>NC_139222.1:49888698-50269055 GCF_055691185.1 Crinia signifera
GATGACGATATAGTCAACATCGGATCGGCATCGGATGCAGATCGCAAGGGTTTTAACCCTTGCGATCCCGATGCGCGTTCACGTATCGGAAGCCAGAAAGTCTTGGCTGCCTTGTCTATATAGTGCAGATCTGCACTATATAGTCAAGATAGGATGCAAATCGGATGTGCCTTAAGATCCTATCCACGATCCTAACTGATCAGATCATGGATAGGATCTTAAGGCACATCTCACCGTGTGTACACACTATAAGTCTAATAAGATGACACTTTTCAATAAACTATAACTTATTTATATGTTTTATTCCCACCATGCTTCTTATTTATCTTTATGCCATAGGAATATACAGGATGATGGGCAAGTAAGGAGGAGTAGGGGGGGGGGGGGTGTTGATGAGGCATAAAATGTACAGTACGCACTTCATCTTCCTCATATGAGGGATGTTCAATAAATAAGGTAACCTCTCATTGTATCTGTTCAACTCGTACATGTATCCTAGCGTAGAACAAATCAGTGCCAAGCGCCTAACGCCAGAACATGGCAGCTTGCAGAACTTCACTGTCATTTGCGCAAATAGCCTTCCACCCAGGTGCTTATTCAATTGTCCAAATAGATTTAAATCACTGCGTGACATGTCAGGGCTGTAGGGAGGATGGTCCAATACCTCCCAATGTTCCCAACTCATACGTATATTATAAAATGTAGTGCATCAGACCCAAACCTGTTTGTGACATGATGTTATCACCGTACATCTCAACAAGTTGACGATGGATGTCAGCTGCTGCCCATTAAATGCAGAAATCTGAGCACACTGTGCACTTCAATGTTTGACCATGTTTCCATCCGTGCCGCCATCTTACACCGGATGTTTTATTGTGGATGTGTGGAGGATCAGTGTGTATTTGGTGTGGGATGTGTGGAGGATCAGTGTGTATTTGGTGTGGGATGTGTGGAGGATCAGTGTGTATTTGGTGTGGGATGTGTGGAGGATCAGTGTGTGTTTGTTGTGGGATGTGTGGAGGATCAGTGTGTATTTGTTGTGGATGTGTGGAGGATCAGTGTGTATTTGGTGTGGGATGTGTGGAGGATCGGTGTGTATTTGGTGTGGGATGTGTGGAGGATCAGTGTGTATTTGTTGTGGATGTGTGGAGGATCAGTGTCTATTTGTTGTGTCATGGGGAGGTCACTGCTGCATGTAGTAGTCTGAGTGGTTTGTGCCCGCCTCTCTGCCCATCTTCTTTCAGTGCCGGCGTTTCTGCCAGGGCCTGATTAGGGTTAAAAATGTCCTAGGCTGATTGTAGCACCCATTTAGCTGCTGCTAAACACGGAGCGCAGGGTGTATGCATCTGCAGGAAATTGCCATTCATACTGCGCGTGTGCAGGGAATGAAGGTTAGATAACTGACCGATTTAATTTTTGAATCTACTGATGTTTGTTGAGTTACAAAGAAACACTGGGGAGTGATTATAGTTGGCTCACTAAGCAGCAAAAATGTGTTTCCCAAACTCGGATCCTGGTGTGCTAATGTGCGGTTGAGCTCCGATGGTAAATTGCCACTGGAGGAAGATCTCAGGCCTTGTGGTACTTTTCCCATAGATGGTGTTCCTTACACCAACGTGTTTCACTAATAAATATTCAGCTTTTTCAAGGTGATCCCCATCCAGACAGCAGAATCATCAGAAATTATTTCCCATTTTTCTTTTATGGAGGCAATCAGTGACATGGCAAAATCACCCTGGTTTTGCAGTGTAAATGATTGCTGCTTTAAAAAATGGGAAAACTCTCCCATAATCTTTCTCTGAGTCTCACACCCTAATAAGTGTGACCCTGATCACTTTTGCTGTGCTATTTTATTCCCCATCTCTCTAAAGTCTCCCATACACTTGTCAAAAAGTGTCTTAAGGACCAGATTTCCTTTGAGTTCCCCCGGCAGATACCCGGGAGGGCTCACAATGATTTGGCACTTAATGTGCCATTGTTTACATATGATAAAACACATGTGATTTATCGCATGTAAAATGTGCCCCCAGGATAGCTGCTGGGGAAGTTGGATGGTCAAATGAATGGACGGCCGCTGATTGGTTGAGAGAGCCCTCAGCCAGTCAGCGGCCTCCCATTAATTTGAATGGGAGTTTTGAAATCTCCTGGCTGCCCGCAGCTACCGGTGCAGCCTGTTCCCTGGAGTATGCAGAGTGAGGAGATTGTCTCTCCTGCCCAGTGCTTCCCCGCTCTGCAGAGTATAGGTGTGTGCCAGTGGTGGCACTGCTGGCACACACACACACCTTTGGATCTGATCGTATGCGACACTTTTGGGTTCTAAAAAAAGCCCCCGTGATGCCCCGCTGATGGGTCCAATACTGACCCATCTTATGGTCAGCCGTCCGACCTCCAACTCTGATGCGCACAGGACTGCATGCCGGAGCGTACGTCAGACATATCCGATTTGGAGGAATTTTCACCCAATTTTTTGGGCTGATCCGTCGGGATTGGGTTTGGCTTTTAGTTTATCCATTGATGCCCGATCTGTTTAGGTTCCATAGTGATTTTATTGTTTCCAGATGCGACGTGATGATCTCACAAGGGAAAGATTATTTTATTGTACAAATGTTTGTGTGCATACAAATGACATGTTATACAGTGCCGGTGTCACGTTCCCCATAGTATCACTTACTTTCTTTGTATTCCAAGCACAGTTCTGTAACCTAACAGCAATTCCCCTTTTTATTCTGTCAAGATGTATTATTGGTAATATTAATGCCTCTATATTATGTGCGGACCTTGACGTGACCAGTGTATACGGTTTCTGATTGCTGTGTAATAACCAGAATTTAAAATAACTATTAGTAAATTATTAAATCCCCCCCCCCCCCCAAAAAAAAAATGCTACTGTGCTTATTCCTGTGATATAAATGGACTCAGTCTAGGTAATGGCTGCAGATCACTAACTCCCTAACAAGAGATGCAACAAGGCATTGCAGGTGGTCATTCCCAGGCCCATCACTGCTGGAGGAGAGTCCCAGGTGTCCTTATAGATAAATGTTCATTTGGTGGTTCCTCACTAGTCACAGTGGACAGATATGTGCCAATAACCTGAATCAGGAGTAGTTTGTGCAGTCTGTATAGTTCCAACAGCATCAGTGTCCAGATACTGGTCCAAGCGCAGACACAAATAGCAAGTTGGTCAATGCAAACTGACGCGTTTCACTGCAGCTTCTTGCAGCTTTTTCAAGAGTTTAGAAAAACCACTCTAAGAAATGCCTGTGCCTCTTCTACTGTTTTGGCATTGTGCCTCATGGCTAAGAAGACTTGACTGATGCGTAAAACATTTTCCACATTCTGAACATGGAAATGGTTTCTCACCTGTGTGACTTCTTTGATGTACAACAAGAACTGATTTTCGCGCAAAACATTTTCCACATGCAGAACATGGAAATGGTTTCTCACCTGTGTGACTCCTCTGATGTATAACAAGATGTGATTCCTGTGTAAAACATTTTCCACATGCAGAACATGGAAATGGTTTCTCACCTGTGTGACTTCTCTGATGTATAAGAAGATATGATTTCCGTGTAAAACATTTTCCACATGCAGAACATGGAAATGGTTTCTCACCTGTGTGACTCCTCTGATGAATAACAAGAGCTGATTTAAGTGTAAAATATTTTCCACACTCAGAACATGGAAATGGTTTCTCACCTGTATGACTTCTCTGATGTATAAGAAGATATAATTCCGTGTAAAACATTTCCCACACTCAGAACATGGAAAGCCTGTATCAGCTGTATGACCTGTACTACGTGTAACAATGGCAGAGTTATTAGGAGTAGAGTCCCCTTGAGATGAAGGACCAGATGATGTATTTGTACTATAAAGCACTGGAAGTATATCTGAGATAATGGTGTTTTCTCCTGGAGAATCTCGTATGATGGTATCTTCTATTTTAATGTCTGGAAACAAAATGAGATCTCCCATCACGATATGCTTCCTTCTGTCTTCATCTGCCGAGAATGAAATAAATTGTATGGAAATGAAAACATTGATCTTACACTGAGGAGAAGATTATCAGTGTATCAGTCATTTCTAAACACTTTATTACAATTCTAAATGTACTTACAGCAAATCTGACTGTTGGCGAAAAGAGAAACTAAATCACCTAGAACAGACCAGCCTTAATGTACAATGCAACCACCCAGTCACTGTGACATCACCAACAGAACAGCAGCCATTGGCCAGTAACATTTCCCTGCCATCGTCACAGGACTGGAAGCCTCGTTATCACTGTGATGTCCAACCCCAATGTCCACCCAAACACTGACCTGCACCCATGGTAAATCCTAATTAAATGCAGGGAAGACTCTTCATATAACTTTTTGCTTTCAGAGCTATTCGTTATATTCTGGTTCTAACTGGTCTCTAGACCTACTCAGTGTCCCCAATCTATGTTATAGACAAGACCAGGATTCATTCCCTTCTCTTCATGGTCTGTGTACATAGGTATGATCAGAGGAATGCGTGGACGCCCAGTCAGGAGCCAGTCACCCTGCACTAGAATAGTCTCTGGAGACGACAGAGCAGATCCAAGTAAATCCACAGAACTCAAACTACGTCTAGTAGATCCAGATCATCTCAGGAAGAGGCTGAAGGAGGATAAACCAGAAAAATTTAATTTTAACCTGCAAAATCTTATTTCTGAAGCCATGGTGTATGTTGGGATTATGGGTATGGTGGTGATTGGAGGACCCAGGCATCACGGAGTTAAGTTCTGGAGTTAGGCTCCTCCTACCCTATTTCCCCCTGTCCTCAGGAACTAGTAAAACTTAACAAGCTGAGTAACTGGTATAGGAGAGAAGACCACACAGAGGAACACGCACCGAGCACAAGCATAACACTCCCCTGACTGTGTCCAAAGCTAGCAGAACTCTGCCAAGACAGAGGTGTAAGGGCAGGTGCCCAGCATCCAACATGGCTTCAGAGAAAATGATTTTACAGGTAAGACAAAAATCTTTTTGACATTCAGCCCATGGTGGATTCTGGGACTATGGGACGTCACAAAGCTGTCCCTTTATGGGTGGGAACGCTCCTGAGCTGTACTGAAGACCCCTTACCTGAAAGCAGCATCTGCTGAGGCAAAGGTGTCAAAATGATAGAATTTGATGAACATATGCACAGAAGCCCACGTGGATGCTCTGCAGGATAAACACTGGCGGGCGGTGCCCACGAAGCACCAACAGACCAAGTGGAGAAGGCCTTCACTGAAACTGGCACCAGTTTTCCCACCAACAGATTGGCCTGGCAAATGGCGAGACAGAACTAGTGAGCCAAGGCCTGTTTTGAGGCAGGCCAGCCTAACTTGTGTACATCATAAAGTAGGAAGACTCAGGTTTGATAAAGGAGTGGTTAAACACACATAAATACGCAGGGCACGGACCACAACCAACGTCTCCAAAGAATCAAGAGACTGAAGAACAAAGTTATGGAGAAAAAACTGTTACAAATATTTTCCTGGTTCCAGTCACATCCATAGGCAGATATCCTGTCTAGTTCGTAATACCGCTCTGTTCTCATGGAACACTAAAAAGGGTGAATGATGAGAGAGGCCCCCTAAGTTTAAATCTCTACGAGCAGAGGAAATGGTCAAAAGAAAAATAATCTTCCATGTGATCCATGGAATCCAATGGCTCAAAATGGAACTCCCTGAAGTTTATGAAGGACTAGTGACAAATCCCACGGATGCAGCAGAGGTTGGAGGTGTAGCACCACCTGCAAAACAGTATGAATTGTGAAAGAAGCTTCCACTGGTCATTGAAACAACATAGAGACAGTTGACTCCTGGACCTTCAAGGAGGAACAATGAAGGCCCAAGTCCAAACCTCTTTGCAGGAACGCCAGAACACTGGAGAGTCGATAGCATGGGTCTTCAAACTGTGGCCCTCCAGATGTTGTGGAACTACATGTCCCAGCATGCCCTGACAATTTTGGCATGCTCTTATAGGAAAAAATGTGGCAATGCATGTTGGAACATGTAGTTTCACAACATCTGGAGGGCCACAGTTTGAAGACCCATTCTATAACCCAAAGGTCTATCGCAGGGGTTCTCAAACTTTTCTGCTCTGGGACCCCATCTGACAAAAAAAAATTTGTGACCCCAGCAAGTTACTGCCGGATAATATCCATATATATTTATAAGTCTCACACTTTTTTTTAGGATCTGGTGGGTTGCACAAATGTAGAGAACATGACATTCTTTTTTTTCATAATTCTTTATGTTGAAGAGTTAGCCACTTAATGCTGTGTACACACGGTCCGATTTCCTTTCCGATGACGATATAGTCAACATCGGATCGGCATCGGATGCAGATCGCAAGGGTTTTAACCCTTGCGATCCCGATGCGCGTTCACGTATCGGAAGCCAGAAAGTCTTGGCTGCCTTGTCTATATAGTGCAGATCTGCACTATATAGTCAAGATAGGATGCAAATCGGATGTGCCTTAAGATCCTATCCACGATCCTAACTGATCAGATCATGGATAGGATCTTAAGGCACATCTCACCGTGTGTACACACTATAAGTCTAATAAGATGACACTTTTCAATAAACTATAACTTATTTATATGTTTTATTCCCACCATGCTTCTTATTTATCTTTATGCCATAGGAATATACAGGATGATGGGCAAGTAAGGAGGAGTAGGGGGGGGGGGTGTTGATGAGGCATAAAATGTACAGTACGCACTTCATCTTCCTCATATGAGGGATGTTCAATAAATAAGGTAACCTCTCATTGTATCTGTTCAACTCGTACATGTATCCTAGCGTAGAACAAATCAGTGCCAAGCGCCTGACGCCAGAACATGGCAGCTTGCAGAACTTCACTGTCATTTGCGCAAATAGCCTTCCACCCAGGTGCTTATTCAATTGTCCAAATAGATTTAAATCACTGCGTGACATGTCAGGGCTGTAGGGAGGATGGTCCAATACCTCCCAATGTTCCCAACTCATACGTATATTATAAAATGTAGTGCATCAGACCCAAACCTGTTTGTGACATGATGTTATCACCGTACATCTCAACAAGTTGACGATGGATGTCAGCTGCTGCCCATTAAATGCAGAAATCTGAGCACACTGTGCACTTCAATGTTTGACCATGTTTCCATCCGTGCCGCCATCTTACACCGGATGTTTTATTGTGGATGTGTGGAGGATCAGTGTGTATTTGGTGTGGGATGTGTGGAGGATCAGTGTGTATTTGGTGTGGGATGTGTGGAGGATCAGTGTGTATTTGGTGTGGGATGTGTGGAGGATCAGTGTGTATTTGGTGTGGGATGTGTGGAGGATCAGTGTGTATTTGTTGTGGATGTGTGGAGGATCAGTGTCTATTTGTTGTGTCATGGGGAGGTCACTGCTGCATGTAGTAGTCTGAGTGGTTTGTGCCCGCCTCTCTGCCCATCTTCTTTCAGTGCCGGCGTTTCTGCCAGGGCCTGATTAGGGTTAGAAATGTCCTAGGCTGATTGTAGCACCCATTTAGCTGCTGCTAAACACGGAGCGCAGGGTGTATGCATCTGCAGGAAATTGCCATTCATACTGCGCGTGTGCAGGGAATGAAGGTTAGATAACTGACCGATTTAATTTTTGAATCTACTGATGTTTGTTGAGTTACAAAGAAACACTGGGAGTGATTATAGTTGGCTCACTAAGCAGCAAAAATGTGTTTCCCAAACTCGGATCCTGGTGTGCTAATGTGCGGTTGAGCTCCGATGGTAAATTGCCACTGGAGGAAGATCTCAGGCCTTGTGGTACTTTTCCCATAGATGGTGTTCCTTACACCAACGTGTTTCACTAATAAATATTCAGCTTTTTCAAGGTGATCCCCATCCAGACAGCAGAATCATCAGAAATTATTTCCCATTTTTCTTTTATGGAGGCAATCAGTGACATGGCAAAATCACCCTGGTTTTGCAGTGTAAATGATTGCTGCTTTAAAAAATGGGAAAACTCTCCCATAATCTTTCTCTGAGTCTCACACCCTAATAAGTGTGACCCTGATCACTTTTGCTGTGCTATTTTATTCCCCATCTCTCTAAAGTCTCCCATACACTTGTCAAAAAGTGTCTTAAGGACCAGATTTCCTTTGAGTTCCCCCGGCAGATACCCGGGAGGGCTCACAATGATTTGGCACTTAATGTGCCATTGTTTACATATGATAAAACACATGTGATTTATCGCATGTAAAATGTGCCCCCAGGATAGCTGCTGGGGAAGTTGGATGGTCAAATGAATGGACGGCCGCTGATTGGTTGAGAGAGCCCTCAGCCAGTCAGCGGCCTCCCATTAATTTGAATGGGAGTTTTGAAATCTCCTGGCTGCCCGCAGCTACCGGTGCAGCCTGTTCCCTGGAGTATGCAGAGTGAGGAGATTGTCTCTCCTGCCCAGTGCTTCCCCGCTCTGCAGAGTATAGGTGTGTGCCAGTGGTGGCACTGCTGGCACACACACACACCTTTGGATCTGATCGTATGCGACACTTTTGGGTTCTAAAAAAAGCCCCCGTGATGCCCCGCTGATGGGTCCAATACTGACCCATCTTATGGTCAGCCGTCCGACCTCCAACTCTGATGCGCACAGGACTGCATGCCGGAGCGTACGTCAGACATATCCGATTTGGAGGAATTTTCACCCAATTTTTTGGGCTGATCCGTCGGGATTGGGTTTGGCTTTTAGTTTATCCATTGATGCCCGATCTGTTTAGGTTCCATAGTGATTTTATTGTTTCCAGATGCGACGTGATGATCTCACAAGGGAAAGATTATTTTATTGTACAAATGTTTGTGTGCATACAAATGACATGTTATACAGTGCCGGTGTCACGTTCCCCATAGTATCACTTACTTTCTTTGTATTCCAAGCACAGTTCTGTAACCTAACAGCAATTCCCCTTTTTATTCTGTCAAGATGTATTATTGGTAATATTAATGCCTCTATATTATGTGCGGACCTTGACGTGACCAGTGTATACGGTTTCTGATTGCTGTGTAATAACCAGAATTTAAAATAACTATTAGTAAATTATTAAATCCCCCCCCCCCCCCCAAAAAAAAAAAATGCTACTGTGCTTGTTCCTGTGATATAAATGGACTCAGTCTAGGTAATGGCTGCAGATCACTAACTCCCTAACAAGAGATGCAACAAGGCATTGCAGGTGGTCATTCCCAGGCCCATCACTGCTGGAGGAGAGTCCCAGGTGTCCTTATAGATAAATGTTCATTTGGTGGTTCCTCACTAGTCACAGTGGACAGATATGTGCCAATAACCTGAATCAGGAGTAGTTTGTGCAGTCTGTATAGTTCCAACAGCATCAGTGTCCAGATACTGGTCCAAGCGCAGACACAAATAGCAAGTTGGTCAATGCAAACTGACGCGTTTCACTGCAGCTTCTTGCAGCTTTTTCAAGAGTTTAGAAAAACCACTCTAAGAAATGCCTGTGCCTCTTCTACTGTTTTGGCATTGTGCCTCATGGCTAAGAAGACTTGACTGATGCGTAAAACATTTTCCACATTCTGAACATGGAAATGGTTTCTCACCTGTGTGACTTCTTTGATGTACAACAAGAACTGATTTTCGCGCAAAACATTTTCCACATGCAGAACATGGAAATGGTTTCTCACCTGTGTGACTCCTCTGATGTATAACAAGATGTGATTCCTGTGTAAAACATTTTCCACATGCAGAACATGGAAATGGTTTCTCACCTGTGTGACTTCTCTGATGTATAAGAAGATATGATTTCCGTGTAAAACATTTTCCACATGCAGAACATGGAAATGGTTTCTCACCTGTGTGACTCCTCTGATGAATAACAAGAGCTGATTTAAGTGTAAAATATTTTCCACACTCAGAACATGGAAATGGTTTCTCACCTGTATGACTTCTCTGATGTATAAGAAGATATGATTCCGTGTAAAACATTTCCCACACTCAGAACATGGAAAGCCTGTATCAGCTGTATGACCTGTACTACGTGTAACAATGGCAGAGTTATTAGGAGTAGAGTCCCCTTGAGATGAAGGACCAGATGATGTATTTGTACTATAAAGCACTGGAAGTATATCTGAGATAATGGTGTTTTCTCCTGGAGAATCTCGTATGATGGTATCTTCTATTTTAATGTCTGGAAACAAAATGAGATCTCCCATCACGATATGCTTCCTTCTGTCTTCATCTGCCGAGAATGAAATAAATTGTATGGAAATGAAAACATTGATCTTACACTGAGGAGAAGATTATCAGTGTATCAGTAATTTCTAAACACTTTATTACAATTCTAAATGTACTTACAGCAAATCTGACTGTTGGCGAAAAGAGAAACTAAATCACCTAGAACAGACCAGCCTTAATGTACAATGCAACCACCCAGTCACTGTGACATCACCAACAGAACAGCAGCCATTGGCCAGTAACATTTCCCTGCCATCGTCACAGGACTGGAAGCCTCGTTATCACTGTGATGTCCAACCCCAATGTCCACCCAAACACTGACCTGCACCCATGGTAAATCCTAATTAAATGCAGGGAAGACTCTTCATATAACTTTTTGCTTTCAGAGCTATTCGTTATATTCTGGTTCTAACTGGTCTCTAGACCTACTCAGTGTCCCCAATCTATGTTATAGACAAGACCAGGATTCATTCCCTTCTCTTCATGGTCTGTGTACATAGGTATGATCAGAGGAATGCGTGGACGCCCAGTCAGGAGCCAGTCACCCTGCACTAGAATAGTCTCTGGAGACGACAGAGCAGATCCAAGTAAATCCACAGAACTCAAACTACGTCTAGTAGATCCAGATCATCTCAGGAAGAGGCTGAAGGAGGATAAACCAGAAAAATTTAATTTTAACCTGCAAAATCTTATTTCTGAAGCCATGGTGTATGTTGGGATTATGGGTATGGTGGTGATTGGAGGACCCAGGCATCACGGAGTTAAGTTCTGGAGTTAGGCTCCTCCTACCCTATTTCCCCCTGTCCTCAGGAACTAGTAAAACTTAACAAGCTGAGTAACTGGTATAGGAGAGAAGACCACACAGAGGAACACGCACCGAGCACAAGCATAACACTCCCCTGACTGTGTCCAAAGCTAGCAGAACTCTGCCAAGACAGAGGTGTAAGGGCAGGTGCCCAGCATCCAACATGGCTTCAGAGAAAAGGATTTTACAGGTAAGACAAAAATCTTTTTGACATTCAGCCCATGGTGGATTCTGGGACTATGGGACGTCACAAAGCTGTCCCTTTATGGGTGGGAACGCTCCTGAGCTGTACTGAAGACCCCTTACCTGAAAGCAGCATCTGCTGAGGCAAAGGTGTCAAAATGATAGAATTTGATGAACATATGCACAGAAGCCCACGTGGATGCTCTGCAGGATAAACACTGGCGGGCGGTGCCCACGAAGCACCAACAGACCAAGTGGAGAAGGCCTTCACTGAAACTGGCACCAGTTTTCCCACCAACAGATTGGCCTGGCAAATGGCGAGACAGAACTAGTGAGCCAAGGCCTGTTTTGAGGCAGGCCAGCCTAACTTGTGTACATCATAAAGTAGGAAGACTCAGGTTTGATAAAGGAGTGGTCAAACACACATAAATACGCAGGGCACGGACCACAACCAACGTCTCCAAAGAATCAAGAGACTGAAGAACAAAGTTATGGAGAAAAAACTGTTACAAATATTTTCCTGGTTCCAGTCACATCCATAGGCAGATATCCTGTCTAGTTCGTAATACCGCTCTGTTCTCATGGAACACTAAAAAGGGTGAATGATGAGAGAGGCCCCCTAAGTTTAAATCTCTACGAGCAGAGGAAATGGTCAAAAGAAAAATAATCTTCCATGTGATCCATGGAATCCAATGGCTCAAAATGGAACTCCCTGAAGTTTATGAAGGACTAGTGACAAATCCCACGGATGCAGCAGAGGTTGGAGGTGTAGCACCACCTGCAAAACAGTATGAATTGTGAAAGAAGCTTCCACTGGTCATTGAAACAACATAGAGACAGTTGACTCCTGGACCTTCAAGGAGGAACAATGAAGGCCCAAGTCCAAACCTCTTTGCAGGAACGCCAGAACACTGGAGAGTCGATAGCATGGGTCTTCAAACTGTGGCCCTCCAGATGTTGTGGAACTACATGTCCCAGCATGCCCTGACAATTTTGGCATGCTCTTATAGGAAAAAATGTGGCAATGCATGTTGGAACATGTAGTTTCACAACATCTGGAGGGCCACAGTTTGAAGACCCATTCTATAACCCAAAGGTCTATCGCAGGGGTTCTCAAACTTTTCTGCTCTGGGACCCCATCTGACAAAAAAAAATTTGTGACCCCAGCAAGTTACTGCCGGATAATATCCATATATATTTATAAGTCTCACACTTTTTTTTAGGATCTGGTGGGTTGCACAAATGTAGAGAACATGACATTCTTTTTTTTCATAATTCTTTATGTTGAAGAGTTAGCCACTTAATGCTGTGTACACACGGTCCGATTTCCTTTCCGATGACGATATAGTCAACATCGGATCGGCATCGGATGCAGATCGCAAGGGTTTTAACCCTTGCGATCCCGATGCGCGTTCACGTATCGGAAGCCAGAAAGTCTTGGCTGCCTTGTCTATATAGTGCAGATCTGCACTATATAGTCAAGATAGGATGCAAATCGGATGTGCCTTAAGATCCTATCCACGATCCTAACTGATCAGATCATGGATAGGATCTTAAGGCACATCTCACCGTGTGTACACACTATAAGTCTAATAAGATGACACTTTTCAATAAACTATAACTTATTTATATGTTTTATTCCCACCATGCTTCTTATTTATCTTTATGCCATAGGAATATACAGGATGATGGGCAAGTAAGGAGGAGTAGGGGGGGGGGTGTTGATGAGGCATAAAATGTACAGTACGCACTTCATCTTCCTCATATGAGGGATGTTCAATAAATAAGGTAACCTCTCATTGTATCTGTTCAACTCGTACATGTATCCTAGCGTAGAACAAATCAGTGCCAAGCGCCTGACGCCAGAACATGGCAGCTTGCAGAACTTCACTGTCATTTGCGCAAATAGCCTTCCACCCAGGTGCTTATTCAATTGTCCAAATAGATTTAAATCACTGCGTGACATGTCAGGGCTGTAGGGAGGATGGTCCAATACCTCCCAATGTTCCCAACTCATACGTATATTATAAAATGTAGTGCATCAGACCCAAACCTGTTTGTGACATGATGTTATCACCGTACATCTCAACAAGTTGACGATGGATGTCAGCTGCTGCCCATTAAATGCAGAAATCTGAGCACACTGTGCACTTCAATGTTTGACCATGTTTCCATCCGTGCCGCCATCTTACACCGGATGTTTTATTGTGGATGTGTGGAGGATCAGTGTGTATTTGGTGTGGGATGTGTGGAGGATCAGTGTGTATTTGGTGTGGGATGTGTGGAGGATCAGTGTGTATTTGGTGTGGGATGTGTGGAGGATCAGTGTGTATTTGGTGTGGGATGTGTGGAGGATCAGTGTGTATTTGTTGTGGATGTGTGGAGGATCAGTGTCTATTTGTTGTGTCATGGGGAGGTCACTGCTGCATGTAGTAGTCTGAGTGGTTTGTGCCCGCCTCTCTGCCCATCTTCTTTCAGTGCCGGCGTTTCTGCCAGGGCCTGATTAGGGTTAGAAATGTCCTAGGCTGATTGTAGCACCCATTTAGCTGCTGCTAAACACGGAGCGCAGGGTGTATGCATCTGCAGGAAATTGCCATTCATACTGCGCGTGTGCAGGGAATGAAGGTTAGATAACTGACCGATTTAATTTTTGAATCTACTGATGTTTGTTGAGTTACAAAGAAACACTGGGAGTGATTATAGTTGGCTCACTAAGCAGCAAAAATGTGTTTCCCAAACTCGGATCCTGGTGTGCTAATGTGCGGTTGAGCTCCGATGGTAAATTGCCACTGGAGGAAGATCTCAGGCCTTGTGGTACTTTTCCCATAGATGGTGTTCCTTACACCAACGTGTTTCACTAATAAATATTCAGCTTTTTCAAGGTGATCCCCATCCAGACAGCAGAATCATCAGAAATTATTTCCCATTTTTCTTTTATGGAGGCAATCAGTGACATGGCAAAATCACCCTGGTTTTGCAGTGTAAATGATTGCTGCTTTAAAAAATGGGAAAACTCTCCCATAATCTTTCTCTGAGTCTCACACCCTAATAAGTGTGACCCTGATCACTTTTGCTGTGCTATTTTATTCCCCATCTCTCTAAAGTCTCCCATACACTTGTCAAAAAGTGTCTTAAGGACCAGATTTCCTTTGAGTTCCCCCGGCAGATACCCGGGAGGGCTCACAATGATTTGGCACTTAATGTGCCATTGTTTACATATGATAAAACACATGTGATTTATCGCATGTAAAATGTGCCCCCAGGATAGCTGCTGGGGAAGTTGGATGGTCAAATGAATGGACGGCCGCTGATTGGTTGAGAGAGCCCTCAGCCAGTCAGCGGCCTCCCATTAATTTGAATGGGAGTTTTGAAATCTCCTGGCTGCCCGCAGCTACCGGTGCAGCCTGTTCCCTGGAGTATGCAGAGTGAGGAGATTGTCTCTCCTGCCCAGTGCTTCCCCGCTCTGCAGAGTATAGGTGTGTGCCAGTGGTGGCACTGCTGGCACACACACACACCTTTGGATCTGATCGTATGCGACACTTTTGGGTTCTAAAAAAAGCCCCTGTGATGCCCCGCTGATGGGTCCAATACTGACCCATCTTATGGTCAGCCGTCCGACCTCCAACTCTGATGCGCACAGGACTGCATGCCGGAGCGTACGTCAGACATATCCGATTTGGAGGAATTTTCACCCAATTTTTTGGGCTGATCCGTCGGGATTGGGTTTGGCTTTTAGTTTATCCATTGATGCCCGATCTGTTTAGGTTCCATAGTGATTTTATTGTTTCCAGATGCGACGTGATGATCTCACAAGGGAAAGATTATTTTATTGTACAAATGTTTGTGTGCATACAAATGACATGTTATACAGTGCCGGTGTCACGTTCCCCATAGTATCACTTACTTTCTTTGTATTCCAAGCACAGTTCTGTAACCTAACAGCAATTCCCCTTTTTATTCTGTCAAGATGTATTATTGGTAATATTAATGCCTCTATATTATGTGCGGACCTTGACGTGACCAGTGTATACGGTTTCTGATTGCTGTGTAATAACCAGAATTTAAAATAACTATTAGTAAATTATTAAATCCCCCCCCCCCCCCCAAAAAAAAAAAAATGCTACTGTGCTTGTTCCTGTGATATAAATGGACTCAGTCTAGGTAATGGCTGCAGATCACTAACTCCCTAACAAGAGATGCAACAAGGCATTGCAGGTGGTCATTCCCAGGCCCATCACTGCTGGAGGAGAGTCCCAGGTGTCCTTATAGATAAATGTTCATTTGGTGGTTCCTCACTAGTCACAGTGGACAGATATGTGCCAATAACCTGAATCAGGAGTAGTTTGTGCAGTCTGTATAGTTCCAACAGCATCAGTGTCCAGATACTGGTCCAAGCGCAGACACAAATAGCAAGTTGGTCAATGCAAACTGACGCGTTTCACTGCAGCTTCTTGCAGCTTTTTCAAGAGTTTAGAAAAACCACTCTAAGAAATGCCTGTGCCTCTTCTACTGTTTTGGCATTGTGCCTCATGGCTAAGAAGACTTGACTGATGCGTAAAACATTTTCCACATTCTGAACATGGAAATGGTTTCTCACCTGTGTGACTTCTTTGATGTACAACAAGAACTGATTTTCGCGCAAAACATTTTCCACATGCAGAACATGGAAATGGTTTCTCACCTGTGTGACTCCTCTGATGTATAACAAGATGTGATTCCTGTGTAAAACATTTTCCACATGCAGAACATGGAAATGGTTTCTCACCTGTGTGACTTCTCTGATGTATAAGAAGATATGATTTCCGTGTAAAACATTTTCCACATGCAGAACATGGAAATGGTTTCTCACCTGTGTGACTCCTCTGATGAATAACAAGAGCTGATTTAAGTGTAAAATATTTTCCACACTCAGAACATGGAAATGGTTTCTCACCTGTATGACTTCTCTGATGTATAAGAAGATATGATTCCGTGTAAAACATTTCCCACACTCAGAACATGGAAAGCCTGTATCAGCTGTATGACCTGTACTACGTGTAACAATGGCAGAGTTATTAGGAGTAGAGTCCCCTTGAGATGAAGGACCAGATGATGTATTTGTACTATAAAGCACTGGAAGTATATCTGAGATAATGGTGTTTTCTCCTGGAGAATCTCGTATGATGGTATCTTCTATTTTAATGTCTGGAAACAAAATGAGATCTCCCATCACGATATGCTTCCTTCTGTCTTCATCTGCCGAGAATGAAATAAATTGTATGGAAATGAAAACATTGATCTTACACTGAGGAGAAGATTATCAGTGTATCAGTCATTTCTAAACACTTTATTACAATTCTAAATGTACTTACAGCAAATCTGACTGTTGGCGAAAAGAGAAACTAAATCACCTAGAACAGACCAGCCTTAATGTACAATGCAACCACCCAGTCACTGTGACATCACCAACAGAACAGCAGCCATTGGCCAGTAACATTTCCCTGCCATCGTCACAGGACTGGAAGCCTCGTTATCACTGTGATGTCCAACCCCAATGTCCACCCAAACACTGACCTGCACCCATGGTAAATCCTAATTAAATGCAGGGAAGACTCTTCATATAACTTTTTGCTTTCAGAGCTATTCGTTATATTCTGGTTCTAACTGGTCTCTAGACCTACTCAGTGTCCCCAATCTATGTTATAGACAAGACCAGGATTCATTCCCTTCTCTTCATGGTCTGTGTACATAGGTATGATCAGAGGAATGCGTGGACGCCCAGTCAGGAGCCAGTCACCCTGCACTAGAATAGTCTCTGGAGACGACAGAGCAGATCCAAGTAAATCCACAGAACTCAAACTACGTCTAGTAGATCCAGATCATCTCAGGAAGAGGCTGAAGGAGGATAAACCAGAAAAATTTAATTTTAACCTGCAAAATCTTATTTCTGAAGCCATGGTGTATGTTGGGATTATGGGTATGGTGGTGATTGGAGGACCCAGGCATCACGGAGTTAAGTTCTGGAGTTAGGCTCCTCCTACCCTATTTCCCCCTGTCCTCAGGAACTAGTAAAACTTAACAAGCTGAGTAACTGGTATAGGAGAGAAGACCACACAGAGGAACACGCACCGAGCACAAGCATAACACTCCCCTGACTGTGTCCAAAGCTAGCAGAACTCTGCCAAGACAGAGGTGTAAGGGCAGGTGCCCAGCATCCAACATGGCTTCAGAGAAAAGGATTTTACAGGTAAGACAAAAATCTTTTTGACATTCAGCCCATGGTGGATTCTGGGACTATGGGACGTCACAAAGCTGTCCCTTTATGGGTGGGAACGCTCCTGAGCTGTACTGAAGACCCCTTACCTGAAAGCAGCATCTGCTGAGGCAAAGGTGTCAAAATGATAGAATTTGATGAACATATGCACAGAAGCCCACGTGGATGCTCTGCAGGATAAACACTGGCGGGCGGTGCCCACGAAGCACCAACAGACCAAGTGGAGAAGGCCTTCACTGAAACTGGCACCAGTTTTCCCACCAACAGATTGGCCTGGCAAATGGCGAGACAGAACTAGTGAGCCAAGGCCTGTTTTGAGGCAGGCCAGCCTAACTTGTGTACATCATAAAGTAGGAAGACTCAGGTTTGATAAAGGAGTGGTCAAACACACATAAATACGCAGGGCACGGACCACAACCAACGTCTCCAAAGAATCAAGAGACTGAAGAACAAAGTTATGGAGAAAAAACTGTTACAAATATTTTCCTGGTTCCAGTCACATCCATAGGCAGATATCCTGTCTAGTTCGTAATACCGCTCTGTTCTCATGGAACACTAAAAAGGGTGAATGATGAGAGAGGCCCCCTAAGTTTAAATCTCTACGAGCAGAGGAAATGGTCAAAAGAAAAATAATCTTCCATGTGATCCATGGAATCCAATGGCTCAAAATGGAACTCCCTGAAGTTTATGAAGGACTAGTGACAAATCCCACGGATGCAGCAGAGGTTGGAGGTGTAGCACCACCTGCAAAACAGTATGAATTGTGAAAGAAGCTTCCACTGGTCATTGAAACAACATAGAGACAGTTGACTCCTGGACCTTCAAGGAGGAACAATGAAGGCCCAAGTCCAAACCTCTTTGCAGGAACGCCAGAACACTGGAGAGTCGATAGCATGGGTCTTCAAACTGTGGCCCTCCAGATGTTGTGGAACTACATGTCCCAGCATGCCCTGACAATTTTGGCATGCTCTTATAGGAAAAAATGTGGCAATGCATGTTGGAACATGTAGTTTCACAACATCTGGAGGGCCACAGTTTGAAGACCCATTCTATAACCCAAAGGTCTATCGCAGGGGTTCTCAAACTTTTCTGCTCTGGGACCCCATCTGACAAAAAAAAATTTGTGACCCCAGCAAGTTACTGCCGGATAATATCCATATATATTTATAAGTCTCACACTTTTTTTAGGATCTGGTGGGTTGCACAAATGTAGAGAACATGACATTCTTTTTTTTCATAATTCTTTATGTTGAAGAGTTAGCCACTTAATGCTGTGTACACACGGTCCGATTTCCTTTCCGATGACGATATAGTCAACATCGGATCGGCATCGGATGCAGATCGCAAGGGTTTTAACCCTTGCGATCCCGATGCGCGTTCACGTATCGGAAGCCAGAAAGTCTTGGCTGCCTTGTCTATATAGTGCAGATCTGCACTATATAGTCAAGATAGGATGCAAATCGGATGTGCCTTAAGATCCTATCCACGATCCTAACTGATCAGATCATGGATAGGATCTTAAGGCACATCTCACCGTGTGTACACACTATAAGTCTAATAAGATGACACTTTTCAATAAACTATAACTTATTTATATGTTTTATTCCCACCATGCTTCTTATTTATCTTTATGCCATAGGAATATACAGGATGATGGGCAAGTAAGGAGGAGTAGGGGGGGGGGGTGTTGATGAGGCATAAAATGTACAGTACGCACTTCATCTTCCTCATATGAGGGATGTTCAATAAATAAGGTAACCTCTCATTGTATCTGTTCAACTCGTACATGTATCCTAGCGTAGAACAAATCAGTGCCAAGCGCCTGACGCCAGAACATGGCAGCTTGCAGAACTTCACTGTCATTTGCGCAAATAGCCTTCCACCCAGGTGCTTATTCAATTGTCCAAATAGATTTAAATCACTGCGTGACATGTCAGGGCTGTAGGGAGGATGGTCCAATACCTCCCAATGTTCCCAACTCATACGTATATTATAAAATGTAGTGCATCAGACCCAAACCTGTTTGTGACATGATGTTATCACCGTACATCTCAACAAGTTGACGATGGATGTCAGCTGCTGCCCATTAAATGCAGAAATCTGAGCACACTGTGCACTTCAATGTTTGACCATGTTTCCATCCGTGCCGCCATCTTACACCGGATGTTTTATTGTGGATGTGTGGAGGATCAGTGTGTATTTGGTGTGGGATGTGTGGAGGATCAGTGTGTATTTGGTGTGGGATGTGTGGAGGATCAGTGTGTATTTGGTGTGGGATGTGTGGAGGATCAGTGTGTGTTTGTTGTGGGATGTGTGGAGGATCAGTGTGTATTTGTTGTGGATGTGTGGAGGATCAGTGTGTATTTGGTGTGGGATGTGTGGAGGATCGGTGTGTATTTGGTGTGGGATGTGTGGAGGATCAGTGTGTATTTGTTGTGGATGTGTGGAGGATCAGTGTCTATTTGTTGTGTCATGGGGAGGTCACTGCTGCATGTAGTAGTCTGAGTGGTTTGTGCCCGCCTCTCTGCCCATCTTCTTTCAGTGCCGGCGTTTCTGCCAGGGCCTGATTAGGGTTAGAAATGTCCTAGGCTGATTGTAGCACCCATTTAGCTGCTGCTAAACACGGAGCGCAGGGTGTATGCATCTGCAGGAAATTGCCATTCATACTGCGCGTGTGCAGGGAATGAAGGTTAGATAACTGACCGATTTAATTTTTGAATCTACTGATGTTTGTTGAGTTACAAAGAAACACTGGGAGTGATTATAGTTGGCTCACTAAGCAGCAAAAATGTGTTTCCCAAACTCGGATCCTGGTGTGCTAATGTGCGGTTGAGCTCCGATGGTAAATTGCCACTGGAGGAAGATCTCAGGCCTTGTGGTACTTTTCCCATAGATGGTGTTCCTTACACCAACGTGTTTCACTAATAAATATTCAGCTTTTTCAAGGTGATCCCCATCCAGACAGCAGAATCATCAGAAATTATTTCCCATTTTTCTTTTATGGAGGCAATCAGTGACATGGCAAAATCACCCTGGTTTTGCAGTGTAAATGATTGCTGCTTTAAAAAATGGGAAAACTCTCCCATAATCTTTCTCTGAGTCTCACACCCTAATAAGTGTGACCCTGATCACTTTTGCTGTGCTATTTTATTCCCCATCTCTCTAAAGTCTCCCATACACTTGTCAAAAAGTGTCTTAAGGACCAGATTTCCTTTGAGTTCCCCCGGCAGATACCCGGGAGGGCTCACAATGATTTGGCACTTAATGTGCCATTGTTTACATATGATAAAACACATGTGATTTATCGCATGTAAAATGTGCCCCCAGGATAGCTGCTGGGGAAGTTGGATGGTCAAATGAATGGACGGCCGCTGATTGGTTGAGAGAGCCCTCAGCCAGTCAGCGGCCTCCCATTAATTTGAATGGGAGTTTTGAAATCTCCTGGCTGCCCGCAGCTACCGGTGCAGCCTGTTCCCTGGAGTATGCAGAGTGAGGAGATTGTCTCTCCTGCCCAGTGCTTCCCCGCTCTGCAGAGTATAGGTGTGTGCCAGTGGTGGCACTGCTGGCACACACACACACCTTTGGATCTGATCGTATGCGACACTTTTGGGTTCTAAAAAAAGCCCCCGTGATGCCCCGCTGATGGGTCCAATACTGACCCATCTTATGGTCAGCCGTCCGACCTCCAACTCTGATGCGCACAGGACTGCATGCCGGAGCGTACGTCAGACATATCCGATTTGGAGGAATTTTCACCCAATTTTTTGGGCTGATCCGTCGGGATTGGGTTTGGCTTTTAGTTTATCCATTGATGCCCGATCTGTTTAGGTTCCATAGTGATTTTATTGTTTCCAGATGCGACGTGATGATCTCACAAGGGAAAGATTATTTTATTGTACAAATGTTTGTGTGCATACAAATGACATGTTATACAGTGCCGGTGTCACGTTCCCCATAGTATAACTTACTTTTTTTGTATTCCAAGCACAGTTCTGTAACCTAACAGCAATTCCCCTTTTTATTCTGTCAAGATGTATTATTGGTAATATTAATGCTTCTATATTATGTGCGGACCTTGACGTGACCAGTGTATACGGTTTCTGATTGCTGTGTAATAACCAGAATTTAAAATAACTATTAGTAAATTATTAAATCTCCCCCCCCCCCCCCCCCAAAATAAAAAAAAAGCTACTGTGCTTGTTCCTGTGATATAAATGGACTCAGTCTAGGTAATGGCTGCAGATCACTAACTCCCTAACAAGAAATGCAACAAGGCATTGCAGGTGGTCATTCCCAGGCCCATCACTGCTGGAGGAGAGTCCCAGGTGTCCTTATAGATAAATGTTCATTTGGTGGTTCCTCACTAGTCACAGTGGACAGATATGTGCCAATAACCTGAATCAGGAGTAGTTTGTGCAGTCTGTATAGTTCCAACAGCATCAGTGTCCAGATACTGGTCCAAGCGCAGACACAAATAGCAAGTTGGTCAATGCAAACTGACGCGTTTCACTGCAGCTTCTTGCAGCTTTTTCAAGAGTTTAGAAAAACCACTCTAAGAAATGCCTGTGCCTCTTCTACTGTTTTGGCATTGTGCCTCATGGCTAAGAAGACTTGACTGATGCGTAAAACATTTTCCACATTCTGAACATGGAAATGGTTTCTCACCTGTGTGACTTCTTTGATGTACAACAAGAACTGATTTTCGCGCAAAACATTTTCCACATGCAGAACATGGAAATGGTTTCTCACCTGTGTGACTCCTCTGATGTATAACAAGATGTGATTCCTGTGTAAAACATTTTCCACATGCAGAACATGGAAATGGTTTCTCACCTGTGTGACTTCTCTAATGTAGAACAAGATGTGATTTATCTGCAAAACATTTTCCACACTCAAAACATGGAAATAGTTTCTCGCCTGTGTGACTTCTCTGATGTATAAGAAGATATGATTTCCGTGTAAAACATTTTCCACATGCAGAACATGGAAATGGTTTCTCACCTGTGTGACTCCTCTGATGAATAACAAGAGCTGATTTAAGTGTAAAATATTTTCCACACTCAGAACATGGAAATGGTTTCTCACCTGTATGACTTCTCTGATGTATAAGAAGATATGATTCCGTGTAAAACATTTCCCACACTCAGAACATGGAAAGCCTGTATCAGCTGTATGACCTGTACTACGTGTAACAATGGCAGAGTTATTAGGAGTAGAGTCCCCTTGAGATGAAGGACCAGATGATGTATTTGTACTATAAAGCACTGGAAGTATATCTGAGATAATGGTGTTTTCTCCTGGAGAATCTCGTATGATGGTATCTTCTATTTTAATGTCTGGAAACAAAATGAGATCTCCCATCACGATATGCTTCCTTCTGTCTTCATCTGCCGAGAATGAAATAAATTGTATGGAAATGAAAACATTGATCTTACACTGAGGAGAAGATTATCAGTGTATCAGTCATTTCTAAACACTTTATTACAATTCTAAATGTACTTACAGCAAATCTGACTGTTGGCGAAAAGAGAAACTAAATCACCTAGAACAGACCAGCCTTAATGTACAATGAACCACCCAGTCACTGTGACATCACCAACAGAACAGCAGCCATTGGCCAGTAACATTTCCCTGCCATCGTCACAGGACTGGAAGCCTCGTTATCAGTAGAGACAGGATTATATGCAACATAAAAAGCTTGAAATATGCATGCAAATATGCATGAAAAATACTTAAAATATGCATGAAAAGCGTCAAAATATGCTAAATAAAAATACAAAATAAAGTGAAATTTTATAGTTTTTTATTTAAATCAGCATACAATTAGTAAGTAGTAAATGACCCCCAGCAGTATACCCCACATAATGCCCCCAGCAGTATAACACACATAATGCCCCCAGCAGTATAACACACATAATGCCCCCAGCAGTAACACACATAATGCCCCCAGCAGTATAGCACAGATAATGCCCCCAGCAGTATAACACAGATAATGCCCCCAGCAGTATAGCACAGATAATGCCCCCAGCAGTAGAAGACAGATAATGCCCCCAGCAGTATAGCACAGATAATGCCCCCAGCAGTATAACACAGATAATGCCCCCAGCAGTATAACACAGATAATGCCCCCATCAGTATAACACACATAATGCCCCCAGCAGTATAACACACATAATGCCCCCAGCAGTATAACACACATAATGCCCCCAGCAGTATAACACACATAATGCCCCCAGCAGTATAACACACATAATGCCCCCAGCAGTATAACACACATAATGCCCCCAGCAGTATAACACACATAATGCCCCCAGCAGTATAACACACATAATGCCCCCAGCAGTATAGCACAGATAATGCCCCCAGCAGTATAACACAGATAATGCCCCCAGCAGTATAGCACAGATAATGCCCCCAGCAGTATACCCCACATAATGCCCCCAGCAGTATAACACACATAATGCCCCCAGCAGTATAACACACATAATGCCCCCAGCAGTATAACACACATAATGCCCCCAGCAGTATAACACACATAATGCCCCCAGCAGTATAACACACATAATGCCCCCAGCAGTATAACACACATAATGCCCCCAGCAGTATAAAACACATAATGCCCCCAGCAGTATAACAAACATAATGCCCCCAGCAGTATAACACACATAATGCCCCCAGCAGTATAACACACATAATGCCCCCAGCAGTATAGCACAGATAATGCCCCCAGCAGTATAACACAGATAATGCCCCCAGCAGTATAGCACAGATAATGCCCCCAGCAGTATACCCCACATAATGCCCCCAGCAGTATAGCACAGATAATGCCCCCAGCAGTATACCCCACATAATGCCCCCAGCAGTATAACACAGATAATTCCCCCAGCAGTATAACACACATAATGCCCCCAGCAGTATAACACAGATAATGCCCCCAGCAGTATAACACACATAATGCCCCAAGCAGTATAACACACATAATGCCCCCAGCAGTATAACACACATAATGTCCCCAGCAGTATAACACACATAATGTCCCCAGCAGTATAACACAGATAATGCCCCCAGCAGTATAACACACATAATGCCCCAAGCAGTATAACACACATAATGCCCCCAGCAGTATAACACACATAATGTCCCCAGCAGTATAACACACATAATGCCCCCAGCAGTATAACACACATAATGCCCCCAGCAGTATAACACACATAATGCCCCCAGCAGTATAACACACATAATGCCCCCAGCAGTATAACGCACATAATGCCCCCAGCAGAAACACAGATAATGCCCCCAGCAGAAACACAGATAATGCCCCCAGCAGGAACACAGATAATGCCCCCAGCAGTATAACAGAAGTGCACATAATGCCCCCAGCAGATGTGCACAGAATGCCCCCAGCAGAAGTGCACATAATGCCCCCAGCAGAAGTGCACAGAATGCCCCCAGCAGAAGTGCACATAATGCCCCCAGCAGAAGTGCACATAATGCCCCCAGCAAAAACGCACATACTGTAATGCCCCAGCAGAAACTGTGCTGTAAGTTACACTCACCGTTGCCATCCGTTGGTTGAGGTCAGTGTTCAACTTCTGTCCAAAAGCCTCCAGCACCCGTGTGGCGCGCAGTGATTCCCCGCGTGTCAGCAGAGGTGGGCAGCCTGTCAGCGCGGCGGGCAGCCTGTCAGCGCGGCGGGTGTGGGATGTAGCTGGAAGAGCCTACAGTACACACTGCGGCGTATCAGCTCTTCCACCCACATTCCACCCCCCGCCGCGCTGACAGGCCGCTCAATCCATTCCTCTGATGGGCGAGTCTGTCAGCCTATCAGCGGCGTTTCCTCACAGAAAGAAAAAAAAAGTCAAGAAGTGAGGGTGAACGCTCCGCGCCGACCGCGCTATGCCAAATATGCACCATCAGGACATTTAGGTCAGATATGCAATTTCTGCAGAAAATCGGGCAAATATACAAATGCATATGCAAATATGCAAATGCATATAATCCGGTCTCTAGTTATCAGTGATGTCCAACCCCAATGTCCACCCAAACACTGACCTGCACCCATGGTAAATCCTAATTAAATGCAGGGAAGACTCTTCATATAACTTTTTGCTTTCAGAGCTATTCGTTATATTCTGGTTCTAAGTGGTCTCTAGACCTACTCAGTGTCCCCAATCTATGTTATAGACAAGACCAGGATTCATTCCCTTCTCTTCATGGTCTGTGTACATAGGTATGATCAGAGGAATGCGTGGACGCCCAGTCAGGAGCCAGTCACCCTGCACTAGAATAGTCTCTGGAGACGACAGAGCAGATCCAAGTAAATCCACAGAACTCAAACTACGTCTAGTAGATCCAGATCATCTCAGGAAGAGGCTGAAGGAGGATAAACCAGAAAAATTTAATTTTAACCTGCAAAATCTTATTTCTGAAGCCATGGTGTATGTTGGGATTATGGGTATGGTGGTGATTGGAGGACCCAGGCATCACGGAGTTAAGTTCTGGAGTTAGGCTCCTCCTACCCTATTTCCCCCTGTCCTCAGGAACTAGTAAAACTTAACAAGCTGAGTAACTGGTATAGGAGAGAAGACCACACAGAGGAACACGCACCGAGCACAAGCATAACACTCCCCTGACTGTGTCCAAAGCTAGCAGAACTCTGCCAAGACAGAGGTGTAAGGGCAGGTGCCCAGCATCCAACATGGCTTCAGAGAAAAGGATTTTACAGGTAAGACAAAAATCTTTTTGACATTCAGCCCATGGTGGATTCTGGGACTATGGGACGTCACAAAGCTGTCCCTTTATGGGTGGGAACGCTCCTGAGCTGTACTGAAGACCCCTTACCTGAAAGCAGCATCTGCTGAGGCAAAGGTGTCAAAATGATAGAATTTGATGAACATATGCACAGAAGCCCACGTGGATGCTCTGCAGGATAAACACTGGCGGGCGGTGCCCACGAAGCACCAACAGACCAAGTGGAGAAGGCCTTCACTGAAACTGGCACCAGTTTTCCCACCAACAGATTGGCCTGGCAAATGGCGAGACAGAACTAGTGAGCCAAGGCCTGTTTTGAGGCAGGCCAGCCTAACTTGTGTACATCATAAAGTAGGAAGACTCAGGTTTGATAAAGGAGTGGTCAAACACACATAAATACGCAGGGCACGGACCACAACCAACGTCTCCAAAGAATCAAGAGACTGAAGAACAAAGTTATGGAGAAAAAACTGTTACAAATATTTTCCTGGTTCCAGTCACATCCATAGGCAGATATCCTGTCTAGTTCGTAATACCGCTCTGTTCTCATGGAACACTAAAAAGGGTGAATGATGAGAGAGGCCCCCTAAGTTTAAATCTCTACGAGCAGAGGAAATGGTCAAAAGAAAAATAATCTTCCATGTGATCCATGGAATCCAATGGCTCAAAATGGAACTCCCTGAAGTTTATGAAGGACTAGTGACAAATCCCACGGATGCAGCAGAGGTTGGAGGTGTAGCACCACCTGCAAAACAGTATGAATTGTGAAAGAAGCTTCCACTGGTCATTGAAACAACATAGAGACAGTTGACTCCTGGACCTTCAAGGAGGAACAATGAAGGCCCAAGTCCAAACCTCTTTGCAGGAACGCCAGAACACTGGAGAGTCGATAGCATGGGTCTTCAAACTGTGGCCCTCCAGATGTTGTGGAACTACATGTCCCAGCATGCCCTGACAATTTTGGCATGCTCTTATAGGAAAAAATGTGGCAATGCATGTTGGAACATGTAGTTTCACAACATCTGGAGGGCCACAGTTTGAAGACCCATTCTATAACCCAAAGGTCTATCGCAGGGGTTCTCAAACTTTTCTGCTCTGGGACCCCATCTGACAAAAAAAAATTTGTGACCCCAGCAAGTTACTGCCGGATAATATCCATATATATTTATAAGTCTCACACTTTTTTTTAGGATCTGGTGGGTTGCACAAATGTAGAGAACATGACATTCTTTTTTTTCATAATTCTTTATGTTGAAGAGTTAGCCACTTAATGCTGTGTACACACGGTCCGATTTCCTTTCCGATGACGATATAGTCAACATCGGATCGGCATCGGATGCAGATCGCAAGGGTTTTAACCCTTGCGATCCCGATGCGCGTTCACGTATCGGAAGCCAGAAAGTCTTGGCTGCCTTGTCTATATAGTGCAGATCTGCACTATATAGTCAAGATAGGATGCAAATCGGATGTGCCTTAAGATCCTATCCACGATCCTAACTGATCAGATCATGGATAGGATCTTAAGGCACATCTCACCGTGTGTACACACTATAAGTCTAATAAGATGACACTTTTCAATAAACTATAACTTATTTATATGTTTTATTCCCACCATGCTTCTTATTTATCTTTATGCCATAGGAATATACAGGATGATGGGCAAGTAAGGAGGAGTAGGGGGGGGGGGTATTGATGAGGCATAAAATGTACAGTACGCACTTCATCTCATCTTCCTCATATGAGGGATGTTCAATAAATAAGGTAACCTCTCATTGTATCTGTTCAACTCGTACATGTATCCTAGCGTAGAACAAATCAGTGCCAAGCGCCTGACGCCAGAACATGGCAGCTTGCAGAACTTCACTGTCATTTGCGCAAATAGCCTTCCACCCAGGTGCTTATTCAATTGTCCAAATAGATTTAAATCACTGCGTGACATGTCAGGGCTGTAGGGAGGATGGTCCAATACCTCCCAATGTTCCCAACTCATACGTATATTATAAAATGTAGTGCATCAGACCCAAACCTGTTTGTGACATGATGTTATCACCGTACATCTCAACAAGTTGACGATGGATGTCAGCTGCTGCCCATTAAATGCAGAAATCTGAGCACACTGTGCACTTCAATGTTTGACCATGTTTCCATCCGTGCCGCCATCTTACACCGGATGTTTTATTGTGGATGTGTGGAGGATCAGTGTGTATTTGGTGTGGGATGTGTGGAGGATCAGTGTGTATTTGGTGTGGGATGTGTGGAGGATCAGTGTGTATTTGGTGTGGGATGTGTGGAGGATCAGTGTGTGTTTGTTGTGGGATGTGTGGAGGATCAGTGTGTATTTGTTGTGGATGTGTGGAGGATCAGTGTGTATTTGGTGTGGGATGTGTGGAGGATCAGTGTGTATTTGGTGTGGGATGTGTGGAGGATCAGTGTGTATTTGTTGTGGATGTGTGGAGGATCAGTGTCTATTTGTTGTGTCATGGGGAGGTCACTGCTGCATGTAGTAGTCTGAGTGGTTTGTGCCCGCCTCTCTGCCCATCTTCTTTCAGTGCCGGCGTTTCTGCCAGGGCCTGATTAGGGTTAGAAATGTCCTAGGCTGATTGTAGCACCCATTTAGCTGCTGCTAAACACGGAGCGCAGGGTGTATGCATCTGCAGGAAATTGCCATTCATACTGCACGTGTGCAGGGAATGAAGGTTAGATAACTGACCGATTTAATTTTTGAATCTACTGATGTTTGTTGAGTTACAAAGAAACACTGGGAGTGATTATAGTTGGCTCACTAAGCAGCAAAAATGTGTTGTTCAGCAAGCCGGGCGTGCGAATGATACCACCCCGACTGGCTGGTGGGCGGGTCAGGGGTGCTCCTGCGTACTGATCGCCGGAGCAAAGGTGATGGGGGGGTACTGGAAGGAGGGGGGGGGGGGGGCTCTAGAGGTGCTGCGCCAGTGCGACTCGGCAGTGTGCGCCTGTAAGAAGAGCAGGGGTTGGCTTTGGTGGGTGCAGGCACACAGCTGCCTGTGCATCTCGGCAGCATGCGCCTTGGAGAAGAGCCTTAATGACTCCTGGACTTTGTGACGCCATGACGCCCGGACGTCTGTGCGGTGTCAATGATCCTGCCGAAAGGAGGAGCCGGCAGAACAACTTTGTGCAGAGCTGACTGCGTACGCGCCGCCGGGGACTCGGGAGTAACTAGCCAGTCCGGGTATAACTATGGGTGAGTCGCGACCCCACAATGACATGGGTGCGACCGACTTTGGGGTCTCGATCCACAGTTTGAGAAATGCTGGTCTATCGACTCTCCAGTGTTCTGGCATTCTAGCATTTTAAAGCGCACCATTGGAAGTACCGTTGCCAAACCCTATGATAAATCCTGGCAGAGGATAGTTTGCGAGCATATTTGAATGACCTGAGATGACAATCCTCTCGCTCCTAAGATTGACCACTCAACAGTCACCCCTTCTAATTCAATTTGATAAGATCCTGGTGATGACAAATTCCATGAGACTATAAGCCCGGACAAAGTAGGAGACGGTTTGGAGGGGCAACCGACAGTCTGAGATGGGACATGTACCAGGTTCTTCTCGGACAATCTGGAGCCACCCGAATGGTGGTCACATCTCATTTTTCAGCCGACCCAATACTCGTATAAGAATAGCAATGAGAGGAAAGCTATATACCATTTGGAATGGCCAAGGTGCTGAGAGGACATCCAAAAGGCATACTGCTGGATCCCTGGGTCCAAGAGCTGTACATGTGTAGCTGTCTGGAGGCCATTAGGTCCACCAGAGGTTGACCCCAGCATTTTGTCAAACGGTAAAATACCTCTGGGTGAAGCAGCCATTCTCCTGAATGGACATCTTGTAGACTCAGGAATTAGTTCAAGACTACTTCGATGTACACTGCCGATAGGGAGGGAAGAAACTGTTCCACCCACCTGAGAATCGTAGTGACTTCTCCCATGCTGGTGCAACTCCTGGTCCTGCCCTGGTAATTTATATAAGCATAGCTGGCATATTGTCTGTTTATATCTGCACTGGCCTGTTCTGGAGCATTGGTTCCATCTGACGAAGAGCACAGTAGATTGCCTGTAATTCCAAGATGTTGATGGGCAGGCACATTTCGTGGCTTGCTCATAAACCCTGAAAGGAACGATCTTCCACCTCCCCAACCTCAGAGACTGACGTCTGTGGTCGGCAGAATCTAGTAGTAATTTGCAAAGGGGCGACCCATGCTGGGATGAGAAGGTTTGAGCCACCATAGGGGAGAGAGGCAAATAAAGGTAGCATTTGGGTCTTGAGGTGGAAGTGAGAGCGACTCCACTGATGGAGCAGCTCCAGCTGTAGTGGTTTGGAGTGAAACTGTCAGAATTCGAAGCAGGACACGAGGTTTCCTAACACCCACATGCACAGATGAACCTAAACCCTGCTGTGTTTTAGAAAAGTACAAATCATCTCCCAGAGCTCTGTCCTCTTGTCTGCTGGTAGCTGGACCCTCTACGCAGGGGTATCAAGCAATGCTCAAAAATGAAGCACTGTTGTGGATGGAGTTATACTGGATTTCTGACAGTTTATTAGGTACTTGTTTCCTAGCATGTTGCTTAGTGGGCTATTCTGCGTAGGGAAATCGCATCGCATGGGCCATTTTAGTGCCATGCGATGCGATTTCTTTAAATGTAATTTATTCACTGCTCTGAGGGCCCCCAGGGGATCGCATCGCATCTCCCGCAATGCGATCCCATGCGATTTTATAGGGTGTGCGATGCCATTACATTAGCTATACAATAATATGATTGTATGTCATACAAAGAGGTTTTAGGCACCCCCCCCCCACTATCCACGCCACCCCGAAGCGTGGCGAGTGCAGCGGAACGCGACCTTTTCATACCCCCACTAGCCACGTCGGCGTGGAGTTGATTTTATATAGCATGGCGAGCGCAGCGAGCCTCCGAGCCCGGTGAGCGGCCGCGGAATACATGTAAAGTAATCCGCGTCCGCTCGCCACGCTTCGGGCTCGGTGGCTCGCCACAATATATAAATCTACTCCACGCCGACGAGGATAGTGGGGGTATGAAAACGTCGGAGGACGCGTTCCGCTGCGCTCGCCATTCTTCGGGGTGGCGTGGATAGTGGGGGGTGCGTAAAACATCATTGTATGTCATACAATGATATTATTGTATAGCTAATGTAATGGCATCGCACACCCTATAAAATCGGATGCGATTTTGTGGGCGATGCGATGCAATCCCCTGGGGCACACAGAGCAGTGAAAAAATTACATGAAAAAAATCGCATCGCACGGCACTAAAATGGCACATACGTTGCGATTAACTACATAAGCGTACGTAGAAAATCTGGGCGCCGTGCTAGGAAACAAGATTGTAGGATTGGGATTGTAGCAGATCCTGTAGGAGGTAGAGATGAATTTGCAGATCCTTTGGAGACTGCACTAGCAGAAGGGGGGCCACCCAGATAAGGTAGAACACAAGTTCCTTGTAGGTGACGTTGGGCAGCCATCACCTTTGTGAAGACTCACTGTGCTGTGCACAGCCATGAACTCTCTCACCAAAAAGCAAAGAAAATACTGGTGACATTGACATATTGGAAAGTGGAGATAGGCGTCCTGAATGTCTAAAGAAGCCATGAAGTCTCCTGGTTATAGAGTCTGAAGAATGGATTAAAGAGACTCCATCCTGAATTTGGGTAGTCTCAGGAACAGGTTGCGCTGTCTCCGGTTGAGAATGCTGTGGAAAGATCTTTGCAGTCTGTAGAAGGGAAGAAATGGAGGACTCAAGGGCAGAAGCCTTGGTGTCATCTAGCAGGCAGACCGGTGGTAACAAACTGAAACAGGGTTAGTTTAAAAAAAAAAGAAAGGGTATAGCCGAAAAATACAATGGAATCTGTCTTGGAGGTCATTTGTACAATGGCAAAGTCCAGGAACCAACCAGCCACCCTGGAAACCCCCAGGATTGGACATCCGGCATGAGAAAAAGATCTTGTCATCCTTCTAAGGGGAATGACCAGACCAAGCTTGATGAGGTTTTAATTTCTGGGTTTTCGGGGAGGAGGACTGGAGCCTTTAGGATGACTAACCTCTAACCCTGCCCTGAGCCTAAAAAGCCAGATAGGAATGTTGTCTGGCTTTGGCAGGCCCCAAAAGCAAGAAGGCCGTCTTAAATGCCGCTCTACTGGCTATGAATTTGTTACGTTTCAGCCCAAGGAGTACAGTTCTGGAGATTGGTAGAGCTGCTAAGACCCTTTTGTAATCATCAGCTTTCCAGGAGTGCATCCGCAGGGCCCTATGAGCTGCCACTGAGGAAGCCAAAATCTCAACCGCTTATCACCCGCAAACCGACGGCCAGATGGAGAGAGTGAACCAGAATCTCAAGACTTTCCTTTGGTTATATCTTTCTTCCTCTCAGGATAATTGGGCCAAACTGCTCCCCTGGGCGGAATTTTCCCACAATAATACTTATTACAGTTCTAGCCAAACCACTCCTTTCCTTGTAGTGTATGGGATGCATCCTCGAGTACTAGAATTTCCTCCATTACCTGCAGGTGATGTTCCCGCAGTCAAAACCTCCTCACGCTTCTTCTCCAACATCTGGAGGAAGAGGTATCGCCACTCTTCAAGGGCAAGTTTCATGGCAAGGAGCTCTTGTTCTCCTATAGGATAGTTACGCTCTGCTGGGGAGAACTTTCTGGAAAAGAAACTGCAAAGATGAAGTTTCCCATCCTCCCCATACGAGAGAGGATCGCCCCTACTGCTTCGGAAGAAGCGTCAACTTCAAGAATAAATGGGCATCCGGTTGCCGGAGTACAGGGGCAGTGACAAAAGCTTGCTTCAATTTATGGAAGTCCTCAATTGCCCTCTGGGGCCATCGGGAGGGATTGGCTCCTTTTCTCGTAAGAGCCGTGATGGGGGCTACGATTGAGAATCCTTGAATGAACTTACGATAGTAATTTGCACATCCCAGAAAGCGTTGATTGGGTCGTAGTAGGGTCGTTGGTTGAGTCCAATCTAGGGTGGCAGCTACTTTCTCTGGATCCATCTGTAAACCTTGACCCGAGACTATATACCCGAGAAAGGGAACAGATCTTTTTTCAAAGAGGCATTTCTCAAGTTTGCAGTACAACTGGTTTTGCCGTAACCGCTGTAGAACCTCTCTGACTTGGTCTCGATGTGAAGCCAAATCTCGGGAACATATTAAAATGTCATCTAGGTATACCACTACAGAAATGTACAGTAAATCCCTAAAAATCTAATTTACAAAGTCTTGGAAGACGGCAGGAGCGTTACAGAGTCCGAATGGCATCACTAGATACTCATAATGGCCGTCTCCTTCATGGATATGGATTAAATTATAAGCACCGCATAAATCTAACTTTGAAAAGATGGTAGCTCCTTTAATTCTATCGAATAGTTCGGGAATAAGGGGCAGGGGATAATGGTTCTTTATGGGGATTTCATTAAGGCCACATTAGTCGATGCAGGGGCGAAGCGAACCATCTTTTTTCTTTACGAAGAAGAAGCCTGCCCCTTGTAGTGCCACAGTAAAAAACAATAGTTTATCCTTATTTTTACACCATTTATCAGCCCGATGCCCACCGCCCAGGGGCATCGGGGGACAGTACCAGGCTTCAGCCTGGTCAGGTAAGTCCTGGAGGGGGGGACCCCTTCATTGGGGGGGTCCCCACTCCCCCAGGGCCCCTGGCCAGGCTGAGCGGTCAGGGGGTTAATGTTTTGGCCGGGGGGACTTGCATAAAAAGTCTCCCCCCGGCTGTGACATTATCCTGCTGGCTGGTTGTGCCTGGGACTGGTTCTTGAAATACGGGGGACCCCATGTCATTTTGTCCCCCGTATTTTGGGAACCAGCCCCGGACCTGGAGCCTGGGGCTGGTTGTTAAAAAACGGGGAGCCCCTATTTGTCGGGTTCCCTGATTTTTAATTACCGGCCCCGGCTCCTTCAGCCTGGTGCTGGTTACGGCTGTGGGGGGGACCCCACGCCGTTTTTTTTTAAAATTTATTTATTTTTCTATTTTTTTCACTGAAGCCTGCACGGATCTGACTGATCCGTGCAGGCTAAAACGCAAATAGAACAGGAAAATGGTGTTCTATTTTCCTGGCGTATTTGCGTGGGTGTTTCACACCACTTAGCAGCCGTATTGTCAGTACGGCTGCTTAGTAAATCAGGAATCACCATTCTTTTGAATGGTGATTTCTGTCGTATCCTATCGATGGTGTAGGACATTCGTATTTGTAAATACAAATACGAATGTTCCATCTTTATGACTACGAATTGTTGTATTTTTGGGATTGTAAATCCCGAAAATACAAATTCGTAAAAAAAAGGTGTATTTCTCCCTACGAATACACCTTTTTTCTATGAATCCATTTTGGTAAATGTCCCCCTATATATCTGAATTAATGCAAATATTTAATAAACTAAAAAAATGAATTAAATACACATATAGTATATAACACTGGCCAGTGATAAAAAACACAATTAGTTGCAGACAAAATCCAGTGTGGTGGATTCAACACCAGTTGGGTATAGCTGTTCTGTTTTTCCCATATATAGGTGGGGAGAGTTAGTGACTCCCTTATATTTTAGATTTTGCCTGGCCAGACACAATGAAAATGTAAAGAAAAAATATATAAAAACAAGTAAAAATAGTTAGTGCCCCTCTCTTAGGTTAGGAATAAAGAGAGTGGGAGAGAGAGAAAATAACATATAACAATCCAAAGGTGCAGTTTTTAGGGCTGTGTTGCAGCAGTTCCTGGAAGCCCAGGCTCCGGGTTAGATTGAAAGTGGTGTGGTTACCAAACCCAGGAGATTTGCTGCAGGTAATAGGGCTCTTGTCTCTCTGGCGCTCCAGAGATGAGGTTGCTCAGTCAGAATTAGCGGTACGACGCATCTCCCCGCCTCCTTGGGGGTTCGGCGGCTTCTTCAGATAGTGAGACTAATTGTGTTTTTATTGAATTGTATTTTTTATCACTGGCCAGTGTTATATACTATATGTGTATTTAATTCATTTTTTAGTTTATTAAATATTTGCATTAATTCAGATATATATTGTTTCCAGCGCGTTCTATGGGCGGCGGTACGCATCCTACGACCTTTTCAACCCCCACTATCCACGTCGGCGTGGAGTTGAGAATAGAAAGTGTGGCGAGCACAGCAAGCCACCGAGCCAGAAGCGTGGCGAACACAGCGAGCTCCGCGAGGGGACACGGATACCTGTGAAACCCGCGAGGGGACACGGATACCTGTGAAACCCGCGAGGGGGCACGGATACCTGTGAAGGTATCCGCGTCTGCTCGCCACGCTTCGGGCTCGGTGGCTCGCTGCGCTCGCCACACTTTCTATTCTCAACTCCACGCCGACGTGGATAGTGGGGGTATGAAAAGGTCGTAGGACGCGTACCGTCGCCGCTCGCCACGCTTCAGGTTGGCGTTGATAGTGGGGGTGGTACAGTGTGAAAAATGACATTTGGGGTGCATTTTACATGATGTCAACTCATGTCCATTATTTCTGTGAAAAATCGCATGCGATTTTATCAAAAATGTATAAAAACACGGGAAAATCGCATCCCATCGCATGTCACTACATATGGCATGCGATGGGAGCCGTGAAAGTATACAAGTACCCAATTCTGTTTTGTAACCTCTACTACTATGTTACTATGTAGTCCGACAGCACAACCCGGTGTTGTTGTTGTTGTTATTTTTGTACACCAATAAATAAACATGGCCCCCACTGCGTAGGGGGACCGGGGACAGCCCCGGGCTTCAGCCCTGGACAGGTAATGCCTGGGGAGAGCCCTTTATTCAGGTGGTCCCCACTCGCACAGGGACCTTGTACATGGGGTGATGCTCTGACCAGGGGAACTTATATAAAGTGTCCCCCGCTGTGACATCATTCTAGCTGTTGGAGCCCGGCGCTGGTTACAAAATACAGGGGACTCCTACTCTATTTGTTCCCCATATTACTGGAATCAGGACCTTTACAAGAGCCCAGTGCTGGATTCTTAAATGCGCCAGGACCCCCTCACTTTGATGATTGAATGTGAAAACATCCGAATGCGATTTTTGAAATGCGATATATTCATCACGGCAAAACGTACAATTGTTACCGCAGATCACTCACTATTACATATGTGATTTGCAGTACACACGCACTTATGGCCATTTATTAACCCAAAATAATGACACCCTATTACTTCTCGCCCATTGCCCTCATTACTCTGCACTGACAGAGGAGAATATAGTAGAGGAAGACTGTAGTGACAGAACAAGAAGAATAGGAATCTACAACACTAAAAAAGTGAAATAAGTGAGATTCCAAAGAAGAAAAAGGAGCACTCACAATTCACACACTGCAAACTCACACTCAAAATAACAGATGGGAAAAACTATTCCGCAGCCGACTAGTATGGCAACCTAAACACCTAGAACATTTCCCAGAGGGCAACAGGGAGAATAGAGAATAACAAGCGTGGCTTGGATCTAAAATAATTTTAGTAGCCTTAACTTTACCCCTTTTTGCACTCACCTGTGCTGGTATCTGTAGGGATTTCCTCCTCCTTACGCTGCTGGTCTCCCCTCATATACGTCCCTTCTCCTCCCTCTGTATCTTCTAAATTATTATCACTCACATCCGTCTCGTCTCTCCCTCTCCAGGGTGAGATTTAATATCCTCTCAGTCATGTGACTCCTGTCCTGGTCCATCCCCAGAGAAGCAAGGACGTGTCTCATCCTCATGTGACTTCTAATAAAGACTCTGGGTACTTTAACACTTCACTGTCCAGGAATAAATACAATAGTTATAAACAACAGGACATGCTCATCTCTCTGTTTCATATCCAAGTAAGTTACATGTACTGTGATGGCCGCTATTAGCCTGGCGCTCACAGGAGCAGTATGAAGCAGGGACATGTTATACTGAATATATGACATGGGGATGAGGGGGAATTATAAAGCGGGCAGTAAGTTATGGGTATGGGTAAAAACCGGACCAGGACAAAACCCCCGGACCGCCAAACCAGACAATAAACTCTGCATTTTGGAGCTTGTAGCCTCCGGTCCGGGGGGTGTCCTGTCCGGGGGTGTCCTGTCCGGGGGGCTGCCTGTCACACCTGTCACCAGGTAGAGGAGGAGGGGTAGAATAAAGTCTCCCTGTATGGTCCGGGCATGTAGCAAAAACCAGACGGTCCAGACCACAGGGGGAGGCTGTAATCTCCCCTCCCCCATGTCCCTGGTGATAGCTATCATAGGGACCCCCCCGGACAAGACACCCCCCGAACAGGACACCCCCCGGACCGGACCCTACAAGCTCTGGACTGCAGATTTTGATGTCCTGTCCGGCGGTCCGGAGTCTAGTCTGGTCCGCTTTTTACATAGTCCCGTAAGTTATTATGCGGATAGCCGGTGGGCATTATGAGGGGGGTTTTAGGTGCTGTGATTTGGTACTGACGCCATGGTAGCGCATATGAGGCTATACAGTGCTTATTATTAGGCTGAGGTGTGCCTGAAGGGGCAGCATGGGAGTCAGGGAGGTATGAGTGGGAAATAATGATGATGTGGAGATGTGCAGCCATTGTATAGGAGTCCTTAGGCCATGATATGGGGGGATGGTGGGTCACAGCCACATGGTGCTGGCGTTACACCTTCTTAATTCATGTGTTGCCATGTAATATCTATTCACACACACATACCCCCAACCAGTCACGGCCTCCTCTCACCCGAAAGATAATGTGCACTCCGATTTAAGGTATGTGTGCTTCTACGGTAGATGCTAAATTATAGTGGGCTAAAGGACCTGTGATGACATCACACTCACGTGACCCGCAGTGATCAGTGGGAGGAGTCAGTACACTGAGCTCCATTTCCTCCTTCCTTTCCTACTGCTGCAGGCACTGGCAGGTGCTCTCTGAGCAGCATGTGCTGCGGACTGGGTGTGAGACATCCCAAGTATCAGGTACACATACACCCAGCGGCAACCCCTCCACTCTCACCCGCCCGGTGGGCATCCCCCACGACCCCCGTTCTTACCACCCACCTTACCTCCGCTCCCGTAATGCATACCTCCCAACTTTTGAACTGAAGAAATAGGGACACTCGCACGGAGCGCCCGAAAAGGGGGCGGGGCATATGCAAATGAGGGCACGGCTTATGCTAATTAGCCGTGACCTCATTTTCATACGAGAATAGCCGCTGTGCGCATGCGCACAGCGTCTATTCTACTAGATTGGGGGGTCTCCCAACTGCCACCCCCCGCAGCGGGACAATGCCTGCCGCGGGTGGGACAGCGGGACAGGACCCGAAAATCGGGACTGTCCTCTAAAATCGTGACAGTTGGGAGGTATGCGTAATGCACCACCACCACCCGCACATCATGCCCCCACACTGTCCCCTGCACAAAATATCCCACAATGTCCCCCCTGAACATGCTGCCCCACACTGTCCCCCCTGCACATAATACCCCACACTGTCCCCCTTGCACATAATACCCCACACTGTCCCCCTTGCACATAATACCCCACACTGTCCCCCTTGCACATAATACCCCACACTGTCCCCCTTGCACATAATATCCCCACACTGCCCCCCTGCGCATAATACCCCACACTGTCCCCCTTGCACATAATACCCCCACACTGTCCCCCTTGCACATAATACCCCACACTGTCCCCCTTGCACATAATATCCCACACTGCCCCCCCTGCGCATAATACCCCACACTGTCCCCCCTGGGCATAATACCCCACACTGTTCCCCCCCTGCGCATAATACCCCACACTGTCCCCCCTGCGCATAATACCCCACACTGTCCCCCCTGCGCATAATACCCCACACTGTCCCCCCTGGGCATAATACCCCACACTGTTCCCCCCCTGCGCATAATACCCCACACTGTCCCCCCTGCGCATAATACCCCACACTGTCCCCCCTGCGCATAATAGCCCACACTGTCCCCCCTGCGCATACTGACCCCCCACTGACCCCCCTGCGCATACTGACCCCACACTGTCCCCCCTACTACACTGTCCTCCCTGCGCATACTGCCCCCACACTGTCCCCCCTGCGCATACTGCCCCCACACTGTCCCCTCAGGGATTAATACCCCACACTGTCCCCTCTGCGCATAATACCCCACACTGTCCCCTCTGCGCATAATACCCCACACTGTCCCCCCTGCGCATTATACCCCACACTGTCCCCCCTGCGCATTATACCCCACACTGTCCCCCCTGCGCATAATACCCCACACTGTCCCCCTGCTCATAATACCCCACACTGTCCCCCCTGCGCATACTGACCCCACACTGTCCCCCTGCGCATACTGACCCCACACTGTCCCCCCTGCGCATACTGACCCCACACTGTCCCCTCTGCGCATAATACCCCCACACTGTTCCCCCCCTGCGCATAATACCCCACACTGTCCCCCCTGCGCATAATACCCCACACTGTTCCCCCCTGCGCATAATACCCCACACTGTCCCCCCTTCGCATAATACCCCACACTGTCCCCCCTGCGCATACTGACCCCACACTGTCCCCCCTGCGCATACTGACCCCACACTGTCCCCCCTACTACACTGTCCCCCCTGCGCATACTGCCCCCACACTGTCCCCCCTGCGCATACTGCCCCCACACTGTCCCCCCTGCGCATACTTCCCCCACACTGTCCCCCCTGCGCATACTGACCCCACACTGTCCCCCCTGCGCATACTGACCCCACACTGTCCCCTCTGCGCATAATACCCCCACACTGTTCCCCCCTGCGCATAATACCCCACACTGTCCCCCCTGCGCATAATACCCCACACTGTTCCCCCCTGCGCATAATACCCCACACTGTCCCCCCTGCGCATAATACCCCACACTGTCCCCCCTGCGCATACTGACGCCACACTGTCCCCCCTGCGCATACTGACCCCACACTGTCCCCCCTGCGCATACTGACCCCACACTGTCCTCCCTGCGCATACTGACCCCACACTGTCCCCCCTACTACACTGTCCCCCTGCGCATACTGACCCCACCCTGTCCCCCCTGCGCATACTGCCCCCACACTGTCCCCCCTGCGCATACTTCCCCCACACTGTCCCCTCTGGCATTAATACCCCACACTGTCCCCTCTGCGCATGATACCCCACACTGTCCCCCTGCTCATAATACCCCACACTGTCCCCCCTGCGCATACTGACCCCACACTGTCCCCCTGCGCATACTGACCCCACACTGTCCCCCCTGCGCATACTGACCCCACACTGTCCCCTCTGCGCATAATACCCCCACACTGTTCCCCCCCTGCGCATAATACCCCACACTGTCCCCCCTGCGCATAATACCCCACACTGTTCCCCCTGCGCATAATACCCCACACTGTCCCCCCTTCGCATAATACCCCACACTGTCCCCCCTGCGCATACTGACCCCACACTGTCCCCCCTGCGCATACTGACCCCACACTGTCCCCCCTACTACACTGTCCCCCCTGCGCATACTGCCCCCACACTGTCCCCCCTGCGCATACTGCCCCCACACTGTCCCCCCTGCGCATACTTCCCCCACACTGTCCCCCCTGCGCATACTGACCCCACACTGTCCCCCCTGCGCATACTGACCCCACACTGTCCCCTCTGCGCATAATACCCCCACACTGTTCCCCCCCTGCGCATAATACCCCACACTGTCCCCCCTGCGCATAATACCCCACACTGTTCCCCCCTGCGCATAATACCCCACACTGTCCCCCCTGCGCATAATACCCCACACTGTCCCCCCTGCGCATACTGACGCCACACTGTCCCCCCTGCGCATACTGACCCCACACTGTCCCCCCTGCGCATACTGACCCCACACTGTCCTCCCTGCGCATACTGACCCCACACTGTCCCCCCTACTACACTGTCCCCCTGCGCATACTGACCCCACCCTGTCCCCCCTGCGCATACTGCCCCCACACTGTCCCCCCTGCGCATACTTCCCCCACACTGTCCCCTCTGGCATTAATACCCCACACTGTCCCCTCTGCGCATGATACCCCACACTGTCCCCCTGCTCATAATACCCCACACTGTCCCCCTGCGCATACTGACCCCACACTGTCCCCCTGCGCATACTGACCCCACACTGTCCCCCCTGCGCATACTGACCCCACACTGTCCCCTCTGCGCATAATACCCCCACACTGTTCCCCCCCTGCGCATAATACCCCACACTGTCCCCCCTGCGCATAATACCCCACACTGTTCCCCCCTGCGCATAATACCCCACACTGTCCCCCCTTCGCATAATACCCCACACTGTCCCCCCTGCGCATACTGACCCCACACTGTCCCCCCTGCGCATACTGACCCCACACTGTCCCCCCTACTACACTGTCCCCCCTGCGCATACTGCCCCCACACTGTCCCCCCTGCGCATACTGCCCCCACACTGTCCCCCCTGCGCATACTTCCCCCACACTGTCCCCCCTGCGCATACTGACCCCACACTGTCCCCCCTGCGCATACTGACCCCACACTGTCCCCTCTGCGCATAATACCCCCACACTGTTCCCCCCCTGCGCATAATACCCCACACTGTCCCCCCTGCGCATAATACCCCACACTGTTCCCCCCTGCGCATAATACCCCACACTGTCCCCCCTGCGCATAATACCCCACACTGTCCCCCCTGCGCATACTGACGCCACACTGTCCCCCCTGCGCATACTGACCCCACACTGTCCCCCCTGCGCATACTGACCCCACACTGTCCTCCCTGCGCATACTGACCCCACACTGTCCCCCCTACTACACTGTCCCCCTGCGCATACTGACCCCACCCTGTCCCCCCTGCGCATACTGCCCCCACACTGTCCCCCCTGCGCATACTTCCCCCACACTGTCCCCTCTGGCATTAATACCCCACACTGTCCCCTCTGCGCATGATACCCCACACTGTCCCCTCTGCGCATGATACCCCACACTGTCCCCCTTGCACATACTGCTCTCCTGCACAAAATACCCCCATACTGCTCCCCTTGCGCATACTACACCCACTGCTCAAAATGCCCCCACACTTCTCAAAACACCCCTGGTGGGGCTACTCCCATGCGCTTCTCACCCCCTGTGCCCCCCCCACTTACCTGGTCATCCTCCCTGCTTCTTACTCGACCAGGGTTTGCCCCTCCTAACCTCTCTCCTGTCTGGTTGGCACCCCACCAGCTTCTCGCCCATCTGGCGGCACCCCCCCCCCCATTACTTACCCAAACACCCCAAATCCTTTGCTTCTTTCCCATCTGACGGCATCCCCACCAGCACCTCACCTGGCAGCACACATCCCCCTTCTTACCCTGTGGCGACCCCTTCTTCCCGCCCGATGCCCCCCCCCCCCCTCACACCACCCTCCACTTTACCTGGCGTGCCCCCTCCCCGCTTCTCGCCTGATGGCACCTCCTGCCCGGCGGGCACCCACACGCTTCTCACCCATCCGGCGACACCCCCGCGCTTGCCTGGCAGCACACTCCCCCTACTTACCCAGGCACCCCAAACCCCCTGCTTCTCGCCCACATCCGGTGGCATCCACTCACTGCTTCTACCTTACTTACCCAGGTGCTCACTCCTCCTTCCTTCTCACCCGCCCGGTGGGCACTCCTCCCCCAACGGGTCATCCTCCCTGCTTCTCACCCACCTGGTGGGCATCGCACGGGGGCTCCAACGTGGCCTCCATACTGTCTGGTTGGCAGCACCCCACCAGCTTCTAACCCAGCAGCATACCCCCTTTTTACCCTGTGGAACCCCCTTCTTCCCGCCCGACGGGCACCCCCCCCCCCTTTCTTACCTGGCATGGCCCCTTCCTGCTTCTTGCCCAACGGTACCCCCGCGCTTCTCAACGCTCCCGGATGGCACCTTGCCACCCCCTGCACTTATCAAAACACCCCTGGCGGGACTACCTCTACGCTTTAACCCCCCCTCCACGCGCTTCTCACCTCCTGCGACACCCCCCTTACCCTGTCATCCTCCCTGCTTCTCAGCCAGGGGTTCCCCCCCCCTTCCTCTCTCCTGTCCGGTTGGCACCCCACCAGCTTCTCCCCGGGCAGCACCCCCCACCCCCCCCCCCCCCATTCTTATCCTATGGCACCCCCTTCTTCCGACCCGACGGGCACCCCCTCCCCTCTTCTTACCTGGCATACCCCCTCTTCTCGCCCGACAGCATCTCCTAGCCCGTGGCTACCCCCGCGATTCTCACCCATATGACGGCAACCCCTCCCTTCTTACCCAGGCACCCCAAACCCCCTGCTTATCTCCCCTCCAGTGGCATCCCCCCTCTGCTTCTACCGTACTTACCCAGGCATCCCTCTTGCCTCTCACCTGCACGGTGACACCCCCCGCCCCCTGTTCTTACCCTGTGGCACCTCCTGCTTCTCTCCACCCACATCCCCCCCCCTGCTTCTCACCTGTCTGGCGGTCACCCCACCACCCTCCCGTGCTTCACCCGCTCCCGCCCGCCCGGTGGGCATCTCAAACCCCCTGCCTGCTTACCTACTCGTCGGCATACCACCCTTGCACTCCCTGCTTCCCACCAACCCCCACTTCTCACCTGTCTGGCTGGCACCCCCCAGCTTCTCAACCGGTGGGCACCCCCCACCACTTCTTGCTTCCTGTTTCTCACCCCATGGTCCTCACCCGGTGGCAAGCTTCTCCCCAAACCACCTGGTTCTTACCCTGTGTGGCACTCCCGTACTCACCCGGCGGCACACCCCCATTCGCTTCTCACTCTCCCTGGACACCCCAACAGCTCCTCCTCCATCCAACACACGGCGCCTGCACCCTGCCCGCTCCCTCCATGCATCTCCCACCTGGTGCTAGCAGCTTGCACACACAGCGTCCTCCCCATATTTCACACCCAGCACCAGCAGCCTTCCTCCTTCCATTTCACACCCGGTGCCAGCAGCATTCACACCCCCAAAGAGTGCTGGGACTCACTTTTACAAAATTGGTGGGTCCCCGGGATGCACTGTTCTATAGCACAGCAGGAGAGCCAGGGGCCAGCTGTGTATGGTGTTCTGCCCAGCCGCAAAGCAGGAGAGCCCAGGGGACAGCGCTGGTGAAAGGGAACCCCACCCACCAATGCTGGTGAGAATGGGACCTGCGGCTGCCTTCTCTCCCCATTTTGTCTTGCCCCCTCTTGCCTTCTTCACCCTTCTTTTTCTCCCCGCCCACCCCGTCTTTCCTTTTTCCCTCTTCCCTGCTGCTGACTTTTTTTCTCTCTCTCCTCTGCTCTCTTCCCCCCTGCACCCTCTTTCTCAACCCTCACTCTGCCACAGTCTTTCTTTCTCCTCCCCATCTTTCACCACGCGTCCTCTCTCTCCCTGGCACTGTCTCTTTCGTTCTCTACTTGACACCATCTCTTACTTCATCTGTAACCCCTTTCTCTCTTTGACACTCTCGTTTTCTTTCCCAGGCACCTTCTTTCCCCCATTCTCTCCCTGACACGCTCACTCTTGCTCCCATCTCTCTCTCTCTCCCTCCCTGACGTTCTTACTCCTGCTTGTAACTCCATCTCTCTTTTACTCTTCTCCCTTTCTCTGACACCCTACCCCTCACACCTCTTTTTCCAAGAAGCACTATCCCTCTTTCTCGCATCCCTTGCCCTTTCTTGTTTCTTTCTTTTTTACTGTGTTTCCCCAACACCCTCTTTGACATCACTCCACTCACTCTTCCTTCTGACCCCCTGAGATACTGCACCCTCTCACAACCGACCACAGTGTTTAATTCCCCTTCCCACTGGCTTCACACCCAGTTGCAGTGTCCTCCCATTCTCCTAACTATACCCCACCTCCGGTCTCCCACTCGGCAGCAGTGTCGCCCCCCTCTCTCCTAGTCACAGTAATCACACTCAGTGAAAAATAAAGTGTGTCCCCCCGGGACCCCTCTTTGTTAAGTTGGGGTCCTACTCCACAGTTTTTGGGTCCCATCACATAACGCTTTTGAGCAGTGGCGTAACTTCAGAGGGTACAGGGGGATGGCACTGCTATGGGTCACGGCCGCTTGGGGGGGGCCCATGGCCCTGGCAGGCAATCCCCTGCACCCTATTTATTCTCCAGGCGTTTTTTATATTAATATTGCCGATCGAGCATGGTTGCTCTGCCAACCGACCGCCCAACCCCCCATTAATTACCTGCCCCCTCCCTTCAGTGGCTGCACAAGAGACCCTGCACTACCAGTGAGGATGATGGCACATGAGACCGGTGCCTGGGCAGAGGAGACTGCAGGTGAGGAGATCTGCTACACTACTGCTTGTACGGGGGGGCTCCCCATCAGTACGGGGGGGGGGCTCCCCACGAAACACAAACACCTGCTCTTCCTCACCACCCTTCTTGCCTCTCCCTCCTTCTCCTCCTCCCCAACACTGCCTCTATCCCCTCTCTCTCACCTGCCTCTGTGTCAACCCTCCCCTCTTTTTTTGTTGACTCCTCAACCCCTTTTCTCTCTTTTCTTTCCCCCTTCTCTTCCATGCTCCCTACTGCCTCTCTCTCCTCTCTTTCTGTCAGCAATATCTCTCATTTCCTCTTTATTTCTCTCTCTGCCCCTAATCTTTCTCCTTTTTCTCCTTCCCGCTTTTTCGCTTTCCTCCCTCTCTGATACTCACAAAACACTGCTGCCTCTCCCTCTTATTCCTCTCCTACTGCTGGCTGTGAGTGGGGCACTGCTGCCTCTCCTTCTTATTCCTCTCTCACTGCTGGCTGTGAGTGGGGCACTGCTGCCTCTCCCTCTTATTCCTCTCCCACTGCTGGCTGTGAGTGGGGCACTGCTGCCTCTCCCTCTTATTCCTCTCTCACTGCTGTCTGTGAGTGGGGCACTGCTGCCTCTCCCTCTTATTCCTCTCCCACTGCTGGCTGTGAGTGGGGCACTGCTGCCTCTGCTAACTGAACTAATGGGCCCTACACACGTAGCGATATTCAGACACTTTTTGAACTTTACATAATTTTACTAAACCGCTCAGAAAGTGGCTGAATATCCCTGTGTGTGTAACCCACAAAGCGATATGGATGCGCAGCCCCGCGGGACCCCAATGAATAACAGCCCTGCCTGTAAATTTAAACTGATCGTTGAAGGGGTCAGCCCGGCCGGTCACACAGCCACCTTGTCCCTATAATGCCTCAGATACCTGCCCGCCCGGCTCTCACTGTCTGCCTGCAGCAGGAAGCTCTGACCAGCGGAAACTTCCTGTCTGGACTCTGCAGCATGTTTCAGACGGCTGGTGGGTGGCATGCAGCGGTCTCTGGCAGCGCAGTGTTAGGCCGGGTAGCGCTGGTGGGCAGGGGGTCCCTGCGGTGTATGTGAGATTATCGCGGTGTCCCTGCAGAGGAATGGAACTACTAGTTCCCATCTGCCGCAGGGACCCCGCCCCTGACTTCACATATGCTGCAGGGACCCCCTGCCCTCCAGCGCTACCCGACCCTGTGCTGCCAGACCCCACTGCATGCCACCCACCAGCAGGCAGGGGGTCCCTGCAGCTTATGTGAGATCAGCAGCGGGGTTCCTGCGGCGGATGGGAACTACTAGTTCCCATCTGCCGCAGGGACCCTGTGCTGACTTCTCATAAGCAACAGGGATCCCCTGCCCACTAGCGCTAACCGCTAGAAGCACCCCTCTACCTCTAAGATGCCCTGTGCACCTCTTCCAAGATGCCCAGCTCCCTCCTCACCCTTAGATGCCCAGATGCAGCACCCGGACCCCGCCCCCACTCGCAGCACCTGGACCCTCCCCCACTTGTGGCACTTCCGAACCCCTCCCCACCCTCACCCTAAATAAACTGACCCTTGTGGTGGCCTTGTCTCAGCGGCGGTCTTGGTCCCCCTCATCCAGCGGCCCGGCAGAAATAAAGATTCAAAGTGGCCGCGGCCAGACAATCATGGCTTGTCATTGCCCCACCCCCTGGAGCTGGCTATATTAGCCAGTTGAAGACGGGGCAGCCAGTCTGACGGCGGAGGAGGAGCAGAGTGAAGACCAGATGCAGTTTAATAAAATATTAAAAAAAACCTCCTTTTGTGTTTTTATTAAACTATTTAAAAACCTGTGTTTTTATTTTTTTTATATATATACATTTCCTTTTACAGGGGGACTGTAGGTACCAGCAAGGGCGTAACTACCATTGGTGCAGCTGCTATGGGCAGTATCATGTGTTGTATACATTTTTCAGCATTAGATGATAAATTGGGGCCCTTACAAACTTTTGCTATGGGGCCCACATGTATCTAGTTACGCCAATGGGTACCGGCGGGCCATTAATGCCCCACATGCTGGTACCTGTGGTTTTCCCAAGTACCAGCATGTGAGGCAGGCTTGCGGGATACTGGGAAAAGTCTTAAGACTTTACGGATACCCTCTAATACCCAAGGTCTTAAGACGATGCCCAGTATCCCATAAGGACTTTGTGAAAAGGAATTACCGGTAGGTATTAAATTCCTATTTTTACGTTTTAAACAAACTATCAACCCTGCACCCACCGCTCAGGGGTGCAGGGGATAGCCTCGGGCTTCAGCCCAGGCCTGGGTTGATTAGTTAGGGTGGGTAATGTTTTGGCCATCGGACCCCATCAAGAGTGTCCCCTGGCTACGTCATTACACCCCCTGCTAATGGAGCCTGGTGCTGGTCCCCAAAATACGGAGGACCCATATTCATTTTGTCCCCTGTATTTTGGAAACCAGGGCCAGCTCAAGAGCCTGGTGCTGATCCCCAAAATATGGGGGACCACCCTCACCTTGTCCTCCATATCTTGGGAATCAGGACCACGCCGAGCTCGGGGCTGGTCATGCGGGGGGTAGGGGGGGATAATGCCCACAAATGTTCCACTACCTAGGGGCAGATTTATTAATGGGGCTATAAACGTTTAAAATAACCGGTCTCACTTCTGCATAACGAAGAGAAGTGGGCACTCTTATCACCCTGATGTATGATACAGGGGGCTGCCGATAAAGAGAGATGTTATTTCCTGTCTCCGCAGCTCTCCTTATTGTCGGCCCGGCAGCACTGCGCATGGGCATTGTAAAAGAAAAAAACCTCCCCTGGTCGGCTCTCTGGGCATGCGCAAGATTTTGTTATTATCGCAAGATCTCTAGCGCAGCCCAGAGCCAGCAGCAGGGCTAGTGCTGTCCCCACAGTGGGGATAGGACAACGCTATCCCTAAGCTGGAGAAGCTGCTGTTAATACAGTACATCGCCCCGACCGCTAATTGCTGGGGGGAATTACAGAGGACAGCCCCGCCGAGCGTTACTCTTCAGGCTGTCCATAGAGCACGTTAGGTGTTCTGTTAATACATATAAAAAAACGTAATCCCCCCAGTTAACCAGCGTTAGGTGCAGATATGCACTTAACATTAGTTGATACTTCTGCCCTATAGCACGCTCCTGCTCCCCTCTTAGCAGACATTTCAAATGTGGTCACTGCCGGACATTAGAGATAGAAAAAGGAAAGGTGGAAAGAGGCATTGTAGTGACTGTAGAGGGGGTAGATCAAAAGCAGACTATGTAATGGAACCTGTAAACAGTGGAGTGGGGCCCCAACTTTATAAAGTTACCTAGCACGATCACTGGTTGTATAAGGGGCGTTACGGTGTTTGGTATAATGTGTAAGGGGCATATTGTTTAAGGATCATTAATAATAATAAACTAACGAGGGGAGCATGAATCAGGAATGGAAATATAGAGCTATGGATTGTTTGGTTAATCCCCCAAACCGGTTTCTTGCCTAGGGCCCCATTTATCCTAAATCCGTCTCTGCCTCCTTCCCACCACCCCTTCCTGCTCTCTCAATCAAAGGCATGTCCCTCAAAACCTGCACATCCTACCTGCTATAGCATGTATTTGACCCTAAATTGTGGCCTGGCAACTCATTTTAAAAAGAAAATTAGGGTCCCCGGTGACGAGCTCTTCTGACCCTGACATGAGCTGGCAATGGCGGCAGGGGGAGGGAGACATGCAGGAGCGGTTAGGGAGATGGGGAGCAGCGGAGCCAGGCAGATGGTGACAGATTGTCACCTCAATCCATTTCACCTTGTCCCTCGTTACATTACCACATCCCATCGCCCTTTTCAAATCACCACCCCTCTCCCCCCCCCCCCATCTTCTAGCTCTTTCTCGCTCTCTAACACTTTCTTTTACTCTAGCCTATGCTCTCTCTCTCTCCAACACTCCGTCTCCCTCTCGCCCCTTCTGTCCATCCTCTTTTCCTCGCCCCCTGCTCGCCACTCTCTCCCTCTCTGACAGGCTCTCTCTTCCCCCTCTCTACCTGGTGCAGCCTCTCTCCCTAAAAAACACTTACTCCATCTTTAACCATCAATTGTGCACTGAAAATCTTCATTGAATTCTACTTTTTATAAAAAAAAAAGACTAATAAAAATTATTGTATGGACTTCGTTTTTATACATCATTTGAAATAACAGTTAAAGGAGGGTTGGAAAGATCACGTAACCCCACAAAGTGCCCAGGCCAGGCGCCACCACTTGGCAACTTTAGGCATTTGTCTGGGGCGCTGCCAACTGGAGGGCGGCACTTGGGCACTGGACCCCCCCTGGATCAAGGTAAGCAGTGCAACTCTCCCCTGCCCCCTGCTACCCCCATGGATTAACACAGCTGCCCTCGCCGCATCACCTGCCAGCCCCTTTCCCCCGTGGAGCGATGCATCGCCAGCCCCTTCCCTCCCATGGAGCAATGCGGCAGCTGCACCACAACACACCCCCCCCCCCCCCCCCCGCGCGCGATCGCATAACACCCCCCCTGTGGAGCGACGTGGCGGCGGCTGCATCACCCACGCCTGGGCCGCTCCAGTGCCTTGCACCGTCCCTTTAGGTGCCATCCCACAACTGACAGATGTCTGATTCAAACCTCTGGGTAAAGGCACACTTGGATTTATACCATTCTTATTTAGAAATATATATCTGTGAAGTGACCCATTTACAACGTTTAAGTAATTTATTGTGCCACCTAAACCAATCCGTTACACAATTTGTGTCCCATAGTTCCTTTTGTATCCGTCCCCCATTCTGCCTCCTTGTGCCTTTAAAATCTTTAAGTCTGACCTGATTACCCTGGCAGCTCCTCGGGAGAGCTCACATACTATAAATCACTGGAAGCTGCAGGCGGAGGTTTTTTTTATTTCATTCATCCGCCTGGCTCTTAGTGCCCCCCCCCCCCTTCCCCCTACATTGGATGTGATACATCGCGGATGCTGAGAAGCTCCCTCGATGTGCCGCTGATGACTGCACATAAGATTTATCTTCTGTGCAGTACGTATGCTCTACAGCTCTGATCTGAACGCACGGGACCACGCATCGGATCAGATGTCATTCACATGCAATTTGGGCCGATTTCGCATGATTTCTTGGCCTGATTCGCAAGATTCGAGTGAAATCGGGCCCAAATCACATAGGTTATGGGGGCCTTGAATGTGCCGCTATGACTATCTGTTCCTCTTCTGCTTCTCAGAGCCTTTGTCTGTGCCCCTTCTACCTAAATATGCCAATATATGTGTCCTTTCTGCCAGTTTTCCTTTCCGTATCCTCTCCTCCTGTTTTTTGTACTATCCTGTCTTTATTTCACTTCCTCACTTCATGTTCCATCCCTTACCCCCACCACTTGTATGCAACCTCACCTGTTTCAGTAGCACCCACAGCTTGTTCAATTCCCTGTGGTGCTTTAGTCAGTGCATCCCAATTGCCCGCTATTCAGTGTCCCACTGGTTTCCCATGAGTACAGCTGATTCGCTTCTCCTCATCTGTGCTAACCAAGCTAGTCCCATAACCGGTTCACTGCTGGCAGTGGCACCCGGCGGTAACTAACCTTTCTCCCACCCCCTGACACCACTGGCCCAAGAGATCCAACTATGCCCATAAGCTCTCCACCTAGAGGAGTGTGGCTGATAGCTTCACCCCGCACTTCTCTTCTGCAAGTCCGATGTATTCACATTAGAAAAGAAAACACGGTTTGTGCGTGGGGGTGTCAGACATTTATGGCGTGCCTGGGCACACAACACACTCTCCCTTTGCCAACTAGGATTTAGCCTAGCTATGTCTAAATGAGCTACAAACTTGTGGTCTAAAGGACCTGGTTCTTTACGCAAGTGTCTTGTAAAATGTGATGTCCTTTTGCCCACTTGGATTTAGCCTGCTTATATAAAATGGGCTATAATCAAGTGGGCTGAAGGACCTGGTCCTTTACACCAGATGCTCATAAAATATCAGGTCCCTTTGCCCACTTGGATTTAGCCTACTTATATAAAATGGGCTATAATCATGTGGCCTAAAGGACCTGGGGCCAGATTATCTAAGCTTCAAAAGTGATAAAAGGGAGAGTGATAAACAGCCAGCCAATCAGCTCCTACCTGCCATGTCACAGACTGTGTTTGAAAAATGTCAGACAGGAGCTGATTGGCTGGCTGTTTATCACTTTCTATTTTATGACTTTTGAAGCTTAGAGAATCTGGCCCCTGGTCCTTTACACCAGATGCTCATAAAATATCGGGTCCCTTTGCCCACTAGGATTCAGTCTACTTATATAAAATGGGCTATAATCAAGTGGCCTAAAGGACCTGGTCCTTTCACCAGATGCTCATAAAATATCGGGTCCCTTTGCCCACTTGGATTTAGCCTACTTATATAAAATGGGCTATAATCAAGTGGGCTGAAGGACCTGGTTCTTGAAGTGAGTCTTTTAGACCACTGGGAAATAGCCTAATTTTATTGAATAGGCTAAATCAAAGTGGATAGAGGGACCGGTCCTTTATCCCACTAGGAAATAGCCTAACTTTAATGAATGGGCTAAATCAAAGTGGATAGAGGGACCAGGTCCTTTATCCCACTAAGAAATAGCCTAGTTTTGTTGAGTAGGCTAAATCAGTGTGAATAGAAGGACCTGTCCTTTAGCCCACTAGGATATAGCCTATTTGTATTGAGTGGGCTAAATCATAGTGCCTGGAGGGACAAGGTCCTTTAGCCCAATATAAAATAGACTCACCCCAGAGGATCTCTGTCCTGTGTCATCGGCTCCTGCAGCAGGAGGTGCTGGGTCGTCCATGGCTCCGCCTGTCGTGCTGTTCTGGGTCGGCCTCTGCTTCCACCCCCGGCTCCTATCAGGCTGGGGATCTTCCTCTGTCCTCTCCTCTGCTGGGCTGTCACCTGTCCTCTGCGCGGCTCTTGTCCTTGATGTTGCCTAGTGTTCAAAACACACTTACGGACAGGCAACTCTAGGGGCAGCTCCGCACCACTGAGGGGGCTTCTACAGGTCTCCAGCTAGGGGTCCTTTGCGTGTCCTTCCTCGAGAGCGGGTGTCCTCCGCGGTGCCTGCAGTCCTTGGTCTACACTTGCTGCTTCCTCTATCTTCTTCGGAGCAACCCCGGGGGAATCCTCCGGCTGGGTGTGCTCCCAGGTAATTTACCCCCTCAGCACCTTCTTCCTCGAGGTTCTAGTCTTCACCCTCTCGGCTCCTCCACGGGCAGGCACTATGTAGGACACCTCGGCAGCACACATCATTCTGTTCTCTCCGGGTTTGGGGCTCCTCCTGTGGTTGGCAGCTAGTGGGGGCAGCGCGGTTCCCTTCCCTCTGGCAGGTGGCAGCAGTAGGGGACTTGGAGGAGCCTGGCTCTCCTGGCGCCATTCCTGGTCACACAGCTGCGCAGCCCCCGCTCCTTACAGGTCAGCAGCTCACAGGCCCTTGTCCTCTCCAGGGATCACCCTTCCTGGTGCCGGCTCTCTCTGCTGTGGGTTATGCATCGCTGCAGGACCGCCTCTGCCCCCCCTGCCCTACTCTCTCTTTAGTCCCCCTCAGGCATACCTTGCAGCCAACGACTCCTCTATTTCCCGCTGCAACCGCCTGCGCAGGGTCCCACAGGCCTACATCCCACAAGAGTTGCATACAGAGGACAGAGTGCGTGTCACCTCGTGGGATGGGACAGACTGGCCAGAGGAGGGCATGTATGACCGGGTAAGTGTCTGTCTGTCCGTAGAACACAATAGAGCTCAGCACAAAAACCTACTTTTTATGACTGTCTATTTATCAGGACGGTGAAGTCAGACCGTGCCTAGTGCTTTGCAGCTAATCACTCGGTGCGCAGGTATACTACCACGCACTCCACCGTAGAACACAATAAGCAACGACGATAAAAGATAAGGATATTAAAATCCACAACCCTTCTAAACCTCCTTTAAATGAGGCTGCCTGTGGAAGTGACCAATCAGTGATCAGTGTTGGTCAGGGTAACAAAATCTGGATTAGCTGTTAGCTAATTGTATCCCTTCTTATGTACCTTGTCTCTAATGCCGCTTTCAAATCGCAAATCCAGGGTCGCACCGGGACTTTTAACTGGTTCAGTCCCAGTGCGACCCTGCATGTGCATGTTCACACTGCAACAGTGTCAGCGCGTCATCGGAGAGAGAGCTGGCGCTGCTCCAAGCGCTGTCTCCTCCATTGTGTGAACGGGAAAATGGTCGACCCGTTTAACCCATTCATACTGCACAGCAACACTGCAATGAAATGGTAAGAACCCTTCTTTTTTACCAGTTCGTATTGCCGTGTTGCAACCCAGTTGCGGGACCCGGAAACCCTTTCACATCGCACTAATTACCGGGTCGAACCGTCAAGAAACCGGCTTGTACGCGGTAATTAGGTGCGATGTGAAAGGGGTATTATAAACATGAACCTTCTCTTTGCTGCTTATTATTTATCTCCTCCACTCTTACTGCACCCGACAATGCGCCTTATGTGCATTGTAACTTATAACGTCTACCCCTTCCCACCAAAGTCCCGGGTCAGATCTGGAACTTACCTTGTTCACACGGTGGGCTGACCCGAGATAAGATGCCATCTCCAAGTCACAGGAAACTAGTGATCTCCGCTAAATGCCAGGCTGGAGACCTACAGTGGGGAAAGGGGGGTCTGCAGACACAAGTTGTCACTGGGGATAGAACGCAAAATCTTTCTCAATTGGGAAGAACCCTGCTGCACTGCAGGTGGGGCAGATGTAACATGCAAAGAGAGATACATTTGGGTGGGGTGTGTTCAAACTGAATTCTAATGTGCAGTGTAAATATAAAGCATCCAATATTTACCCTGTACAGAAACAAATAACTCGCCCAAATCTCTCTCTGCACATGTTACATCTGCCCCACCTGCAGCGCAGCATGGTTTTACCCTTTTGAGAAAGATTTTGCTTTTGTGATCAACTCTGAATCCGGCCCTAAGTATCCAGGGAGCTTGGGGTACTTAAGATAAGGGGAGACCCACTAAGGATAAAAACACACACCATACACACAGCATATATACATACACACACAGCATATATACATACACATACACACACACACACAGCATATATACATACACACACACACAGCATATATACATACACACAGCATATATACATACACACACACACAGCATATATACATACACACACACACACACACAGCATATATACATACACACAGCATATATACATACAAACAACACACACAGCATATATACATACACACAACACACACAGCATATATACATACACACACAGCATATATACATACACACAACACACATACACAGCATATATACATACACACACAGCATATATACATACACACACACACACACAGCATATATACATACACACACACAGCATATATACATACACACACACAGCATATATACATACACACACACAGCATATATACATACACACACACCATACACACAGCATATATACATACACACACAGCATATATACATACACACAACACACATACACAGCATATATACATACACACACAGCATATATACATACACACACAGCATATATACATACACACACCATACACACAGCATATATACATACACACAGCATATATACATACACACAGCATATATACATAAACACACAGCATATATACATACACACAGCACGCATACAGTAAAGGTCAGATGTGCTCTTATCGTGGCCCCTGTGCATAGATGGGGACAAGCCTGACTCTGTCTCTTAAAACATATTTGGTGCATCGCTTGCCGGCAGGCACAGGGGGGGGGGGTAATGTATCTCCCTAGGGTAAAACTGGAGTGGTCAGGACCATAAAGGGGGCTGTAATCTCTCCCTCCCAGTAATAGCTGTTCACACAAAATATTAGGTAAAAAATGGTAGAGATCCAATGACCATTATCAGTGCTTTCTGGCTACAACCCTGCAAGCTGTGCAGGTTGTGTTTTCTGGTCACTGGACCTGGGATACTAGCATACCTCCCAACTTCTTGGCTGCTGGAATAGGGACACGCCCGGAAAGGGGGCGGGGCCTATGCACATGACCCCATTTTCGGCCGCGAATAGACGCTGTGCGCATGCGCACAGCGTCTATTCAATCAGCTTGGGGGAGGCTCCCAACTGCCACCCCCCACAGTGGGACAATGCAAGCCGCGGGTGGGACAGCGGGACAGGACCCGAAAATCGGGACTGTCCCGCTGAAATCGGGACACTTGGGAGGTATGTACTAGAGTGGATGTCACCTACTGTATATCTCCCTAGTGTTTCCTCCTGTGTGTTGTTCAGCCCCTGCATGTCTTAGCTAAGCCAACATGCCACTGTTGGTTGCAGGCCCATAGATCCCCTCCCCCACCACTGTGCCCATTGTTGTTTTAGAATATAATTCTTCATCTTGGATCTGCAGGTTCCGGTAGATGCTCCGTGTACCACAGACCGGCATTCCCTTCTAGAGGAGGAGAACAACATCTTCCATCGTATGAGGACAAAGCAGCGTCATAGGTGCCACTAATGCAGACTATGCTCCTGGTGTAAGTCACTGATACCCAGGTCTCTGTATTATGCCAGGAATTTTAGAACTACAGTATTCAATGATTTTCTTTGGAACGGATCTGGGTAATAATATAATTACAGGTTGAGTATCCCTTATCCAAATATCCGTTCTCCAAATTATTCCATAAACCATAATCTCCAGAAGTAATTTTTTTGTGTGTGTGGGGCTAAAAACCTACTGGGGACATCTGTACCAGCACTACTGAGGACATGATATGTAACTGGCACTACTGGGGACATGATATGTAACTCGCCCTACTGGGGACATGATATGTAACTGGCACTACTGGGGACATGATAATGTAACTGTCTCTACTGGTGACAGCTGTACCATCACTACTGGGGACATGATACGTAACTGGCACTACTGGGGACATGATAAGTAACTGGCACTTCTGTGGACATGATATGTAACTTGCACTACTGGGGACATGATATGTAACTGGCACTACTGGGGACATGATATGTAACTGGCACTACTGAGGACATGATATGTAACTGGCACTACTAGGGACATCTGTAGCAGCACTACTGGAGACATCTGTAACTGGCACTACTGGGGACATGATATGTAACTGGCACTACTGGGGACATGATCTATAACTGGCACTACTGAGGACATGATATGTAACTGGCACTACTGAGGACATGATATGTAACTGGCACTACTGGGGACATGATATGTAACTGGTACTACTGGGGACATGATATGTAACTGGCGCTACTGGGGACATGTGTAACTGGCACTACTGGGGATATGATATGTAACTGGCACTACTAGGGCTATGATATGTAACTGGCACTACTGGGGCATAATATGTAACTGGTGCTACTGGGGACATGATATGTAACTGGCGCTACTAGGGACATTGTAACTGGCACTACTAGGGATATGATATGTAACTGGCACTACTGGGACATCTCTTATATATTTGGCTACATCTGTCACTCAAAGTGTGTCTGGAGATATAACCCTGGGTGGAGCCTCTGACTCACATGACTGACTCACATGACAGAGAACCAGCCCAGTGAGCCCACAGACAGTGCCAGACACCCGCTGCCTCTCCATGTTACACAGCAAAGACACAGCTACACACCAGACACACCAGGTGAGCGCCCCACACCTCCATACCTCCCAACATGACCCTCTCCAGGAGGGACAGAATGCTCTGTTTGTGGACTTCCATCTTAATTTATGATTGTCATCACCTGTCATTTTAAACAGGGTAATTGATAAGAAAGGTGTTTAAGCACAGGTGATGGTAATCCATAAATTAAGAAGAAAGTCCAGAAACAGAGCAATGTGTCCCTCCTGGAGAGGGTCATATTGGGTATGCACCTCCCTCCCTCCCCCCCCCCATTCACGGCATCCCCACGATTAAATGGCACATGCAAAACACTGACATGGCTATGGTCGACAATGAAAAAGGTTGACAAGATTTATTTTTCACTTTTTCAATGTTTTCATATTCATTCTCATGTGTCGACATGGACACCAATGAAGTGCCACACTTATGTCAACATTTACATGTGTTGACCTTTCTTGATTTTTTTCTTGTGGCGATTCGCGGCACCCACCCGCGACCCCCCTCCCGCGATTTGCAGCACACCCCCCGCAATTCGCGGCACCCCCGGTGACTCCCGCGATTCGCGGCCCCACCCCGTGACACACCCCCCTCCTGCAATTCGCGCCAACCCCCGGGCCCCCCCCTCCCGCGGTTCACGGTGCCCCCCCCTACCGCGATTCCCCACCCCTGACCCCCCTCCTGTCATTGCGGCAACCCCCCGCCCCCGCGACCCACCCTCCCGCGATTCACTGCAACCCCCCGCGCCCCCCCCATCCCACGATTCGCGGCACCCACACCCCCCCCCCACGACCCATCCTCCCGCAATTCACGTCATCCACCCACGACCCCTCCTCCCGTGATTCGCGGACACCCCTCACCTCCTCCCTCCCCCACCCCCGCGCGTGATTCACGGCAACCCCAGGATTAAATGGCAAATGCAAAACACTGGCACGGCTATGGTCGACAATGAAAAAGGTTGACATGAGTTTTTGAAGATTTATTTTTCTTTTTTTGAATGTTTTCATATTCATTCTCATGTGTCGACATGGACACCGATGAAGTGCCACACTTATGTCAACATATACATGTGTTGAACTTTCTGTGTTGATTTTTTCTTGTAGCAATTTTTTTCCAGTGACAACTATGAACTATGTGCTCGTCAACCTACACTTCATCAACCAATTCTTTGTATAATATATAACACCTGTTCTGTTTTACTGTAGGTGTTTTAAGTCAGACCTTTTACTGCTACTATTACTGTTTATGTAAATGCATTCTGAATGACAGCAACATGCTACCATCCTTCTACAAGAATATATAACCAACTAGGTGATTCATCGCGCCCCGTGCCCCCCCCGCAATTCACGGACCACCCGCGCACCCCCCCTCCCGCGATTCGCAACCCCCCCTCGCGCAATTCACGCCCCCTCCCACGCTTTGCGGACCCCCGACCTCTCCCGCGATTCGCCGACACCTGCGCCCCCTCCCTCCCTCCCTTGATTCACGGCACCCCCTGCGCCCCTCCCGCAATTCACGGCACCCCTAAACCCCTCTTTAGTCCCCCGTATACTCACACACCCCTATCACTACCCAGCTTCCTGCTCTCCTGAACCGTAACTTCCACCACTGGGGAGTCGCTGACACTGTTTTGCCCACATGCCCCTATCATGCCTCATAGCCCAGCCTCCTGCTCTCATGCACCCAAACTCCCACCCAGTAGGAGGAGACACTGACTAAGGGCCACCATCCTGTACTGCCATGCTGGACCCTCACCCACTGGCAGAAGCAGCACAGTATCTCCCACCCTCCTCTTTAGTCCCCCTTATTCCCACACACCCCTATCACTACCCAGCCTCCTGTTTTCCTGTGTCGTGACCTCCGCCAGTGGGGAGCCGCTGACTCAAAAACACCCTACTATACTATTGCACACACCTAAACAACATGCACACACACACCTAAACAACATGCACACACAGCCCCCCCCCCCACACCCACAAATGTCACTGTACCATCCACACTATCAATGTACATCTTTCTCTGTAACCGCTTTTTAATTAAACAAAACAATACACACCCCCTTCCACATCATATGCTCTCTATTTAACACATTTCACCTATAACTGAAGTTGCAATACAGGCATCTTTCATACAATTCTAACCATCTTTCTCATATACAAATGTTCACAAATTAAGGGGGTGCAGCCTCTTACGACGGTGTGAAGAGCGCCCGTAGGGCGCGATGAATCACCTAGTAATATGTAACTGGCACTACTGGGGACATGATATGTAACTGGCACTACCGGGGACATCTGTAACTGGCACTACTAGGGATATGATATGTAACTGGCACTACTAGGGATATGATCTGTAACTGGCGCTACTGGGGACATTATATGTAACTGGCGCTACTGGGGACATGATATGTAACTGGCGCTACATGGGACATGATATGTACTGTAACTGGCGCTACTGGGGACATGATATGTAACTGGTACTACTGGGGACATGATATGTAACTGGCACTACTGGGGACATGATATGCAACTGGGCCTACTGGGGACATGATATGTAACTGGCGCTACTGGGGACATGATATGTAACTGGCGCTACTGGGGACATGATATGTAACTGGCGCTACTGGGGACATGATATGTAACTGGTACTACTGGGGACATGATATGTAACTGGCACTACTGGGGACATGATATGCAACTGGGCCTACTGGGGACATGATATGTAACTGGTACTACTGGGGATATGATATGTAACTGGCGCTACTGGGGACATGATATGTAACTGGCGCTACTGGGGACATGATATGTAACTGGCGCTACTGGGGACATGATATGTAACTGGCACTACTGGGGACATGATATGTAACTGGGCCTACTGGGGACATGATATGTAACTGGTACTACTGGGGACTTGATATGTAACTGGCGCTACTGGGGACATATGTAACTGGCACTACTAGGGGACTTCCGGTTCCGGCGGCTGCATGGAAGGCTGCTGAGAGGCGCAGCTCCGATAGACAGCCGTCCAAATTACCTCTTACAAAGCTTAAAGCCTCCCCAAACCCAGCGCACTGAGACCCGCTGCACTGCTGGCAACCCCCGCTGTATGGAGAAGTACCTCTCGGCGATGCCGGGATCAAGAAGCCGCTCACAGAGGGAGAAAACTAAAGGACACAGAGAATCCAAGATGGCGCCCGGACCCTCCGCCAGCGTGTCTCTCCCTGCATCTCCGTCACACAGCCAATATCAATCGGAGGATGATCAGACAGCAGATGACTCTGAGGTACCTGACCCCCTATCCCACACTACCCCTCTGCTGCTAGCTGACACAGACAGACCAGATGAGACTACCCCTATTACATATGGGAACCTGGCAGCAGCAATGAGACTGGCAATTGGCCCTCTCCTTAAGGAGCAGACCAAAGACATAAACCAGCAAATAGCACAGCTCCAGAGCAGGGTCCTAACAACGGAACACATGGTGGGGGAAACCTTTGCTCAGGTTACTGAAATATCCAGAGTCACTACTGATCACACTAAAACCATCAATCAGTTACAGAACAAGATCCAGGATCTGGAGAACAGATCCAGGAGAAATAACCTGCGGCTAGTGGGGTTACCAGAGTCCATAAAAGGACAAGAATTATATGATTTTGTGAGAATCAAGCTACCCACATTATTACAATGCCAAGATAGATGCAATGATCTTGTGATAGAGCGCGTGCACAGACTGGGCCCACAGAAACCACAAGAGGGCGCCAGACCACGTCCCATCATTTTTAAAACCTTGAATTATCTTCACAAGGAACTGTTATGGGTTGCATCGCGCAAAGTTAGGAATATTACCTGGGAATCCCATAAAATCCTGCTATTCCAGGACTATTCCGCAGAACTGTCTAAAGCACGCAAAGATTTCTCCCCGATATGCTCGTCACTAATACAGGATGGCAGAAAATTTGCGCTGTTGTAACCGGCCCGACTGCGAATCTTTGAGGGCTCTTCCTTTAAAGATTTCCTTAACCCAGATGATGCCAAGGCATATTTACAGGAACAGGCGGGCAACCCGAGATCCCCCCATCACATGTCGGATTGTGACTAACCTGGCAACACCTCTTAGCCATTTATTTCTCTATTATAAGCACACCATCGGCTAATTCGGATTATAAGTATGCACTGGCCTTATGGGCACCTATGCCCACAGGCACCTTTTCCATTTTTGAGTTTTTGAGTTTCTCTTTTTAGTATTGTCGACTTATGAGTCACCAGCACCTGCTGAGGGCCAAGAGACCCACATACCCAATTGGGTCCAGATGCAGATCGCTACAGTAAACACAAAACGGATCTTTCTCCGACTGCAGACACACGTGATCGGCAGCCAATATGGCTAGGTCACCAGCGGGAACCACCAATGTTTATAATGGCTCACAAGTTCTTGGACAATTCTATGTTACAAGTTTGCACTGGTTTACAGACACTTCTCTTGCACCATTTACATCAGGATGCGAAGGTTGCTTAGAGATGGTTATTATAGAAAGTTTGATTGCAATTTCAGTGAATTGTTGTTTGTTTAAAAATACCAAAATTTTTGGACGGTTGGTAATAGGAGCCAACCCTCTCCAAACGAATGTCTGGGATATCTATATCCTAGAATGCAGATGATTTCCCACGGAAGTCAATTTAAACAATTTTTCTTGTTTGTATTTGTCTTTATGTGTTTCCCTCCCCCCCTCTCTCCCTCTGACTTTCCTAACCCCTCCCCTCCTCCTTTGGGTTTGACAAACACGCCAATACTATACTCTGCTGCGGCATATGCCAATAATGAACCACAACTGTTGTATCATGCTCTTGCGTTTTCACATACTGAGAAATTAGATGTCACTTAAAATTGGGAGCTGGAACATCGGTGGCATAAACTCTCCGGGCAAACGCAAAAGCATTCTAATTTACCTAAATAAACTTCGCCTAGATGTGATTATGTTGCAGGAGACACACCTGATAGCCAGTGAAACACTAAAACTGAGTGCTTTGGGGTGGAAGATGGTTGCGGCCGCGCCATACACCTCAAAGGCTAGAGGTATAGCCATATTAGTCAGATCTAACCTACCTATTCATGTAAATAATGTCAATGCAGACCCCGAGGGCCGCTTTGTCTTATGCCATATGTCTTATGAAACTCAGTCATTTGTTATTATGTCGGTCTACGCTCCTAATACATATAGCAAACCATTCTTCATGAAAATAGTGTCTCTACTCACACCTCATACACACTCCCCGATTATCCTGGGGGGTGACCTTAATCTAATTTCATCGGTCATCCTGGATAGGCAAATTACTCCCAAACGCCCCCCCAAACTACCCAAATTTGGAATAACTGCCTTGGCAACCCAACTCCAGCTACTAGATATTTGGAGAACACTCCATCCCATAGAGAAGGAGTTTACTTGTCTCCCTGCAGCTACAGGACAGCTATCAAGAATAGATTATATTCTTGCTTCATCCTCCCTATTGCCAAAAATTGAAGACACCTCTATTGAACCTATCACTCTCTCAGATCATGCAGTGGTCTGGGTTAAAATAAAGCTAACTAAAGAGAGGCCTTCGATACGATGCTGGAGGTGCCCCTTCTCTCTGACATCATCTCCCAAAATGAAAGAGGCGGTGCGCTCTGCTTGGGATGCGTACCACCTACATAACAAAAATATTCTAGATACCAACCCAATATTATATTGGGAGGCTTCCAAACCAACCATACGTGGAGAAATCATTTCTTTCTCTGCATTCCAGAAACGAGAAACGACACGAGAATATATTGCAGCACAACAGAAACTCACCGATACATTTCAAACCTTTAAAACTAACCCCAGTCCTCTAACCCGTACTCAATACAATGTAGCTAAGACAAACTATGAAAAAATCATAGCCAAAATGGAGGCATGGTACTCCTTCAACAAAGACTTTAAATTCCACAGATTTGGTAACAAATCAGGAAAACTCCTGTCCAATCTTCTGCAAGGCCAACGTACCCCCGCCACTATCCACCCCTTAAAACGTCACGATAACACCTTAACCACATCCGACAAAGAAATAGCCCAAGTTCTACATAGATTCTACAGTGAACTATATTCAAAACCTAACTCTGACACGGACAGGGAAGCGACCTTCTGGGACAACCTACCTCTCCCTCAACTCCCACAACAGTTAGGTACAACACTAACTCGTGAAATCACACTCCAAGAGGTAGTAGATGCCATAGCGGCACTGAAACCTAACAAGGCCCCTGGCCCCGACGGGTTTACAGCGGCATATTACCGTCTATTGTCCAACAGGATCGCACCCAGTCTAGTGTTGGTCTTCAATACTTTACTTAAATCCCCTAAAATTCCACTAAGCTTTAATTCGGCAAACATACGGGTACTACCTAAGCCGGGAAGAGATCTATCAGATCCTGCCTCATACAGGCCAATATCATTATTAAATCTTGATTACAAGATGCTGACCAAGATCTTAGCAGAAAGACTAAAACCTCTTGTCCCGTTGTTAGTACATGAAGATCAAACCAGATTTGTGTCAGGAAGACAACCAGTCACAAATATCCGCCGGGTGCTCTCGGTGGTGTGTGACTCCCGATGCGCCATGTCGAATACATCCAAAGCCATACTTGCCCTAGATGCAGAGAAGGCGTTCGACATGGTGCATTGGGACCACTTATTTCACACTTTATGCCGATTCGGATTTCCCTCAGTCTTTGTAGACTGGCTCAGTGTTATATACTCTGGATCCTCATCCAGACTACTGTGCAATGGGGACATCTCAGAGCCCTTCCCTATTCTGAGGGGCACCAGACAGGGATGCCCCATGTCCCCCCTCCTCTTTGCCCTGGCGTTGGAACCCTTGGCAGTAGCCCTGAGAGCTTCGCCGCTATATCAGGGGGTTTCTATACGTGGGGTGGACATGCGGGTATCCCTGTTTGCTGTTGATATGTTGCTATTCATCTCTCACCCCGAACACTCAATACCCATCGCATTTGAAATTATAGAGCAATTTGGCAGCTTCTCGGGATATAAAATAAACGTAAATAAATCAGAATTGTTAATGCTAAATGGAAGCCCCCCATCCTTCCCACCATCTACCAATTTAACCTCCATCCAAATTAAAAACACTCACATAAAATATCTGGGAATACAGATACCTAAGAACCCTGATTCTCTTCACTCCCTCAATTATTCTCCAGCTGTGAACAAGATTAAGACCGCAACTGAGCTGTGGCAAGACCTCCCATTATCCCTATTGGGCAGAGTGGAAGTAGTAAAGACCATACTTATGCTGAAATTAACATACCTTATGCAATTATTACCGATTAAGCTAAAATCCTCTGATATAAAAACTTTAATGCAGATTTGTTCAAAATTTATATGGAAGTCGGGCAAACCTCGAATTGCTATGGCCAAGCTACAGATGCCAAGGGCAGAGGGAGGATTGGGTTTCCCGAACATACTTCTGTACTCCAGGGCACTATTATCCAGATATGCTATGGATTGGCTACTGGCATCCAGCAACTTTACAGTTTATGAGTTGGATTGCACGTCCTTTTACCCATATTCACCCGCAGCCCTTCTTCACACCCCTAGGAAACAACTCCCGAAACAAATATATACCCATTTACTTTTCAAAGACACATATGAAGCTTGGTGGTCAGTATGCAATGCCCTCAACCACAACCCACGCAACTCAAAATGGCTTACCATATGGGGCAACCCACAATTCACCCCGGGGATTACAAATCCAATGTTCCGCCAGCTCTTTCAAAAAGTACTCAGACTTACATCACAAGTCTTCGACCCGGGTGGCAGGTTACTAACTGGCAAACACATCCAAGAGAAATTTGGACTCCCCGCCCAAAGTTTATTCTCGATAGCCCAACTACTACATTATGCTAACACACTACAACCTATCCAGGATGGCCATGAGACGGACGATAGGCTCTCCCCAGTGATTTCCAAATTCCAAAACCGTAAATATAAAACTAAAATGATCTACTCTGAATTACTTCTACCCATGGCCCATAAACAAAAAGCACTGACACAATCATGTTGGAAGGCAGACATTCCTTTATTGAGCGATGTAGACCTGTTATTTAAACACTATCATAAGACGTTACGCATATTACAATCCTCGGTTCTGCAAGAAACACACATGAGATATGTATTTAGAGCCTATATGTCCCAAGCCCAGAGGAGACATTTTGTCCCAGAGGAGTCCGGACGGTGCTTGAAGTGTGGCCTCTTCCCGGCCACCTTCTTTCATAATGTCTGGTCCTGTGGGCACATTAAAAAATTTTGGCATAAAATTGTGAATTACATTAATACTACCTTTGACATTCATGTTTCTAGTCATCCTCTTCCTTTATTACTGGCAAACTTTGATGTATGGCACCTGAAGGGGGCCCAAATACAGCTGATACCCTTCCTGACCCTGTTGGTAACAATGGCTAGGAAACTGATAATGAAATGTTGGACAGTCAAAAGAACACCTACAGTGACAGAGCTGATCCAGTTTCTCACACGTTTTATGTCATATGATAAATACAATACTGTGATACAACCCGATACCTCTGATAATTATAGCAGAAGATGGGGTCTATTTGAAGCCACTCTACTTACAGCATGAGATGAACGTGAAGCTCTGCTGCAGAGAGTATCAGGCAAACTGTGAATATTCATCACTAACCTAAATCAAACCCCCTCGTCCCCCCCCCTCCCCACATACACCACCCTTTCTTCTTCCTCCCAAATCTTTCCACACCTCAACCCCCCCCCCCCCCCCCCTTCCCTCTCCATATAGTTAAATATTTGTTGTTTAGTCATAAAAATGAGTATCACTATGATGGTTGAAGTTTTTCTGTGGGATAGTTACATTATGTTAAAAACAAGGTACCTTCACCGCGACTGACTGTGAATATACCTAATTGAGATTCTAAGACCTAGTAGAGTGGGTCCATATCTGTGATCACTTCCAGCCGGACCGCTGGTCGACCGGCTGACAAGGCCTTTAGCATACATAATACAACCTAAGTATATGCCAAAACTATCTCGACGAAATTTTGACTTATGACTAATGTAACCCAAATGTATGTGATGCTTATTTGTATGTTAATATTTTTGATATTTGAAAATCCTAATAAACATATTTAAAAAAAAAAAAAAAAACTGGCACTACTAGGGATATGATATGTAACTGGCGCTACTGGGGACATGATATGTAACTGGCACTACTGGGGACATCTGTAACTGGCACTACTAGGGATATGATATGTAACTGGCACTACTGGGACATGATCTGTAACTGGCACTACCAGGGGTATGATCTGTAACTGGCGCTACTGGGGACATTATATGTAACTGGCGCTACTGGGGACATGATATGTAACTGGCACTACTGGGACATGATATGTAACTGGCACTACTGGGGACATGATATGTAACTGGCACTACTGGGACATAATATGTAACTGGCGCTACTGGGGACATTATATGTAACTGGCGCTACTGGGGACATTATATGTAACTGGCGCTACTGGGGACATGATATGTAACTGGCGCTACTGGGGACATGATATGTAACTGGGCCTACTGGGGACATGATATGTAACTGGCGCTACTGGGGACATGATATGTAACTGGCGCTACTGGGGACATGATATGTAACTGGGCCTACTGGGGACATGATATGTAACTGGCACTACTGGGGACATCATATGTAACTGGCACTACTGGGGACATGATATGTAACTGGCGCTACTGGGGATATGATATGTAACTGGCGCTACTGGGGACATGATATGTAACTGGCGCTACTGGGGACATGATATGTAACTGGCGCTACTGGGGACATGATATGTAACTGGCGCTACTGGGGATATGATATGTAACTGGCACTACTGGGGACATGATATGTAACTGGGCCTACTGGGGACATGATCTGTAACTGGCGCTACTGGGGACATGATATGTAACTGGCGCTACTGGGGACATGATATGTAACTGGCGCTACTGGGGACATTATATGTAACTGGCGCTACTGGGGACATGATATGTAACTGGCACTACTGGGGACATGATATGTAACTGGCGCTACTGGGGACATGATATGTAACTGGGCCTACTGGGGACATGATCTGTAACTGGCGCTACTGGGGACATGATATGTAACTGGGCCTACTGGGGACATGATATGTAACTGGCGCTACTGGGGACATGATATGTAACTGGGCCTACTGGGAACATGATCTGTAACTGGCGATACTGGGGACATGATATGTAACTGGCACTACTGGGGACATGATATGTAACTGGGCCTACTGGGGACATGATATGTAACTGGTGCTACTGGGACATGATATGTAACTGGCGCTACTGGGGACATGATATGTAACTGGCGCTACTGGGGACATGGGGCCTTATTCAGATCTGAGCTCAGTACAAATTTGTTTGGAAAATGGGCAAAACCATGTGCATTGCAGGTGGGGCTGATTTAACATGTATAGAGAGAGTTAGATTTGTGGGAGTTATTTTGTTTCTGTTCAGGGTAAATACTGGCTGCGTTATTTTTACACTGCAATTTATATTTCAGTTTCAGCACACCCCACCCAAATCTATCTCTCTCTGCACATGTTACATCTGCACCACCTGCAATGCACATGGTTTTGTCCATTTTCCAAACAAATGTGTTCTGAGCTCAGATCTGAATAAGGCCCATGATATGTAACTGGCGCTACTGGGGACATGATATGTAACTGGGCCTACTGGGAACATGATCTGTAACTGGCACTACTGGGGACATGATATGTAACTGGCACTACTGGGGACATGATATGTAACTGGCGCTACTGGGGACATGATCTGTAACTGGGCCTACTGGGGACATGATATGTAACTGGCGCTACTGGGGACATGATATGTAACTGGGCCTACTGGGGACATGATATGTAACTGGCGCTACTGGGGACATGATATGTAACTGGCGCTACTGGGACATGATCTGTAACTGGCACTACTAGGGACATGATCTGTAACTGGCGCTACTGGGGACATGATATGTAACTGGCACTACTGGGGACATTATATGTAATTGGCACTAAATATGTGCATGAAAATGATTGCTTGGCATTCAAAGTCAGTACCTGAGATAGTACACAGACTTTGTTTCATGTGTATAACCTTGTTTCATGCACAGATATATTATTTGTGTGTATCACACATGTTTGATGTGCATATACAACATAAATGCAAGATATCTCATTAAAATTAAATTTTTTTCCAAAATATGGAATAATGCGTTCTAGTCCTGAGAATTTTGGATAAGGGATACTTAACCTGTATATCCTTGATGCTGGCTCCTAGATTTTAGAGAATTTTGTTGAGCTCTGCTGCCTCTCTCGTATCCTGATTTATAACACGGTGAACGCCTTATTCTTCTTTGGTTAGCATCCATGTTTTCACATACATGGCCTGACTTGCACTTGCCTCTTCCTTAAGAACCAAAAGGCTCTTTACATGTGGTCCCAACAATCTACCTAAACTGATTGTGATGTCTACTTGACCAGGTGACCTCATTAGAGGCATAGGGCATTATTCTGATCGGAGCGGCCAAACGTGCGTACGTTCGCCATTACCGCACGCTAGCCGTACGCGGCCGTTGGGGTTAAGTCCACCCACAAATCAGCCGCTTACGTACGGGCAGAAATACCGTAGAAGGGGAGTGGTGTACAAATGAGCGTACGGCAACGTACGCGGCCGGCCCAGCCCTTACACTCCGACAACTGGCGTACAACTGAGCGTACGGCGCCGTCTACGGCCGTCTCTCCTCCGTCTCCCCACCGACTTCTTGCGGAGATCTGAGCGTACGCCAGTTTGCACGGACGGGTCCCTATTGTTTTCAATGGAAAACTCAGCTTATGTCACCGCTCGTGAGAGTGAGCGTACGTCCGTGCACGCTGGCATACCCTTCACATATATGGACCTGCAAATCTTGCCTCTCAACTACTAATCTGACAATTGATTAATTAATCTATTTGTTATTCAATTATTGTTTTCTATTAACTCAATAGAAGATTGTGTGCAAAATAGTGGGCATGGGCTTAAAACATTGCTGAAACATCCTTTGTAGGTGTTAGATGTGGTTTATGTTATTGTATCCTAAATACAAAACCTATGTTAGTATTAGAGTGAAGACGTTGACACATGTCGACTTGTGTAGATTGAGTGTGCTACTGCGTAAAGTCTATGAAAGCAGGTAGTGAATGTGTCTGTTTAGCAAATACCTACCTTAGCGTATAAAAAGAATCTTACCTTAAATTAAACAAACCTTTAAATGTGGAGAAGTATAGAAACATAAGCTTCCAATGTGTTTGCGTGCTGCATGTGTGGCTTGCAGGCAGTGAAATCATGGTTTGGACTTAATAGACTGCAGCATTGCTTATTACATTCAGGTGTATGTGTTTGAGTAGTAATCAGCGTAAATTAGCAAACCCAGGCGCACGCTGGCATGCGGTATCTGTAGGGGTGGTTTTAGCTGGCGGTTGGCGGCCGCCTGTTTGGTGTCCGAAACGAACGGTGCCTTAGTCTATCGTGCGGTAGTAGCACCGCTCATTTTGGGTGCACACCCCCGTGTACGCCCATATTTACGCCCATTTTCCCTCATTATTTCGGCCGCTCCCATCAACACGCCCCTATGCCGCCCCCAATGCCCGTACACTCGCGTACAGGTTTTTTCGCACGTTGAGACACCGGCCGTAAGCGTTGTGGAGTGTTCGCGCCGGCGCATTAGCGTATCTGCACATGCGCAGATCGTAAAAAACCCCGGGACGTACGCGTACGGCCCGGACGCTCCAAGCAGAATAAGGCCCTTAGTATTCCTTAGGTTTAAGTACAGATCAAGAAGCCTTACTGTGGGACATTGTGTGCAATATGTGTAATGGGCATCATTTGTGTGGCACATGTTTAATGAGCATCAAGGTGTGGGGCATATGTATAATGGAGTATCACGGTGTGGCATATGTATAATGGTGCATCACGGTGTGGGGCATATGTATAATGGAGTATCATGGTGTGGCATATGTATAACGGTGCATCACGGTGTGTGGCATATGTATAATGGAGTATCACGGTGTGTGGCATATGTATAATGGAGTATCACGGTGTGGCATATGTATAATGGTGCATCACGCTGTGGGGCATTTGTATAATGGAGCTTCACATTGTGGCATATGCATAATGGAGCATCACGGTGTGGAATTTGTATAATGGAGCATCACGGTGTGGGGCATTTGTATAATGGAGCATCACGGTGCGGGGCATATTTATAATGGGTATCACGGACTGCACTATTGTGGTCATGTGTATCTGGCACTGCACTATTGAGGGCATATGTGTATCACACCCCCATTTTCCATGGCCGCACCCCATGTGGCTACAGCTCTTAGAGAGCTGACTATGCCCCCAACCTAGCGGAAAAAATGGGGGATGTAGCCTCGCAGGAGTTCCACGGTAGTAGCTGAACCTTCTAATTTTTGGCGCGTGCCTTAGGCACGCGCAGATGACTCTTCTCCTCTGCCTCCAGTGTTGGGAGGTATGTTTTGGGGCATTGCAGTGTGTGGCAAAATGTGTCAGGGGCATTACAGTTTGTGGCATTATGTGTAAAGGGCATTTTTTGGGATATTATGCAGATTTTTAATTTTTTTTTACTTTAGTAGCTCTTCGGGCGGTTTATTTTGTCGCGAGTAGCTCCCGACCCAAAAAAGGTTGGAGACCACTGCCCTATACTGTGTGTGTGTTTCCTTGCTATTCTTGTTATGTTATTCTAGAGGTAAAATGTTGCCACCGTTCAGATTGTCTTGTACGGAGAATGATTCTCTCTTATTTCCCCACAGATCCGGCCTTCGGGCTGCGGCACCAGGAGGAGAGGTGGTGTACGCCACTTGCTCTCTTTCCCAACTCCAGAACGAGTGCGTAGTGGAGAGAGCCCTCGAGCTGGCGGCCTCGGAGTATGGAGTCCATGCCGAGATCCAGAGCCTCCGATCCTTCCGGGATGTGTTCAGAAATACTTTTAATTTCCACACAAATTGCCGCATAGGGGAGTTGGTCGTTCCGCATCTCACTGCAAACTTTGGACCTATTTACCTCTGTAAGCTGCTCAGCATGCGATAACGACATGCATGGAACACGGTAGAAGAGAGACTGGAGGGAATCCTAGAACTGCATCCTTTTCAGGTGTAAATGGTTCACCACTGTTGCTGTCAGGGATAAACTGGGGCTAAACTTAAGCCCTGGCATTCCTTCTGTCTGTGTATGCACACAAACAGGGGGTGTGGTCACATGCCACGCCCCAATATGCGCATACCAGTCTGGCGGAACTGCTGGGAAAAGGCCTCAAGACTGTCTGAATGGTGCATCAGGCCATTGGTCCTTATGACATTTGTCAGATGACTAGTCCTGCCTTGGTGTCAGCTAATGAGGAGGGGTCCGGTGTGTGCATCCTGGGCATAAGATGCCCATAAGATGCCATACTATGCTGACCATCAGAGCACAAGTTAATGAAATGTATAAACTATATTCTTATATTCACTATTGTGTGATATTGCCTTTGGCATCTGCTAAGTGAATCCATAATAAATCTGGCAGGAACCTATTTTCTACAGCAAAACGAAAATGCCCATAAAAATAAATTATAGATTTGATTGTAAATATCATAAACGTTAAGTGATTTTATTGTGGAGTAATTTTTTTTTTCACTTTTTTAAAAACACCGACCTACATACAAGCGATTTTTATAAGAAATAAACAATAGAAAGGTTGGATGAATTGACGTTATGGGCCCGATTCAATCCTGTTGTATTGTTGCAGACTAGCCGCCCGGAGTCCGCTCAGGCATAGACATAAGCAGGAGAGCGGTTTTATGGGCACGTTCCCCTGCTGCTGTCCGCCGGTTCCCGCCTCTCCTGGAGCCAACGGGCCGGCGAGTGTGAAATTAGCCTAGGCTACTTGCTCCCTGGGTTTGTGGATGAGCATATTCACACATGTGCAAACCCCGAACATCGGGGACGAATTTGTACCTTAACGAATGGGTCTGAATCGGCTCCTACAGATAGAGCCATCCTCATCTAGCCCTTTAATAGGATTAAGTGAGTAATAGCATTACTCGGTACTTGTGTAAAATCTGGACGCCCGATGTTTTCATTGTATTGCATCGCATCGCATGCAATATAGTGGCATACAATTCATGCAATGCGATTTTTCATTGTAAAGACCAGATTTTTAATTGTATAGTCACCCATGGGTGGTTCCATACCCCCACTATCCAACTACGCATGGAGTTGATTATATATAGTGTGGCGAGCGCAGCGAGCCCGAAGCGTGGCGAGCAGACGCAGAATACATGTAAAGTATTCCACGTTCACTCGCCACGCTTCGGGCTCTGTGGCTCGCTGCGTTCGCCACACTATATAAAATCATCTCCATGCGTAGTTGGATAGTGGGGGTATGAAATCACCCATGGGTGACTATACAATTAAAAATCTGGTCTTTACAATGAAAAATCGCATCGCATGCCTTAAGTAGTGGCATGCAATGAAAAATTCGGGCGCCCAGATAATACACAAGTACCCATTACTCTGCTAATCCCGTACTGTATTGTTGTATGTATTGTATTGCTGCTGAGAACAATAGGCCTTGGCTCACCATGGCTCTAGAGAGAAGGCTGGCTGGGGAGGGCTCCATCTGTGTATATGCATTAATGTGACGATGGAGAATGCCTGCAATAACTGGGGGACTGCACGGCACAGCATGTGACAAATCATAGTCCTGTTATATGGACAAGTGTTACTATAAAACATGAGAAAAGTACCAAGGCCTCCCCATTTCCAGGTGCTCGTTACATGCATCAGCTCCACTGAAAACTGGAAGGTGAAAATGTGCTCATCAAAAGTGAAAGGACCAATGTGCAGGATGATGAAGATGTGTAACAAAGAGGTGCCAACGTCAGTAGCCTATTGCACGCAGGGTAGTACAGAGCCTCGCTGGGCCCCGGTACGTTTCAGGGGGCGTGGCCATGCACCCTTAAGAGCTGCTGCTGGCAGGTAATGGGGCCCCATTGGGCCCCTCCATCAGACTGGTAATTAATACCCGCTTTATCGGCATCACTGACTGCATGCAATAGCTATTGACCTGGTAATTGCCCACAGCATTGGAATTCCACCACTGGCAGCAGTGGCAAATGCAGGATTTTTAGAGGGGGGTTTCCAAACGTAGTCCAAAATCTCCCACTCTGCAAGGCATCGGAGTAAGTACAGGAGTCTGGGGGAGCGGTAACAGCCCTGAAAATTGGTCTTTTCGGTACTTGTTTCCTAGCACGGCGCCAACGATTTTAATTGTATCCATCGGGTCCGCAAAAATCGCGTCGCATGCAACCAAATCACATGCAATGAGATCTACCCGATTTTTACATTGGAACCAATGTAAAATGGTCCCTGAAACCTGATTTTACATTGGGCCCAATGTAAAATGCCCCCCATAGACCCCAATTTTCATTGTATACCTACCCTGATGGGTCAAATGCCCCCCCCCCATTGTTAACGCCACCCCACGATCAACGCCAACCCGAAGCATGGCAAGCGCAGCAGTACGCGTCCGACCTTTTCATACCCCCACTATCCACGTTGGCGTGGAGTTGACTGTATATAGTGTGGCGAGGGCAGCGAGCCACCGAGCCTGTAGCGTGGCGAGCACAGCGAGCCCCGGGAGGAGACGCCCATTACTTCACAGGTATTACGCGTCCCCTTGTGGGGCTCGCTGCGCTCGCCACGCTATATAAAATCGCCTTCACGCCGACGTGGATACTGGGGGTATGAAAAGGTCAAAGGACGCGTATCGCCGACGCTCGCCTTGCTTCGGGTTGGCGTTCACCGTGGGGTGGCGTTAACAATGGGGGGCCATTTCACATACAAATTACCCATCAGGGTGGGTATACAATCAAATATCGGGTATGGTGGGCCATTTAACATTGTTCCCTATGTAAAATCGGGTCCATCGCATTGGTTGCATTGTATGCCATTATAATGGCATACAATGGACCCGATTTCACATAGGATTTTAACATTGATTACAATCAGGGCTATTTTTGTGCAGGCTCCAGCAGGAACTGAGGCCCTTATTCTAGTTCACTCTTTCTGACAAAATATTTCTTAAGGTGCGTACACACGGGGGCGATTTAGGGCAAAATCGCGGGAAATATGGTCGCTGCGCGACCATATTGCCCGCAATGGGAGTGTGCACCGGCGATATATCGCCGGGTGCGCGCTCCCTTTTTTGCCCCTGTGGTGATCGCTGGTCGCAGGAACATGCTCCTGCGACCAGCTGATTTCCACTGCCGGGCTCCCCCCGGCAGTTTCTTTTACATCAGCGACCATCTCTGGTCGCTGATGTAAAGGAGAAACTGAGCAATATATTGCTCAGCCATATATTGCTCAGCCATATTTTGCTCAGCCATATATGGCTGAGCAATATATGTCCCCCGTGTGTACACAGCATCAGATGGACAAAACCATGTGCACTGCAGGTGAGGCAGGTGTAAAACCCCACCCAAATCTAATTATCTCTGCACAAGTAACACCTGCCTCACCTGCAGTGCACATGGTTTTGTCCATCTAAGAAATATTTTGTCTGAAAGAGTGAACTAGAATAAGGGCCTCAGTTCCTGCTGGAGCCTGCACAAAAATAGCCCTGATTACAATGCAGTCAATGTTAAATTGCGTCGGTCGCATCGCATGCCATTATAATGGCATGCAATGGACCCGATTTTGTAATTGTCGGGAAAATGCTAAAAATAGCCCAAAATAGCGTTGGTCGGGTCCCATCGCATACCTTAACTTAAGGTATGCGATGGGTCACGATGGGCGCCGTGCTAGGAAACAAGTACCGTCTTTTCATAAACTGGATACTGTACTGATATTTAACAGTACAGATGGTCTAGTATAGGCTCTTTCAAACATTTAAATACAATAAGTAGTCAGAAAAGGTTAAACATGTAATAATAAATAAATACACAAACATAATAGAACCAGTGCTGCACTTTCACAATCTCACACTTCATGGTAAGGCTCCTGTCTCTTCCTCCTGGCAGCTGCTCTCTGGTCCAGTGCGATGTTTGAGGGCTCAGATCCATACATACAGTAAATGTGGTAGAAGAAGCTGGAACACTGCATGATGTGGTGGCAGCTATATTGATCATATTATATACCAACTATTGTTGTCACAATTTAAGGCAGGGATGGGGAACCTTCGGCCCAGCACCTAGTGGTTTCTGGAGCCGATTCACAAGCGTACCTTCGTTCAATTGACGTTGCTAGGCCACGCCCCAACGCGCTTCGTCATCGACATCGTCAGAGGGCTGGCCTAGCGACCTGTATTGCAGGACTGGTCCCGGTCCCTCCGCCGAACTGACAGCGTGTGGATGCTGATACCCTGTGCTGGCAAGCTGTTAACCCCTAACCTTTATGTATGTGAGCTTTTATTTTAAGTAAAAATATTGAATTTATTGCTCATTGGTGCGCTCTTTCTCCTTACTTCTTTTGTATATATATATATATATATATATATATATATATATAGCAACAAATAAGTGGCACTCGGAGGCTTGTTCAAAAGGTGAAATAACAGGAATATTTATTCCTAGTGCAGGGAAAACGTTTCGGAGCACGGTGGCCCCGTCGTCAGTTCAGGTAATGCATTACCTGAACTGACGACGGGGCCACCGTGCTCCGAAACGTTTTCCCTGCACTAGGAATAAATATTCCTGTTATTTCACCTTTTGAACAAGCCTCCGAGTGCCACTTATTTGTTGCTGTATACCACTCAAGGACACCCCTTTTGAAAGAGGGCACCGGAGCAAGCTACTGGCATCCACCTCCAGACCTGAGTGCCGGCCTCATTGTTGTGTGTATATATATATATATATATATATATATATATATATATATATATATTAGGGATGGCCATCGCCCATCGATGATTCAAAATCATCGAAGGTTCATGGCCGATGTCGAATACTTTTGCCATCGATGGGGGAGAACCAGATGGTTTCCCTCCATCAATGGAACAGCAAAACAATGTTTTGCTGTTTTTTGTCAAAGCGCCTGGACACGATGCATAGCTCCGACACCCGCTAAGCTCCGCCCCCTATATTTTGATTCGCCCACAGGCCAATCAATCAAACATAATGGATGACCATCAATATGTAAAAATATCGATGGTCATCCATTGCATAATTTAGCACTATCGATGGCCAGTTGCAGAATTGTCATCGATGGCAATCCCTAATAAATATATATATATATATATATATATATATATATATATATATATATATATAGATAGATATGTGTAGAAATATAGATAGATATGTTTGCTCCTCAGGAATGGTAGCTGTCACAACAGTGGAGAGATGGCAGAGGCAATGACAGATTAAAAAAACTGGGTCCCCATGCCCAAAAACCACCCTGCCCTTGGTGTGGTGACCCCTGAGCACTAATCTGTCACTTTTCACTGATTTCCCAAATGTGTTACTGTGTAATATCAGTGGGAAGATGATGTGAGGCATGGGACAGAGAGACCAACTGCCATTTCCAACTGCCGCCCGCATGCCACATGCCAGGTGTAAAACCTCAGTGTGCTGGCCTCTCACTGGCATTTCTTGAGCAGGAGCAGAGGTGAGCACAAGAAAAAAATACCCCCCTAGAGAGATCCAGCTTTTACAGCGCGTTTCCTCCAGGTATTATCAGTGATCAGAGAGATCAGCGCACATTAACATCTGTGTTTTCTTTTCTTTTTTTCTGTGCACCTTTGGTGCAATTTACCATCAACAATGAGCCGGAGGGAACTGGCCCAGTTATTTGGAACTGGGCCATATCCGAACACCTCCTGGCTACGATCTGGACGCCGCAGACCATCTTCAGGCGTACCATCTGCAGCAGCCCAACCAGCAGCGGCACCGTCCTCAGGAGCACCAGCAGTGGCAGCACCATCCTTGGTAGCACGGAGACCAGCAGTCATCCTTGCCCGCCTTCCATCCTACAGGAGATGCACCTTTACAGGAGGCGGCGCTGTAGAGTCCTGCACCATCTGCATCTCCCAGTTTCGGGTTTGTGAGGAAGTGGCGGTCACATCCTGCAGGCATGTTTTCCACGTCTCATGCCTGACACAGTGGCTGGACGTCAACAGCATCTGCCCCCTGTGCCGCGCCCGATGCTTTGACCTGAGCAGATTTCCCCAGCGTCATCTTTAGAGGAAATCAAGAACATCATTGCCCCCAAACATCCAGGGGTGCAATCCAAGGACGTAAGTACTATTCTAACTGGTAATGTCCTTGTTGTCTTGTCTCCCCCTGTCTACCCTACTCGGGGATTAGCTACTTGCTGCTGTTGTCAGCAGAAGTCTTGAGGGATTTTACCTTTTTTACCTGAACTGACGGACTTAATTTGGCACATTAAAATTTGGCTTTCAATTTCAAATTCTTCAGTCCCTCAGCAGGATTTTGGTTTCACCTCTTGCCGAGTTCTACTTGTGTTATCCTTGCTCTCCCCCAACCCCCTATTCCCTCATGTGTCTTTATGTTGCTTCTGATTGGCCCTGAAGCTTGTCATTATTCGGCTAATTGGCATTCAATTAAACATTTTTTTTTTTTGGCAGATCATCCATTTTACAAAATTTTAATGCTTTGGGAGCTATCCATGAAGCAGTGAAAAGAGGGGAGAATTGTGATTGGTTGCTATTGGTAACATCTCTACTGGCTCCTCCCTCCATTCTTCTCACTGCTTCCCCAATAGACCCCTTTGCCACCAATCTTAGTTTAACCATATTTAAATATTTTTAATGTGTTTCAAATAAATTCCACCTTTTATTCTGCCAAATACATGTCTCTGAGTCTTTATTTATATTATGGTTACTTATGATTGTGTGATTTCATGGTATATACATGGGACACCCCTCAGATGGTGGAAGGTAATGGGCACCATACATTTCCTAATTGATTAAGTTCTAATAAATAAATAAATAACCAATGAATGACAATCACTGTGTCTGAGTCTTTCTGTTATATAATTTTATTAATGGTATTTTATGGTTATATTATTATTTTGTGGCTGGCGTGGGGGTCAGATAGAAGATATTAATCCTATGTCGCATAATGCAAGTGCAAGGGTGATTAGTGTCAGAAAATGCAAATGGATCATAAACACAAACTGTCCAGACTCTGGGCCAGATGCACTAAGCTTCAAAAGTGATAAAATGTAGAGTGTTAAACAACCAACCAATCAGCACCTGCCTGACATTTTTTAAACACAGTCTGTGACATGTCAGGTAGGAGCTGATTGGCTGGCTTTTCATCACTCTCCATTTTATCACTTTTGAAACATAGTGCATCTGGTCATGCGACTGACAGGAAACCGGCGTTTGGGGGGGGGGGGGGGGGGGGTGGAAACCTGCCATATTCCAGGTGTTTCTGAAAAATGCAGTTGTGCCCAGGTATTTAAGAGGAGGGTCTGTGATGTCAGCAATGACAGTCCTAGATTAATGGAAGGGGGGAAATTTGAGGAAGAATTTCTTCACAGAAAGCGTAGTGGTGGTAGCGGCAAATACAGTAGTACAATGTAAACATGCTTGGGATAGGCATATTGATATCCTTACAAAAAAATAAGGATCAAATATGGTTTGAGGTAACGGGGGAAATTTACTAAGAAAAATTAGTGGGAAAAAAATCGTATTTTCATACGAAAATACGATTTTTGGGGGGCTTATTCGTATTTTTGGCATTTACTATGCCAAAACTAGAAATTTTCGTATTCGTATTGATGGGACATTCGTATTTGTATTTACAAATACGAATGAATACACCATTGATAGAATACGACAGAAATCACCATTCAAAAGAATGGTGATTCCTGATTTACTAAGCGGCTGTATTGAAAATACGACCGCTAATTCGTGTAAAACGTCCGCGAATGGCCGGGCAAAAACGGCAGGAAAACACACTTTATTTTCCTGTCGTATTTGCAGCCTTCAGTGTTAATAAAATAAGAATTTAAAAAAAAAAACGGCGTGTGGTCCCCTCCACAACTGTAACCAGCACCAGGCTGAAAGAGCCGGGGCTGGTAATGAAAAATCAGGAAACACGACAAATAGGGGTTCCCCGATTTTTTAAAACCAGCCCCAGGCTCCAGGTCCAGGGCTGGTTCCCAAAATACGGGGGACAAAATGAGTAGGGGTCCCCTGTATTTTAAGAACCAGCCCCAGACCAAACCAGCCAGCAGGGTAATGTCACAGCCGGGGTACACTTATTATATAAGGTCCCGTGGCCAAAACATTCATCCCTATTGACCAGTCAGCCTGGCCAGGGGCCCTGGGGGAGTGGGTACCCCCCCAATAAAGGGGTCCCCCTCCGGGACTTACCTGACCAGGCTGAAGCCTGGTGCTGTCCCAGTGGGCATCGCGCTGATTGCAGTGTAAAAAAAGAATAAACTATTGTTTAATACTGTGGAACTATGAGTCCCAGCAAGCCTCCCCCGCAAGCTGGGACTAGGAGAACCACAAGTCCCAGCATGCGGGGCATTAAAGAGCCCGCTGGTACTTGTAATTCCACAGTATGAAAAATAGTCAAATAAATACACACTGACATATGAAAAATAAAACTTGAATACAGCCAAAGCCCACACATACTGATACTTACCTATCTTGAGCCCGTTGGTAGGTCCCGGGGCTCCATGGTCCAGGGTCTGGTGCCTTGGTTCCTAGGTCCGTGGCTACAGAGTCCGGGATCTTGGTTCCGGGGCTGGTCCGGGGTCCGGGTCTCCAGGGCTGAACAGTCCAGGGTCCAGGATCCAAAGAAATCCATTTGGGGACCTGTGGAAGGAAATCCTACTCACCAGGTCCTCTGGCGAAGATTCCATCTTCTTCTCTCCAAGTCCCGCATCACCCCGCTCGGACTGAGGAGAGACGCAGAGAACATTCATCTTCCACGCCTCTCCTCCGAATGATTCTATTGGCCGCCTAGAGGCAAATCAGGAGCCGACTTTCTCGGCTCCAACATATCTAAAAAAGGGGCAGACTAGATTCTTATCTGCCATCACATTCTAGGTTTCTAAGGGTCACAGTTACTCACACAGACATTTGCACAGACAGCAAAAACCTCTTGAGGGTTGGGGAATTGCATATGGACTTGCGATAGAATAGCAATTAGCGAATTATACACAATTCTCTCACAATTTAGCAAAGGGTGTATTCTCTATCGGGATATGGTCATATTGTCTACAGCATTTAGGTCTACAAGCATTAGGTCTACACCACTAGGTCGACCTGCATTTAGGTCGACATGACTGAAGGTTGACATGACTAAGGTCGACAGGGTCATTAGGTCGTCACGGTCATTAGGTCGACTTTTATAAGGTCGAAAGGGTCATTAGATCAACATGCGGAAGGTCGACAGGCAAAAGGTCGACATGGGGTCATTTGACTGTTTTATGAGTCGACATGTGCCGACAGGCGGGAGTTCATGCCCTACCATCCACTAGGGCGTGGTGGGAGAATCAAATAGTGTGCCCGAAGCATGGCGAGTGCAGCGAGCCATGCGAGGGGACGCGGTGCTATGTTGACTCTGTCGACGCTTGAAAAGTGAAAAAAAGTCGACTTTTTCACTGTCGACCTAATGACCCTGTCGACCTTATACCGGTCGACATAATGACCCTCTCGATCTAACACATGTCCACCTAATGACCCTGTCGACATAACCCATGTCGACCTTCAGTCAGGTCGACCTAAATGCAAGTCGACCTAATGGTGTAGACCTAATGCTTGTAGACCTATATGCAGTATGACGAATGATCCGATTCCTCTCTTTCTGCCTGGACGGTCAGGTAAGGGCCTGCGTCCTTTGTAATATACCATGCAAATGGGTGTGGCCCAGAGGCAGATTTACCACAAGTAACCACTGCACCTGCCTAGGGCCCAGCACGTCCCAAGGGGCCCCATAAAGATATCCTGGCCATCCAAAACATTCCCAGAGGAGCATTGCATGACTACTGCCTGATGTCATGGCATCACATGGACCAGCGCACATTCCCAAAGTCTCTTTAATAGGATATAAAACATATGGTGTCATCCACTGTATGTGGGAAACCAGGTTACTGTACATGTGACCCAGGTAGTCAGCTACTTCCATAAGACCTAGAGCCTGATTCAGATTTGTACTCAATGCCGATGTTCATGCAGCTGAGCATTTATAGGTAAACCCTGCATGCGCCAAGGTACTTTATCTATGGCGCCTGCAATCAGCAGCAATATGATAGTGCTATGGATTGTTTGAGGAGGGCCTCAAACCGGTATCTTGCCTTGGGCACCGTGAGGTTTAAATCCGCCTCTGGTGTGACCAGCTGTAGGTGGGTGCAGTGGCATTCAGAGGGGGGAGCCAGTACTTATTACCCGGGCCCAGGTCTGCTGGAGGTTCCCCCTCCCCTGTTGCAGGGAGCCGGGCAGTTGGGAGAAATGAAAGGCTGCCACAGCACAGCCTCTCTCTTCTGCTCAGGACATGCTGCTCAGTGCTGTGTGCGGAGCTGGGGAGAGAGGCAGATGCTGCAGCCCTGATGCAGGCGTGATCCCTCCCTGCCACCCACCTGTAGTGCCCACTGCCTGTGCAAAACCATTTTTTTTTAACAAGGTCCGGTAACCATAGCGGGGCCCATGCACCCCGTCAGTGCCCCTGGATGGGTATGACTACCCGTCACCTGGTGCAGACACATGCTTGGAGAGCTTGGGCCAGGGGATGTGTTGGCCACCTCTACTTACATCTCTTCCTTCAGTAATGTCAGGTAGTTACACCAACATGTTTATAAATCGTGTCTGTGTAAAACCCCTCCGTGCAAAGTGACCGTACTGACATCCAACACTATAACAATGGAGATTACCATCATTTTACCAAGTCAGCGTAATGGCATATGTGTGTTGTTATTTTTTTTTAACCCTTTGAGACCAACATCTCATGTGTTCAAAATATCTGCTAAAATTGCCAGGTTTGTTATATCAATTCAAATAACAAAAGTGTAAAAACAGATTATATTTCCTATATAAGGTAACATTGCCGGTCGTTATGATGATGTTTGCACAACTGAACTTCATCTCCTCGTGTGGCTACATGGGGGACACTGGATGGCAACGGGGCATTTGCATGTAGAGTATAAATCAGGTTGGCATGCAAATGCATACACAGCTGTGATTATATAGTTTATGTAACCACCAATCATCACAGGAGAAGCTGCCATCCAAGAAAGAAGACAGACACCCGCGGAGCCATCTCAAGTCACTATTGAGGAACATCAACTCCTAGGGTTAACCTATGGCCCTTCAGTCTGGGCGACGCAGTGGTGAGGCTGGTGACATGGTTCTCTGCATGCAATATAGCAGCTAACGAGGTAATGGGCAAGTACTAAGGGGATGTACTAAAGCCATGTACACACGGTAGCGATATGGGCTATAATCGCTGGAAATATGGTCGCTGGTGACCATATTGCCAGTGATGGGAGTGTGCCCCTGCTATAAATCGCTCCCGTTTTCAGCCCCATTCTAATCGCTGGTCGCAGGAGTTTGCTGCTGCGACCAGTTGATTACCTCTGCGGCTCCCCCGGCAGAGGCTCCTTTTCATCAGCGACCATCTCTGGTCGCTGATGAAAAGGAGACACTGAGCAATATATCTCCCCGTGTGTACGCACCTTTAGTTTGAAAAGTGATAAAATGGAGAGTGATAAAGCACCAACCAATCAGCGCCTGTAATTTTTCAAAACAGCATGTAACATATGGCCTAATTCAGACCAGACCACTGGGCTGCGAGTCTTCGGGGCCCACATCCATGGTGACGACATTAAAGAGTATTCTTTCCTGATTATGAAGCTGTATAAATGCGGCAATATCTACCTTTTAGGTTGGTCATTTCTGTCACTGGTGTTAGTGTTAGATCATATCGCTGTATACATACTGTGCGTGTACCTGAGGAATTACACAGATGGCAATAGATAAATGTGTTTTTCTAGTAGTACATCAGTGTATGCGCGCGGGGGGTGTCAGTTGAATACTGACCAGGCGAGCGGTGACAACAAGCAGACAGCCCTGCTCCAGGGCCGGTGTAAGGCTTCTCAGCACCCTAGGCAATACTTCAACCTACTCCCCCCCCCCTCCCAACCCCCACATCAAAAAAATAACTAAATCATGTACCACCCACAACAGAGTACAAGGAGGAGGTGGCAGCAAAGTAGGGAAGTATGTCTCAAGACAAAGTATGGGGTTGAGGTCTTAGAAGTTTCACAGTCCTTATCTGCATTAAGTGCAACATGAATCCTCATAGATATCCTTGATTTTTATATTTTCCGACTTGGTGGCGCCCCCACGGATTCCAGCGCCCTAGGCAGCTGCCTAAAGCTGCCTAGTGGTAGAGTCGGCCCTGCCTTGCTCGCTGTCACCACTCGTCCAAGGCACTGAATACACCCAATGAATTCATCACCGATAATTGCTATGATTTTATCACTTAGACCAGTGGTTCCCAAACTGTGTACCTAGGCACCCTGGGGTGACTCAGGACACTTGCAGGGGTGCCTTGGGTTGGTGGGCTAGGATCAATTCATATTATTAATGGACAAGGTAACAGGCAAAACCAGTGCTGGTGGCTGCCAACAGGGGCGGATTGGCCATTTAAGTCACCGGGAACTTTCCCGGGAGGCCGGCCGCATGTGAGGCCGATAGCTGAACATGGCTCCACCCACTCGCGGGTGTAGCGCCACCCATAGAATTCGCAGAGGACCGGACAGTGGACACCACAGGAGGAATACAGCAGAGGCGCAGCGGAAGGTCAGGTGCACTCTAGTAATAATGCTGTGTGCCTTAGCCTGCGCCTGTCATACTGTATGACAGGCAGCAGCACCAGCAGCAGGATCCCCTCACCTCTCCTCTGTGCTGCCCTGTCCTGTCAGATATTTCAGGCAGCGTATGTCCCCGGCCCCAGCTTCCTGTAGGGATGGCCATCGACCATCGATGATTCAAATCATCGATGGTTCATGGCCGATGTCGAATACTTTTGCCATCGATGGGGGAGAAGGCCAATACAACACAATGGATGAGCATCGATATGTAAAATTATCGATGGTCATCCATTGCATAGTTTAGCACTATCAATGGCCTGTTGCAGAATTGCCATCGATGGCAATGGCCATCCCTAGCTTCCTGATCTAACAGGAAGTCACATGTTGCACACTGTGTGCACTGGAGGAGCCCTGCCCAGCCTCGAGGCTCAGCCCAGTCACTAGTGAGGAGAAGAGCAGCAGCAGCAGCAGCAGCCACCCCTTTGTGTTTTGGATCTGTATTTATTTGCCAAAAACCATAAAAATCACTAAAATCACAGATTTGTTTTTTTTGCCTCCTATGCTATTATTAACCTCAATATCATTAATTTCCACCCATTTCCAGTCTATCCTGAACACCTCACAATAAATCCTGAACACCTCACAATAATGTTTTTATGCCAAAAGTTTGCACCGAGGTAGCTGGATGACTATGCAAAGCGACACAAGTGGGCGGCACAAAAACTGGACTGATATGGTACACTTAGCATCACCCCTGGACTGATACGGCACAGGTAGCATCACCCCTGGACTGATACAGCACAGGTAGCATCACCCCTGGACTGATATTGCACAGGTAGCATCACCCCTGGACTGATACGGCACAGGTAGCATCACCCCTGGACTGATATGGCCACTTAGCATCACCCCTGGACTGATATGGCCACTTAGCATCACCCCTGGACTGTTATGGCACAGGTAGCATCACCCCTGGACTGATACAGCACAGGTAGCATCACCCCTGGACTGATATGGCACAGGTAGCATCACCCCTGGACTGATACGGCACAGGTAGCATCACCCCTGGACTGATATGGCCACTTAGCATCACCCGTGGACTGATATGGCCACTTAGCATCTCCCCTGGACAGATACGGCACAGGTAGCATCACCCCTGGACTGATACGGCACAGGTAGCATCACCCCTGGACTGATACGGCACAGGTAGCATCACCCCTGGACTGATACTGCACAGGTAGCATCACCCCTGGACTGATATGGCACAGGTAGCATCACCCCTGGACTGATACGGCACAGGTAGCATCACCCCTGGACTGATATGGCCACTTAGCATCACCCCTGGACTGATATGGCCACTTAGCATCTCCCCTGGACAGATACGGCACAGGTAGCATCACCCCTGGACTGATACGGCACAGGTAGCATCACCACTGGACTGATATGGCCACTTAGCATCTCCCCTGGACTGATACGGCACAGGTAGCATCACCCCTGGACTGATATGGCCACTTAGCATCTCCCCTGGACTGATATGGCACAGGTAGCATCACCCCTGGACTGATACGGCACAGGTAGCATCACCCCTGGACTGATACTGCACAGGTAGCATCACCCCTGGACTGATACGGCACAGGTAGCATCACCGCTGGACTGATATGGCACATTTAGCATCACCCCTGGACTGATACGGCACAGGTAGCATCACCCCTGGACTGACATGACACACTTAGCATCACTGCTAGACTGATATGGCACAGGTAGCATCACCCCTGGACTGATATGGCGCAGGTAGCATCACCCCTGGACTGATATGGCACAGGTAGCATCACCCCTGGACTGATACGGCACAGGTAGCATCACCCCTGGACTGATACGGCACAGGTAGCATCACCCCTGGACTGATACGGCACAGGTAGCATCACCCCTGGACTGATATGGCACAGGTAGCATCACCCCTGGACTGATACGGCACAGGTAGCATCACCCCTGGACTGATACGGCACAGGTAGCATCACCCCTGGACTGATACGGCACAGGTAGCATCACCCCTGGACTGATACAGCACAGGTAGCATCACCCCTGGACTGATACAGCACAGGTAGCATCACCCCTGGACTGACATGACACACTTAGCATCACTGCTAGACTGATATGGCACAGGTAGCATCACCTCTAGACTGATACGGCACAGGTAGCATCACCTCTAGACTGATACGGCACAGGTAGCATCACCCCTGGACTGATACGGCACAGGTAGCATCATCTCTAGACTGATACGGCACATGTAGCATCACCCCTGGACTGATACGGCACAGGTAGCATCACCCCTAGACTGATACGGCACATTTAGCATCAACTCTGGACTGTTATGGCACAGGTAGCATCAACTCTGGACTGTTATGGCACAGGTAGCATCACCTCTGGACTGATACGGCACAGGTAGCATCACCTCTGGACTGATATGGCGCAGGTAGCATCACCCCTGGACTTATATGGCACAGGTAGCATCACTGCTAGACTGATATGGCACAGGTAGCATCACCCCTGGACTGATATGGCGCAGGTAGCATCACCCCTGGACTGATATGGCACAGGTAGCATCACCCCTGGACTGATATGGCACAGGTAGCATCACCCCTGGACTGATACGGCACAGGTAGCATCACCCCTGGACTGATACGGCACAGGTAGCATCACCCCTGGACTGATACGGCACAGGTAGCATCACCCCTGGACTGATATGGCACAGGTAGCATCACCCCTGGACTGATACGGCACAGGTAGCATCACCCCTGGACTGATACGGCACAGGTAGCATCACCCCTGGACTGATACAGCACAGGTAGCATCACCCCTGGACTGATACAGCACAGGTAGCATCACCCCTGGACTGATACAGCACAGGTAGCATCACCCCTGGACTGACATGACACACTTAGCATCACTGCTAGACTGATATGGCACAGGTAGCATCACCTCTAGACTGATACGGCACAGGTAGCATCACCTCTAGACTGATACGGCACAGGTAGCATCACCCCTGGACTGATACGGCACAGGTAGCATCATCTCTAGACTGATACGGCACAGGTAGCATCACCCCTGGACTGATACGGCACAGGTAGCATCACCCCTAGACTGATACGGCACATTTAGCATCAACTCTGGACTGTTATGGCACAGGTAGCATCAACTCTGGACTGTTATGGCACAGGTAGCATCACCTCTGGACTGATACGGCACAGGTAGCATCACCTCTGGACTGATACGGCACAGGTAGCATCACCTCTGGACTGATACGGCACAGGTAGCATCACCTCTGGACTGATATGGCACATTTAGCATCACCCTTGGACTGACACGGCAGACTGGGCTCACCCCAGGAATTATACAGCAGACTGGGCTCACCCCAGGAATTATTCAGCACAGATGGCGGCACCCCTGAACTGATACGGCACACTTGGCAGCACATATGGAATTATACGGCACACATGACAGCAATCCTGCAATTAAAACAGAAAGAGAAAAAGGGTTTTATTCGGTACTTGTGTAGTATCACGTCACCCATCGCATCGCAGACCATAAGGCATGCGATGGTATGCGATGTGATATCGCACAAAGTTCCCCAATGTCATGCAGTTTTAAAATTGTATGGCATTGTATATATGGCATACAATGCCATACAATGCGATGGGATGCGATTATAACTTGTATAATCACCCTAATGGGTGCTTACAATGTTAAATGCAACCCCACGCCACCCCCCAGTATAAACGTGAACACGAAGCGTGGCGAGCGCAGCGAGCCCGCGAGGGGCGGCGGTACGCGTCCTCCAACCTTTTCATACTCCCACTATCCACGTCGGCGTGTAGTTGATTTTATAGAGTGTGGCGAGCGCAGCGAGCCACCGAGACCGAAGCGTGGCGAGCGCAGCGAGTCCCGCGAGGTATACGCGTCCCCTCGCGGGGCTCGCTGCGCTTCAGGCTCGCCACACTTTATAAAATCAACTCCACGCCAACGTGGATAGTGGGGGAATGAAAAGGTTGGAGGACACGTACCGCCGCCCCTCGCGGGCTCGCTGCGCTCGCCATGCTTCGGGTTCACGTTTATACTGGGGGGTGGCGTGGGGGTGCATTTAACATTGTAAGCACCCATTAGGGTCCTTATACAAATTATCATCGCATAGGGGGCTAAAATCGCATCGCAGTGCATCGGGTGTATGGCATGCGATGCGATGAAAAATCGCGCGATCACATATCGGTGGCGCCGTGATAATACACAAGTACCTTTTATTCTTTTAATAAAAATGACAGCTCCCCAGGTTTATCAGCACCCCAGAAATTATAGTACACACTTCGCTCACCCCAGAAATTATATGACACACTTGGCTGACCCCAAGAAATATACAGCACACTTGACTGACCCCTGGACTGATACAACACTTCTGGTATGATATGGCACACTTAGCAGCCCTTAACTATTTTATTTTAATTAAAAAATGTGTGGTAGCTCCCCTGGACTAATGAGATACTGGGCAGCACAGCTGGACTTATACAGGGCACTGGGCAGCACAGATGGATTGATATGGGACACTTAACACCCCTTGCAGGTATAAAAAAAAAAAAAAAAATATTTTAATTAAAAAGTAGGGAGTAGCTCCCCTGGATTGATACGGGACAATGGGCAGCACAGCTGGCCTTATACGTGACACTGAACAGGACAGCTGGACACACTTGACACCCCTTGCAGGTAAAAAAAAAAGATCAACACATTTTTTATTTTAATAAAAAATGGGAGGGGAGCAGGACTGATACGGGACACTGTGCACCACTGCTGGACTGATACGGGACACTGAACAGGTCAGCTGGACTTATATAGCACACTTGACACCCTTTGCAGGTTAAAAAAGGGATTTTTGTAAGAACTTACCGTTCAAATCCCTTTCTCTGATATGGTCCTGGTGACACAGCTCAACATTGGGATGTAGGAGGGTCCGTAGGAGCAGGGCCGGCAATAGAAATCTTGGGGCCCCATACACTTATATCTCTGGGGCCCCATTCTTCCCCAAATACCCCATTCTTCCCCAAATACCCTCTGAGGGGTCCCAGAGCTGCCAGTCCATGTGGCACAAGGTACATCCTCCCCCTATTCCGAGTAAGCGTCAGCGACCGTGTCTCAGTGCAGGGGAAGTGGCGGGTATTACACTCGGAGACAGTCAGTGCAGAACCCGGGAACCCTTAGCATTAGCAGCCGCATCTCCCTGCTCCAGTCATTACACCCTGCTGTCTTACCCACACGCTGCACCCCCGGCGCTGCACTTCTCTCCTCTGGCGCTCCCAGACAGTCACGGCATGAAGATAGCTGAGTGACCCCTGGTGCTGCACCGCTCTCCTCTGGCGCTCCCGGACAGTCATGGCATGGAGGGCAAACCCCTCCATGCCGTGACTGTGCGGGAGCGCCAGAGGAGAGAGGTGCAGCACCGGGGGTCACATAGCTATCTTCTTGTTCGGCGAGCAGCGTGTGGGTAAGACAGCAGGGTGTAATGACTGGAGCAGGGAGATGCGGCTGCTAATGCTAAGGGGTCCCGGGCTCTGCACTGACTGTCTCCGAGTGCAATACCCGCCACTTCCCCTGCACTGAGACGCGGCCGCCGATGCTTACTCGGAATAGGGGGAGGATGTACCTTGTGCCACATGGACTGGCAGCTCTGGGGCCCCTCAGATCGCTGGGGCCCGTCACAACTGTCCCTTTTGACCCCCCCTGTCGCCGGGCCTGCGTAGGAGCCAGGCACCTATCCTAAAGCTTTTGGAGGGTAGGCTCCTCCCTTCTGCATCCCAGACTCCTCAGTTCAATCTTTCAAAGCCACTGGAATACATTAACTCAGTACAAACGCCTGCACATATTATATGCACATTTTCAAAATAACTTTTAACCATATATAACATGAAACATCATGAACCTGGCATTCTTACTGAGCGTAAGGGAGGGATCGCTGTGTCACCAGGACCATATCAGAGAAAGGGATTCGAACGTTAAGTTCTTACAAAAATCCCTTTTTCTCTTTCAATGGTCCTGGTGACACAGCTCAACATTGGGACGTTCCAGAGCCGGTCCTTTGGGTGGGTACGCTCAGGTCTGCAGCTCTCATCACTGCTCGCCCGAATGATGCGTCCTCCGACGCGAACTCATGGAACCTATAGAATTTGGCAAAAGTATGAACAGATGACCAAGTGGCAGCCCTGCAAACCTGCTCGGCTGTTGCCCCATGTTGAACCGCCCAAGAGGTGGCGACCGACCTGGTGGTATGCGCATTAATCCTGGCCGGCACAGGCCTACCAACTTTAGTATATGCAAAAGCAATTACAGAACGCAACCACCTAGCAATGGTCTGCTTAGAAGCAGGCCAACCAATTTTGTGTAAATCATACAAAACTAGCAAAGTATCAGTCTTCCTCACACTCTTTACTCTGTCCACATAAATGCGCAAGGCGCGCACAACATCCAAATTCCTCAATTTGTCCCTTTTCCTTGAACCCTCTGGGGGTTAAAACACAGGCAGAACTATCTCCTGATTTAGATGAAAAGCAGAGAATACTTTTGATAAAAATTGGGGTACTGTCCGAAGGACAGCCCTATCATCATGAAATATAAGGAAGGGAGACTTGCAGGACAATGCTCCCAACTCCGATACTCTTTTTGCTGACGCCACCGCCAACAAAAATACCAGTTTCCATGTAAGGAATTTAAGGTCAGCCGACCTTAATGGCTCAAAAGGCGCCTTTTGATGGCACTCCAGAACCAGAGATAAATCCCATGGCGCTACTGGTTGCTTGTAGGGAGGTTTCAATCGAGAAACCCCCTGTAGGAAGGTCTGTACTTCCGGTAACAATGCTATCCTTTTTTGGAAATAAATTGACAAGGCCGAGATCTGTACTTTGAGTGACTGAAGGCTTAACCCAGAGGAAAGGCCATCCTGCAAAAACTCCAGCAATTTCGCCAATCTAAATTGCGATGTGTATGACTTCTGCCTTTCACACCACCGAATATAGGTCTTCCAGACCCTATAATAATTTGCAGAAGACACTGACTTTCTAGCTTTAATCATAGTGTTAACCACAGCCTCTGAGAACCCTTTGTTCTTCAAGATGGCGGTTTCAACAGCCAAGCCGTCAAATTTAACCGAGCTGAATCCAGATGGTTGAACGGTCCTTGGTTTAGAAGGTCTGACCTCAGAGGTAGACGCCACGAGTCCACAGACAATCTCTGAAGCCTCGAGTACCAGGACCTCCTTGGCCAATCTGGGGCCACTAAAATCACCGGGATTGCCTGGGCCTGTATCTTTTTCAAAACTCTTGCTAGCATTGGAACTGGCGGAAAAACATAAAGTAGATTCCCCTCCCAGGGGATGGTCATAGCATCTGCCAGTGGATCCCTCGTCCTGCCATAGAACCTGGGTACCTTATGGTTGAACCTGGATGTCCGGAGTTCCCCATTTCAGAGTAATTTGATGAAATACTTGTGGGTTCAGGCTCCATTCTCCTTCCATCAGCTCCTCCCTGCTCAGGAAGTCGGCCTCTATATTCTCCACTCCTGGTATGAATATCGCTGATAACCCTGGAACATTCTGTTCCGCCCACAAGAAGATCCGGGACACCTCCCACATAGCCAGTTTGCTGCGTGTGCCTCCCTGGTGATTCAGATACGCCACAGCTGTGGCGTTGTCGGTTTGAATCCTTAAAGGGAGCCCCTGTAATCTTTCTCCCGCCAGAGAAATCACCTTCCACACAGCCCTCAGTTCCAGGATGTTGATCGGTAAGGCAGACTCCTCTGAAGTCCACAAGCCCTGCAGACGCAGGTCCAAGACTACTGCCCCCCAGCCCCTGAGACTGGCGTCGGTGGTGACTACCAGCCAGCTCCAGGACTGCAGAGACCGACCCCACTGAAGGGAATCCACCTCCGTCCACCATTTCAGGGAGGACCGAGCTTCTGGAGACAACACTATTTGTTCTGACTTCATGGTCTGAGTATTCCCTGACCAGGCTGTCAGAATGTTCCACTGTAACACTCGCGAGTGGAACCTGGCGAACTGTAACATCTCGAAAGACGCCACCATCTTCCCCAGCAGTTTGAGGCACCTCCATACTGATGTGCTCTGAGACCCGAGGATCTCCTGGACCAAGGCAGCCAGATCCCTGGCCTTTGCCTCTGGTAGAAATACCAGATGTAGGTGGGTATCCAGAACAACTCCCAGGAATTGGAGTCTCTGTGACGGCACGAACTGAGACTTTTGTCAATTTAAAAGCCAGCCGTGAGCCTGCAAAAACCCGATGGCTTCTGCCAAGTGACTCTTCAACTTTTCTGCTGACTCTGCTTTGAACAGCAGGTCGTCCAAATATGGAATTACCGTGATTCCCCTCAATCGAAGCACTGCCGCCATTACTGACATTATCTTGGTGAATACCCTTGGCGCTGTAGCCAGACCGAAGGGCAACGCCTGGAATTGCAAATACAGGTCTCCTATCGCAAACCTCAATAGAGCCTGATGTTCTGGGTGGATAGGAACATGAAGGTATGCATCCTGGACATCCATGGATGCCAAAAATTCTCCCTGGTCCAGGCTTAGCAGCACAGACCGTAGAGACTCCATTTTGAAATGGTCTACCCACAAATGGATATTTAATGACTTTAAGTTTAGGATCGGTCTGAAAGACCGTCTGGTTTGGGCACCAAAAACAGAGTGGAATAAAAGCCTTTCTTCCACTCCGCTCTGGGGACCGGGACCACCACACCCTTCTTCAAAAGGGAGTGAGCCGCTCCCAAGAGAGCCGTACGGAGCCGAGCCTCCTTTGGTAGTGGTGTGGGAATGAATCTTCTCGGAGGAAGACCCTTGAAGGGAATTCTGTAACCCTGGGATATAATTTCTAACACCCAAGAATCCCGGTCTAACAGTGCCCATGCGTCTCTGAACAGTGTCAGACGTCCCCCCACCTTGACCACCGCCAGGCAAAACCCCTGGCAGTCATGCGGAGGGTTTGTCCTCTCCTTTAGTGTTTGGTTTCTTATGAAAGGAACCAAAGTTAGACTTTGGGGCCTTGCCCCTGGAGGACTGAAACTTTCCCCTAAAAGACTGTCCTCGAAAGGACGCACCTCCTCTAGGGGAGGGCCGAAAGGACGGCCTGAAAGCAGAAAACCTTGATGTCTGCTTGGCTGCAGGGGCTGGCAGGAAAGTACTTTTGCCACCTGTGGCCTGCTTAATAATCTCTTCCAGTTCTGAACCAAATAACAGCTTTCCTTTAAAAGCTAATGCCTCTAAGGCCTTCTTAGACTCGTTATCTGCCTCCCAAGCCTTAAGCCAGAGCACTCTCCTGGCATTGACAGACACTGTGGAAACTCTGGCAGCCATTTTGAGAGCTTCCTCCTCAGCCTCCAGCACATACTCTGCAGCTGCTTTAAGCTTCTCCGCAAGCAATAACACACAAGGGTCAGCATGTAAGATAGTGCACAAATCATTGGCCCACACAATCATGGCCTTAGAGACCCAGGCTGAAGCAATCAGAGGACGTAGGGTGTATCCCACCCCTTCAAAGATTGCCTTGAGGTTACCCTCCATCTTCTTGTCTACTGGGTCCTTAAAGGCTGCTCCCCCCTGCACTGGTAGCACAGTGGCTTTTGACAACCGTGCCACAGAAGCATCTACCACTGGAACTTTCTCCCAGAGATCTGCATGAGCCTCAGGCATGGGGTATAGACTTAAAAATCTCTTTGGCATTTGCAGCCTTTTATCGGGCGTTTTCCAAGCCCCTTCCAATAAATCCTGTAAACCTTCATCTGCAGGGAAGGTAACAGCTTTCTTACGTTGCCGTTTAAACACACCTTTTGCATGCGTGAATATGGAAGGGGAAAAGAAGGAAAGAAAAGCGACAGATAAGTGAAGGGACGAGGATAGAGTAGCTAGATATAAAAAAGATAAAATATGGCACGAGGCACCTTAATAAGAACGTAAGATAGGGCACCCATGCAAGATGTATGCAGGTATAAGCGTTGATGTAATGTATGTACTATGTCTGTATATATGTGATGTTTGTGAATGTAATGAAATGTAAGGAAAAATGTATGTAAGATTCGTTATTTTTGTACTATAATAAAGATTTAAAGATAAAAAAAAAAAAAAAAACACACCTTTTGCAGGAGTTTTATCTTCCACAGACAAATTCAAAGCCTGTTTTACAGCTGTAATCAAATCCTCCACCCCTGCGGCTGAGGAATCCTCAGAATCATCACCCTGCTCCCAGGGAATGTCTGCATATGCTCCATCCTCTTCATCAACAATTAAAGGCACTGAGTAAGACCTTTTAGGGGTCCCCACAGCATCAACATCAATCTTGTCTAGCAATTCACTAAACCTGTTAATCCCTTTAGCAGTATCCTGCATCACCTTTAGGAAAGCAGGGTCTGCCTGGGTAAGAGGCAAGGAGCCAGAGGACTGCTGAGATGATGACATAGGTCTCTGAGAATCTACCAAGACATCACTCTGTCTGTCCAGCAATTGCACTAAAGCATTTACAAACCTGCACAGGGCACTGGCCCACGCAGGTTCCAATTGCTCTACCCTCTGGGGTTCACTCCCCATGGGTCTCACAGCCGTGATACACAAGCCCCCCTTGGCCATCTTCTCAGGGACAAATTTCAGTGCACAGACACTGCAAGCGCTCAATGTATTAAGGGCTCCCTCCCCCAAAACCACAGCCTGTTGCTCAGACATGATGTAAAGTAACAGTCACAGTGCATTCAATGTACAAGCGTTTATACAGAGTCAATGCACCCAGCCACTTATCTGTCTGTTGGTTTCAGATGTGGGGAAAAAGATGCCCAGGAAATCCAAACACTCTGCCAGGATCTGTCAGCCAGCTCAGCTCCGCTGCAAGCGTTCCGAATGGCGCTAAAACAGAGTGAGGGAAGAGACCAAGTCCCTGCTGCTGCAGGGTCCGTGACTTTTGGCGCCAACCACCCCCAGACAGCCGCTCCCATTGCAGGATCTCCTAGTTCCAGTATCTCCCCCTCAGCTGGGGACCACTTGGAACATGCCTGTAACACACTCCTCTTATATAGGAGCTCAGTGTGTAAGCTCCGCAGAAAATGGCCGCCGCCATCACGGAGCGCCTGTCCCCCATGATCCCCACCTAGCGTGAAGCCGGTTTCAGAGCGCTCCGGAGCCCAGGCAGCTTCTTAAAAGAAGCTGTAAGCGCTGCACAGGGAGGCCAGACAGCGTCTCCCCTGTGCACAGCGAGCTGACAGGACGCGCTTCTGTCAGCTCCTGCTGCGCTAGCAGTGTGAGGATTCACTAATGAGAATCCTCACACTGTGCCTACCTAGCTAGTGTACAAGTTAATAAAATAATAAAAACCCTAACTAACTCTAATCCTTCGGCTGCTCCGGCAGCCCTTTAGAATAGCACCCACTCCAGTGGGCACCTAACACGAACTGAAGAGTCTGGGATGCAGAAGGGAGGAGCCTACCCTCCAAAAGCTTTAGGATAGGTGCCTGGCTCCTACATACCCTCCTACATCCCAATGTTGAGCTGTGTCACCAGGACCAGAGAAAATTACATGTAATTATTACTGAACAACGTCCCAATCCAAGCAGTCACCTTACTGGTCACATCCCGGGTGTTACTGTATATCGTCCCATTCCCAGCAGTCACCTCTCCGGTCACATTCCCCGGTGTTACTGTATAATGTCCCATTCCCAGCAGGCACCTCTCTGGTCACATCCCCCGGTGTTACTGTATAATGTCCCATTCCCAGCAGTCACCTCTCCGGTCACATCCCCCGGTGTTACTGTATAATGTCCCATTCCCAGCAGGCACCTCTCCGGTCACATCCCCCGGTGTTACTGTATAATGTCCCATTCCCAGCAGTCACCTCTCTGGTCACATCCCCCTGTGTTACTGTATATCGTCCCATTCCCAGCAGTCACCTCTCCGGCCACATCCCCCGGTGTTACTGTATAATGTCCTATTCCCAGCAGGCACCTCTCTGGTCACACTCCCCGGTGTTACTGTATAATGTCCCATTCCCAGCAGGCACCTCTCTGGTCACATCCCCCCGTGTTACGGTATAATGTCCCATTCCCAGCAGGCACCTCTCCTGTCACATTCCCCAATGTTACTGTATAATATCCCCATACCCAGCAGTCACCTCTCCAGTCACATCCCCTGGTGTTACTGTATAATATCCCATTCCCAGGAGTCACCTCTCTGGTCACATCCCCCTGTGTTACTGTATAATGTCCCATTCCCAGCAGTCGCCTCTACGGTCACATCCCCAGTGTTACTGTATAATGTCCCATTCCCAGTAGTCACCTCTCCGGTCACATCCCCCGGTGTTCCAGTATAACGTCCCATTCCCAGCAGTCACCTCTTCGGTCACATCCCCGGTGTTACTGTATAAAGTCCCATTCCCAGCAGTCACCTCTCTGGTCACATCCCCCTGTGTTACTGTATAATGTCCCATTCCCAGCAGTCACCTCTACGGTCACATCCACCGTTGTTACTGTATAATGTCCCATTCCCAGCAGTCACCTCTCCGGTCACATTCCCCGGTGTTACTGTATAATGCCCCATTCCCAGCAGGCACCCCTCTGGTCACATCCCCCGGTGTTACTGTAAAATGTCCCATTCCCAGCAGTCACCTCTCCAGTCACATCCCCTGGTGTTACTGTATAATCTCCCATTCCCAGCAGTCACCTCTCTGATCACATACCTGGTGTTATTCTTTAATGTCCCATTCCCAGCAGTCGCCTCTCTGGTCACATCCCCCTGTGTTACTGTATAATGTCCCATTCCCAGCAGTCACCTCTCCGGTCACATCAAACAGTGTTACTGTATAATGTCCCATTCCCAGCGATCTCCTCTCAGGTCACATCCCCCTGTGTTACTGTATATTGTCTCATTCCCAGCAATCACCTCTCCGGTCACATCCCCCGGTGTTACTGTATATTGTCTCATTCCCAGCAATCACCTCTCCGGTCACATCCCCCGGTGTTACTGTATATTGTCCCATTCCCAGCAATCACCTCTCTGGTCACATCCCTCGGTGTTACTGTATAACATCCCATTCCTAGCAGTCACTTCCCCAGTCACCTCCCCCTGTGTTACTTTATAATGTCCAATTCCCAGCAGTCACCTCTCTGGTCACATCCCCCGGTGTTACAGTATAACGTCCCATTCCCAGCAGTCACCTCTCCGGTCACATCCCCGGTGTTACAGTATAACGTCCCATTCCCAGCAGTCACCTCTCCGGTCACATCCACCAGTGTTACTGTATAATGTCCCATTCCCAGCAGTCACCTCTCCGGTCACATCCCACGGTGTTACTGTATATTGCCCCATTCCCAGCAGTCACCTCTCCGGTCACATCCCACGGTGTTACTGTATATTGCCCCATTCCCAGCAATCACCTCTCCGGTCACATCCCCCTGTGTTACTGTATAATGTCCCATTCCCAGCAGTCACCTCTTTGGTCACATCCCTCAGTGTTACTGTAGCTTCTTATTCCCAGCAGACACCTCCGCGGTCACATCCTCCAGTGTTAAAATATAACGTCCCCTCACTCACCTCCCCAGTCAGGTCCCTGTGTTAGCGATAGATAAGACTGATGTCACTGTGACACTCCCAGACCCCCTCACCTCCCCAGTCAGATCCCTGTGTTAGTAATAGAGATAAGAGTGATGTCACTGTGACGCTCCCAGACCCCCTCACCTCCCCAGTCAGGTCCCTATGATAGTAATAGAGGTGAGAGTGATGTCACTGTGACGCTCCCATACCCCCTCACCTCCATAGTCAGGTCTCCCGTGTCAGTAATGGAGATAAGAGTGATGTCACTGAGACGCTCCCAGACCCACTCACCTCCCCAGTCAGGTCCCTGTGTTAGTAATAGAGATACAAGTGATGTCACTGTGACGCTCCCAGACCCCCTCACCTCCCCAGTAAGGTCCCTCTGATAGTAATAGAGGTGAGAGTGATGTCACTGTGACACTCCCAGACCCCCTCACCTCCCCAGTCAGGTCCCTCTGATAGTTATAGAGATAAAAGTGATGTCACTGTGACTTTACCTCCCCAGCAGGCAGATGATCTCCAAGGTTATATTCAATAGCTTATTAGCGATGTGATTCTTCTCCTCCATTCTGTTCTCAATTCTCAGTAAATCAGATAATCTAGATGGAAGTCTTCTCCTATGTGTAAGTATCGTAGTTATGCAGCTTCTGGTTAGGAAACGATTCTAGCAGGTACAGTTTTCATCTATGAATGAAACGATGACATTAATAGTGGCTAATGACTTACTGCAGAGCTCACACTGTGATTCCTTGCCATCAGATTAGTCCGAGACACAGTACACAGAACATCAGAGTCTACGATGGAATCGCAAATCATCCCGAATCCCCACTTTGCACAGGGATAGAGACTGTCGCATAGCACCTTAAACCCGAATTATTGCTGGGTTGATGTTAGAGCGACCCTGCTTGAGGTGCGGTGTGAAAGCTCCCAACCAAATAACCCAGGTCGACCAACTCGGCCATTCGACCCGGTTATTAGAAGGGTTGCTACGCCCGATGGGGGTTATTCAGACCTGATCGCTCCGGTCAGTTTTAGCAGCACCTTATGACTATACTGCTATTAGTTATAGCGACAGAGTGTAATCCCACCCCGTGCCAGCCTGCGAATGGTTTGCGCTTAGGGATGACAATCCCTGGGCATTTTTCGAATCCGGATATATGGGATTGTAAAATGCTCAATCCCAGGATTGGTTTACTTAATATAACAAATGCCGGGTGGGTGGGCGCTGCGGCCCTGCGCAGCCTGACCTCTGACTACATCACGCTGCGCAGAGCAAGGGACGGGAGAAGCCGGGCAGCATTTGAGTGGGTGCACAGCCCAGTCTAGAAATCCAGCCAATGTTGGGGCCCAATCCCAGGATTCCGCTGTTCCTGGGATTGGCCACTCTACCTGCGAATAGCTAAATCCATTCGCAACTCACTCACCACTGAATGATTTTCCCAGTGTGTGCAGCCTGTGCCAAGCCCAGTACTTACTCGGTGGCTGCAATCGAGGCCAGAGGGGATGTCACACGCCTTCACAGACACGTTCAGAAAACGGACGGGTCATACCCCCAAACACTGGGTCCCTGTCAATCATCTTGCTTATGGCCACTGATTATAAAAAAAAAAAAAAAACGCTGTATTTCATCAGTGGATGGCCTGAGCACTAGGACCTATATGCATGCGCAGACATTCCTTAATCGCCCGGCCTCCACATTTTTAGTCTTGCAATCAGGAGTGAATTACCCCCTACATCGCTGACTATGCGCACTCCCAAACATAGGGCCTTATTCTGGTTGGTGCGGCCGGGCCGTACGCGTACGTTCCAGGGTTTTTCATGATCTGCGCATGCGTACAATCGCCAATGCGCAGGCGCGAACACTCCACAACGCTTACGGACGGGTCTCTCCGTGCGAAAAAACCTGTACGCGAGAGTACGGGCATTGGGGGCGGCATAGGGGCGTGTTGAGGGGAGCGGCCGAAATAATGAGGGAAAATGGGCGTAAACATGGGCGTACACGGGGGTGTGCACCAAAAATGAACGGTGCTACTACCGCACGATCGCCTAAAGCACCGTTCATTTCGGACACAAAACAGGTGGCCGCCAACCGCCATCTCAAACCACCCCTACAGATACCGCATGCCAGCGTGCGCCTGGGTTTGCTAATTTACGCTGATTACTACTCAAACACATACACCTGAATGTTATAAGCAATGCTGCAGTCTATTAACTCCAAACCATGATTTCACTACCTGCAAGCCACACACAGCACTCACACACATTGGAAGCTTATCTTTCTATACTTCTCCACATTTAAAGGTTTGTTTAATTTAAGGTAAGAATCTTTTTAAGACCTGCTTATATATGCTAAGGTAGGTATTTGTTAAACAGTTATACACATTCACTACGTGCTTTCATAGACTTTACACAGTAGCACACTCAATCTACACAAGTCGACATGTGTCAACATGTTCACTCTAATACAAACATAGGTTTTGTATTTATGATACAATAACATAAACCACATCTAACACCTACAAAGGATGTTTCAGCAATGTTTTAAGCCCATGCCCACTATTTTGCACATTAATTAATTCAATCAATTAATTAATTTTCATAATTATAGTTGAAAGGCAAGATTTGCAGGTCCATATATGTGAAGGGTATGCCAGCGTGCACGGACGTACGCTCACTCTCACGAGCGGTGACATAAGCTGAGTTTTCTATTGAAAACAATAGGGACCCGTCCGTGCAAGCTGGCGTACGCTCAGGAAGTCGGTGGGAAGACGGACGAGAGACGTCCGTAAACGGTGGCGTACGCTCTGTTGTACGCCAGTTGTCAGAGTGTAAGGGCTGGTCCGTCCGTGTACGTTGGCGTACGCTCAATTGTACGCCACTCCCCTTCGACGTTGTTTCTGGCCGTACGTATGCGGCTGAGTTGTGGGTGGACTTAACCCCAACGGCCGCGTACGGAGAGCGTACGCTAATAGTGAACGTACGCACGTTTGGCCGCTCCGATCAGAATAACCTCCATAGTCAGCAACATCCTCTGTAGGCCGTGTTTGAGGACATCGTTAGCAAGATCAATGCTGTGGAATGCAGAGAGGAGGAGATCTGGCCAGTAATGCGAAAGAGAAGTTGGCCTCAGCAACCAATGAGCTGCATATTGTCACATTATGGACAGTGCTAGATAAATGTGACGTCCCATGCACACGTTAGTATGTAAAAAATAACAATAATATCGCTCACAAGGGCTCGTGTACACTCAATATCGTTATCGACCACCCCCATAGGCTGAACATGCAGTCCGATTTTGGCTACATAACCAATGACCTGCACGTTCAGCGGGTCCTGGTGATGTTGCAGTAAAAGCAACATGGACGCAGCCCTTCTTCATACAGGCCGAGGGGTAGGAGCCTCTAAAAGCGCTACAGAGTTACTCATTTTTCAACGAGTGATAACAATCGTCGTGACTGATAACTCTTGTTGCGTATGATAATTGGTACACCAGCCAATCCGCCCCTAACAGTCATTTTTTAAAACAAATGACAGGGGCTGAAAACATGGCGGTTGGGGAGGATTGGTTGGAGCACTATTTATCATACGCACCATGTGTTATCATTCACAGTGAGTTTTATCACTCCTTGATAAATTAGGACCTTTGCATGCTTATATTAACACCTTCAATTCCACTCAAGTTTAAGTCCCGCTATAGTCACCCTCCCACACGTATGCCAATGTAATAATAGATAAGGGATACCCACCTTCATTACTGCGGATACGATACCACAAACTAGGATGACACCAAGATCAAACCATAGTAGTCTGTCAAAAGGAGGTGGGTAAGTTCAGGAAGAACCCGATTGGTCGATGGGAGCCAGTACAAAATGCCAAAAACATATCATCCAAAGTGTGTAATTGTGTATATAATATAATATAATTGTGAAATACCTGCATTACTCTTGCACTTTAGATAGATCACTAATAAAACAACCTGCAATATGACACACGTAGCTATTAATATATGGGGAGCAGTGGCGTAGCTACAGGGGTCGCAGCGGTCGCAGATGCGACCGGGCCCCTGAGCCAGGGGGGCCCAACCCCCGCCACTGTCCGGCCGTCCTGTTTCCTCCATGGATCAGGGGCGGAACTACCGCCGGTGCAGACGGTGCAGTGCACCGGGGCCCGAGAGGTTAAAGGGGCCCGATGCCGCCGTCTGCCCGGCATGACATGATGTGAACTTTTTTTTTTTTCATGTGCTCCGTCACTGTGTGTGGGGGAAGGAGGGTGAGCAGGCGGTGCGGTGTTGTTGATGGCGTGGTACAGTGAGCTGTCTGGACACCGGGGCATACATGGAATGGATGCAGCTGCAGCAGCACCCTGTCTGCACGTGTGCATCCATTCCTGCCCGGGATTGGTCTACTCTACTCTACTCCGGGCGCTCACCCCAGTACACGGACAGAGCCGTCCGCCGCCTCCCTCCACCCCGCCCCCGAACTGGCTGCTGCTGCTGCGTGTAACATAGCTACCGTTCAGCAGCACGCAGCAGGAAGAGGCATCGGACAGTGAGGTGAGGAGGACAACTGAACGCACAGCCACAGCAGGTAACCAATGGGTCACTTGCTGCCGCCAGCCCACAGGCCCCTGTCACACAGGGCACAACCGCGTCCCCTGCTGCCCGCTCCCACTCCCCAAGTCACTGCCGCTATTTCCCACGATGCCCACTGCCGCACCACCCCACCTCAAGCCACAAGTCCCTAGCTACCCCCCACCAGGGGCGGATTGGGGACTAAAAGAGGCCCTGGAAAATTTCTGAAAGTGGCCTCATGTGGATGGCAACAAAGCAATAAAGGGCGGAGCCAACATTACAGTAGCCGGGATTATTACATCACTATACTTAGATACATTGTTGACAGGCAAAACGATGCCACATTTTCATAAGACAGGGATAACAGGGGTAGTGCGCGCCGTAGGCGCGCGCTGAAAATCCACACCGTAACGCCTATTATGTGTCACACACCCATTACATAGTATACCACATGCAACGATGGCCTGCAAGGCTTGCTGGTGCCGGGCCCCCCCAAGTAACGACTACACTACAGCACTATGGCTAGGGCCGTACAAGAACCGTTGTTAGGGTTTTAATGCTAGTCCACAAAGTAACTTACTGCTTTGTGGGAGATCCGGTAGAGAGGCAAGGAGAGCGCAGAGAGAGAGACAAGGAGAGCACAGAGAGAGAGAGACAAGGAGAGCGCAGAGAGAGAGACAAGGAGAGCACAGAGAGAGAGACAAGGAGAGCGCAGAGAGAGAGACAATGAGAGCACAGAGAGAGAGAGACAAGGAGAGCACAGAGAGAGAGAGACAAGGAGAGCGCAGAGAGAGAGACAAGGAGAGCACAGAGAAAGAGAGACAAGGAGAGCGCAGAGAGAGAGACAAGGAGAACACAGAGAGAGAAAGACAAGGAGAGCGCAGAGAGAGAGACAAGGAGAGCACAGAGAGAGAGAGAGACAAGGAGAGCACAGAGAGAGAGAGAAGGAGAGCGCAGAGAGAGAGACAAGGAGAGCACAGAGAGAGAGAGACAAGGAGAGCGCAGAGAGAGAGACAAGGAGAGCACAGAGAGAGAGAAGGAGAACGCAGAGACAGAGAGACAAGGAGAGTGCAGAGAGAGAGAAGGAGAACGCAGAGAGAGAGAGACAAGGAGAGCGCAGAGAGAGAGAGAAGGAGAACGCAGAGAGAGAGAGAGACAAGGAGAGCGCCGTGAGAGAAAGAGAGACAAGGAGAATGCAGAGAGAGAGAGAGAGACAAGGAGAGCGCAGAGAGAGAGAGAGACAAGGAGAGCAAAGAGAGAGAGAGAGAAGGAGAACGCAGAGAGAGAGACAAGGAGAGTGTAGAGAGAGAGACAAGGAGAGCGCAGAGAGAGAGACAAGGAGAGCGCAGAGAGAGAGACAAGGAGAGCGCAGAGAGAGAGAGACAAGGAGAGCGCAGAGAGAGAGACAAGGAGAGCACAGAGAGAGAGACAAGGAGAGCGCAGAGAGAGAGACAATGAGAGCACAGAGAGAGAGAGACAAGGAGAGCACAGAGAGAGAGAGACAAGGAGAGCGCAGAGAGAGAGACAAGGAGAGCACAGAGAGAGAGACAAGGAGAGCGCAGAGAGAGAGACAATGAGAGCACAGAGAGAGAGAGACAAGGAGAGCACAGAGAGAGAGAGACAAGGAGAGCGCAGAGAGAGAGACAAGGAGAGCACAGAGAGAGAGAGACAAGGAGAGCGCAGAGAGAGAGACAAGGAGAACACAGAGAGAGAAAGACAAGGAGAGCGCAGAGAGAGAGACAAGGAGAGCACAGAGAGAGAGAGAGAGACAAGGAGAGCACAGAGAGAGAGAGAAGGAGAGCGCAGAGAGAGAGACAAGGAGAGCACAGAGAGAGAGAGACAAGGAGAGCGCAGAGAGAGAGACAAGGAGAGCACAGAGAGAGAGAAGGAGAACGCAGAGACAGAGAGACAAGGAGAGTGCAGAGAGAGAGAGAAGGAGAACGCAGAGAGAGAGAGACAAGGAGAGCGCAGAGAGAGAGAGAAGGAGAACGCAGAGAGAGAGAGAGAGACAAGGAGAGCGCCGTGAGAGAAAGAGAGACAAGGAGAATGCAGAGAGAGAGAGAGAGAGACAAGGAGAGCGCAGAGAGAGAGAGAGACAAGGAGAGCAAAGAGAGAGAGAGAGAAGGAGAACGCAGAGAGAGAGAGACAAGGAGAGTGTAGAGAGAGAGACAAGGAGAGCGCAGAGAGAGAGACAAGGAGAGCGCAGAGAGAGAGACAAGGAGAGCGCAGAGAGAGAGACAAGGAGAGCGCAGAGAGAGAGAGAAGGAGAACGCAGAGAGAGAGACAAGGAGAGCGCAGAGAGAGACAAGGAGAGAGCAGAGACAGAGAGAAAGACAAGGAGAGCGCAGAGAAAGAGACAAGGAGAGCGCAGAGAGAGAGAGAGACAAGGAGAGCACAGAGAGAGAGACAAGGAGAGCACAGAGAGGGAGACAAGGAGAGCACAGAGAGAGAGAGAAGGAGAGCGCAGATAGAGAGAGAGAGACAAGGAGAGCGCAGAGACAGAAAGAGAGACAAGGAGAGCGCAGAAAGAGAGAGGAGAGCACAGAGAGAGAGAGACAAGGAGAGCGCAGAGAGAGAGAGAGACAAGGAGAGCGCAGACAGAGAGAGACAAGGAGGGAGCAGAGAGAGAGAGACAAGGAAGGTGCAGAGAGAGAGAGAGAGACGAGGAGAGCGCAGAGAGAGAGTGACGAGGAGAGCGCAGAGAAAGAGACAAGGAGAGCGCAGAGAAAGAGACAAGGAGAGCACAGAGAGAGAGAGACAAGGAGAGCACAGAGAGAGAGAGAGACAAGGAGAGCACAGAGAGAGAGAGACAAGAAGAGCACACACAGAGAGAGAGAAGGAGAGCGCAGAGAGAGAGAGAGAGAGAGACAAGGAGAGCGCAGAAACAGAAAGAGAGACAAGGAGAGCGCAGAGAGAGAGAGGAGAGCGCAGAGAGAGAGAGACAAGGAGAGCGCAGAGAGAGAGAGACAAGGAGGGAGCACGCTGAAAATCCACACCGTAACGCCTATTATGTGTCACACACCCATTACATAGTATACCACATGCAACGATGGCCTGCAAGGCTTGCTGGTGCCGGGCCCCCCCAAGTAACGACTACACTACAGCACTATGGCTAGGGCCGTACAAGAACCGTTGTTAGGGTTTTAATGCTAGTCCACAAAGTAACTTACTGCTTTGTGGGAGATCCGGTAGAGAGGCAAGGAGAGCGCAGAGAGAGAGACAAGGAGAGCACAGAGAGAGAGAGACAAGGAGAGCGCAGAGAGAGAGACAAGGAGATCACAGAGAGAGAGACAAGGAGAGCGCAGAGAGAGAGACAATGAGAGCACAGAGAGAGAGAGACAAGGAGAGCACAGAGAGAGAGAGACAAGGAGAGCGCAGAGAGAGAGACAAGGAGAGCACAGAGAGAGAGAGACAAGGAGAGCGCAGAGAGAGAGACAAGGAGAACACAGAGAGAGAAAGACAAGGAGAGCGCAGAGAGAGAGACAAGGAGAGCACAGAGAGAGAGAGAGACAAGGAGAGCACAGAGAGAGAGAGACAAGGAGAGCGCAGAGAGAGAGACAAGGAGAGCACAGAGAGAGAGAAGGAGAACGCAGAGACAGAGAGACAAGGAGAGTGCAGAGAGAGAGAGAAGGAGAACGCAGAGAGAGAGAGACAAGGAGAGCGCAGAGAGAGAGAGAAGGAGAACGCAGAGAGAGAGAGAGACAAGGAGAGCGCCGTGAGAGAAAGAGAGACAAGGAGAATGCAGAGAGAGAGAGAGAGACAAGGAGAGCGCAGAGAGAGAGAGAGAGACAAGGAGAGCAAAGAGAGAGAGAGAGAAGGAGAACGCAGAGAGAGAGACAAGGAGAGTGTAGAGAGAGAGACAAGGAGAGCGCAGAGAGAGAGACAAGGAGAGCGCAGAGAGAGAGACAAGGAGAGCGCAGAGAGAGAGACAAGGAGAGCGCAGAGAGAGAGAGAAGGAGAACGCAGAGAGAGAGACAAGGAGAGCGCAGAGAGAGACAAGGAGAGAGCAGAGACAGAGAGAAAGACAAGGAGAGCGCAGAGAAAGAGACAAGGAGAGCGCAGAGAGAGAGAGAGACAAGGAGAGCACAGAGAGAGAGACAAGGAGAGCACAGAGAGAGACAAGGAGAGCACAGAGAGAGACAAGGAGAGCACAGAGAGAGATAGACAAGGAGAGCACAGAGAGAGAGACAAGGAGAGCACAGAGAGAGAGAGAAGGAGAGCGCAGATAGAGAGAGAGAGACAAGGAGAGCGCAGAGACAGAAAGAGAGACAAGGAGAGCGCAGAAAGAGAGAGGAGAGCACAGAGAGAGAGAGACAAGGAGAGCGCAGAGAGAGAGACAAGGAGAGCGCAGACAGAGAGAGACAAGGAGGGAGCAGAGAGAGAGAGACAAGGAAGGTGCAGAGAGAGAGAGAGAGAGACGAGGAGAGCGCAGAGAGAGAGTGACGAGGAGAGCGCAGAGAAAGAGACAAGGAGAGCGCAGAGAAAGAGACAAGGAGAGCAGAGAGAGAGAGAGACAAGGAGAGCACAGAGAGAGAGAGAGACAAGGAGAGCACAGAGAGAGAGAGAGACAAGGAGAGCACAGAGAGAGAGAGACAAGAAGAGCACACAGAGAGAGAGAGAAGGAGAGCGCAGAGAGAGAGAGAGAGAGAGAGACAAGGAGAGCGCAGAAACAGAAAGAGAGACAAGGAGAGCGCAGAGAGAGAGAGGAGAGCGCAGAGAGAGAGAGACAAGGAGAGCGCAGAGAGAGAGAGACAAGGAGGGAGCACGCTGAAAATCCACACCGTAACGCCTATTATGTGTCACACACCCATTACATAGTATACCACATGCAACGATGGCCTGCAAGGCTTGCTGGTGCCGGGCCCCCCCAAGTAACGACTACACTACAGCACTATGGCTAGGGCCGTACAAGAACCGTTGTTAGGGTTTTAATGCTAGTCCACAAAGTAACTTACTGCTTTGTGGGAGATCCGGTAGAGAGGCAAGGAGAGCGCAGAGAGAGAGACAAGGAGAGCACAGAGAGAGAGAGACAAGGAGAGCGCAGAGAGAGAGACAAGGAGAGCACAGAGAGAGAGACAAGGAGAGCGCAGAGAGAGAGACAATGAGAGCACAGAGAGAGAGAGACAAGGAGAGCACAGAGAGAGAGAGACAAGGAGAGCGCAGAGAGAGAGACAAGGAGAGCACAGAGAGAGAGAGACAAGGAGAGCGCAGAGAGAGAGACAAGGAGAACACAGAGAGAGAAAGACAAGGAGAGCGCAGAGAGAGAGACAAGGAGAGCACAGAGAGAGAGAGAGACAAGGAGAGCACAGAGAGAGAGAGAAGGAGAGCGCAGAGAGAGAGACAAGGAGAGCACAGAGAGAGAGAGACAAGGAGAGCGCAGAGAGAGAGACAAGGAGAGCACAGAGAGAGAGAAGGAGAACGCAGAGACAGAGAGACAAGGAGAGCGCAGAGAGAGAGAGAAGGAGAATGCAGAGAGAGAGAGAGACAAGGAGAGCGCAGAGAGAGAGAGAAGGAGAACGCAGAGAGAGAGAGAGACAAGGAGAGCGCCGTGAGAGAAAGAGAGACAAGGAGAATGCAGAGAGAGAGAGAGAGACAAGGAGAGCGCAGAGAGAGAGAGAGACAAGGAGAGCAAAGAGAGAGAGAGAGAAGGAGAACGCAGAGAGAGAGACAAGGAGAGTGTAGAGAGAGAGACAAGGAGAGCGCAGAGAGAGAGACAAGGAGAGCGCAGAGAGAGAGACAAGGAGAGCGCAGAGAGAGAGACAAGGAGAGCGCAGAGAGAGAGAGAGAAGGAGAACGCAGAGAGAGAGACAAGGAGAGCGCAGAGAGAGACAAGGAGAGAGCAGAGACAGAGAGAAAGACAAGGAGAGCGCAGAGAAAGAGACAAGGAGAGCGCAGAGAGAGAGAGAGACAAGGAGAGCACAGAGAGAGAGACAAGGAGAGCACAGAGAGAGAGAGACAAGGAGAGCACAGAGAGAGACAAGGAGAGCACAGAGAGAGAGAGACAAGGAGAGCACAGAGAGAGAGACAAGGAGAGCACAGAGAGAGAGAGAAGGAGAGCGCAGATAGAGAGAGAGAGACAAGGAGAGCGCAGAGACAGAAAGAGAGACAAGGAAAGCGCAGAAAGAGAGAGGAGAGCACAGAGAGAGAGAGACAAGGAGAGCGCAGATAGAGAGAGAGACAAGGAGAGCGCAGACAAAGAGAGACAAGGAGGGAGCAGAGAGAGAGAGACAAGGAAGGTGCAGAGAGAGAGAGAGAGACGAGGAGAGCGCAGAGAGAGAGTGACGAGGAGAGCGCAGAGAAAGAGACAAGGAGAGCGCAGAGAAAGAGACAAGGAGAGCAGAGAGAGAGAGAGACAAGGAGAGCACAGAGAGAGAGAGACAAGGAGAGCACAGAGAGAGAGAGACAAGGAGAGCACAGAGAGAGAGAGACAAGAAGAGCACACAGAGAGAGAGAGAAGGAGAGCGCAGAGAGAGAGAGAGAGAGAGAGAGAGACAAGGAGAGCGCAGAAACAGAAAGAGAGACAAGGAGAGCGCAGAGAGAGAGAGGAGAGCGCAGAGAGAGAGAGACAAGGAGAGCGCAGAGAGAGAGAGACAAGGAGGGAGCACGCTGAAAATCCACACCGTAACGCCTATTATGTGTCACACACCCATTACATAGTATACCACATGCAACGATGGCCTGCAAGGCTTGCTGGTGCCGGGCCCCCCCAAGTAACGACTACACTACAGCACTATGGCTAGGGCCGTACAAGAACCGTTGTTAGGGTTTTAATGCTAGTCCACAAAGTAACTTACTGCTTTGTGGGAGATCCGGTAGAGAGGCAAGGAGAGCGCAGAGAGAGAGACAAGGAGAGCACAGAGAGAGAGAGACAAGGAGAGCGCAGAGAGAGAGACAAGGAGAGCACAGAGAGAGAGAGACAAGGAGAGCGCAGAGAGAGAGACAAGGAGAGCACAGAGAGAGAGAGACAAGGAGAGCGCAGAGAGAGAGACAAGGAGAGCACAGAGAGAGAGACAAGGAGAGCGCAGAGAGAGAGAGACAAGGAGAGCACAGAGAGAGAGAGACAAGAAGAGCACAGAGAGAGAGAGAGAAGGAGAGCGCAGAGAGAGAGACAAGGAGAGCACAGAGAGAGAGAGACAAGGAGAGCGCAGAGAGAGAGACAAGGAGAACACAGAGAGAGAAAGACAAGGAGAGCGCAGAGAGAGAGAGACAAGGAGAGCACAGAGAGAGAGAGAGACAAGGAGAGCACAGAGAGAGAGAGAAGGAGAGCGCAGAGAGAGAGACAAGGAGAGCACAGAGAGAGAGAGACAAGGAGAGCGCAGAGAGAGAGAGACAAGGAGAGCACAGAGAGAGAGAAGGAGAACGCAGAGACAGAGAGACAAGGAGAGCGCAGAGAGAGAGAGAAGGAGAACGCAGAGAGAGAGAGACAAGGAGAGCGCAGAGAGAGAGAGAAGGAGAACGCAGAGAGAGAGAGAGACAAGGAGAGCGCCGTGAGAGAAAGAGAGACAAGGAGAATGCAGAGAGAGAGAGAGACAAGGAGAGCGCAGAGAGAGAGAGAGACAAGGAGAGCACAGAGAGAGAGAGAGAAGGAGAACGCAGAGAGAGAGACAAGGAAAGTGTAGAGAGAGAGACAAGGAGAGCGCAGAGAGAGAGACAAGGAGAGCGCAGAGAGAGAGACAAGGAGAGCGCAGAGAGAGAGAGAGAAGGAGAAAGCAGAGAGAGAGACAAGGAGAGCGCAGAGAGAGACAAGGAGAGAGCAGAGACAGAGAGAAAGACAAGGAGAGCGCAGAGAAAGAGACAAGGAGAGCGCAGAGAAAGAGACAAGGAGAGCAGAGAGAGAGAGAGACAAGGAGAGCACAGAGAGAGAGACAAGGAGAGCACAGAGAGAGAGAGACAAGGAGAGCACAGAGAGAGAGAGACAAGGAGAGCACAGAGAGAGAGAGACAAGGAGAGCACAGAGAGAGAGACAAGGAGAGCACAGAGAGAGAGAGAGAAGGAGAGCGCAGATAGAGAGAGAGAGAGACAAGGAGAGCGCAGAGACAGAAAGAGAGACAAGGAGAGCGCAGAGAGAGAGAGGAGAGCACAGAGAGAGAGAGACAAGGAGAGCGCAGAGAGAGAAAGAGACAAGGAGAGCGCAGACAGAGAGAGACAAGGAGGGAGCAGAGAGAGAGAGACAAGGAAGGTGCAGAGAGAGAGAGAGAGACGAGGAGAGCGCAGAGAAAGAGACAAGGAGAGCGCAGAGAAAGAGACAAGGAGAGCAGAGAGAGAGAGAGACAAGGAGAGCAGGTACTTGTTTCCTATCTGGGCGCCCGTCGCGGGCATCGCGGGTACATTTATGTATGGCCGCGACGCGACCGACGCGATGCCCGCGATTTCCCATTGAAACCAATGTTAAACTTGGAAATCGTGTCGGTCGCGTCGCGGCCGCCCATAAATGTACCCGCGATGCCCGCGACGCGATGCTCACGATTTCCCATAGGAATCAATGTTAAAAGCCGCGATGGACCCGATTTTACTGTTAAATGCCTCAATCAACCCGATTTGGCCATAGGAATCAATGTTAAATGGGCCACAGAGCCCATTAACCCTTAAATGTCCCCCCCAATTTTTGACGCCACCCCACGATCGACGCCAACCCGAAGCGTGGCGAGCGCAGCGAGACCGCGAGGGGCGGCGGTACGCGTCCTACGACCTTTTCATGCCCTACTATCCACTAGGGCGTGGTGTGAGAATATAATAGTGTGGCGAGCGCAGCGAGCCACCGAGCCCGAAGCGTGGCGAGCGCAGCGAGCCCCGCGAGGGGACGCGGATACCTTCACAATTATGCGCGTCCCCTCGCGGCCTTCACAGTGAAGGTATCCGCGTCCCCTCGCGGGGCTCGCTGCGCTCGCCACGCTTCGGGCTCGGTGGCTCGCTGCGCTCGCCACACTATTATATTCTCACACCACGCCCTAGTGGATAGTAGGGCATGAAAAGGTCGGAGGACGCGTACCGCCGCCCCTCGCGGGCTCGCTGCGCTCGCCACGCTTCGGGCTCGGTGGCTCGCTGCGCTCGCCACACTATTATATTCTCACACCACGCCCTAGTGGATAGTAGGGCATGAAAAGGTCAGAGGACGCGTACCGCCGCCCCTCGCGGGCTCGCTGCGCTCGCCACGCTTAGGGTTGGCGTGGATCCTGGGGTGGCGTCAAAAATTGGGGGGGAAATTTAAGGGTTAATTGGGCCTAATTCAGGGTTAATATGGCCAAATCGGGTCAATTGAGCCATTTAACAGTGAAATCGCGGTCAATCAGCCTTTTTAACATTGTTCCCTATGGGAAAATCGCGGTGATCGCGGTCATCGCGGGCATCGCGACCATCCAATTTTACCCGCGATGCCCGCGATTACCGCGATGAGCGCGATTTTTACCCCCGATGACCGCGATTTTGATCGTGGGCGCCCAGATAGGAAACAAGTACCGGAGAGCACAGAGAGAGAGAGACAAGGAGAGCACAGAGGCCCTTATTCTGAATCGTGCGGTACGGCCCGCGTGCGGCCGTACCGCCGATGTTTTCAGTCTGCACATGCGCAGAGGTCAATCTGCGCATGTGCAGCCCAATTCGCCGCAGACGTAGTTCGTCCGCCGCAAAGGGGGCGTATAGGGGCGTGAGGGGCTTCATACCCTCATTTCCCTATGCATACGCCCCGCGTTTCATGGGCGTTCCCATGCAAACGCGGGGCGTATGCATGCTAATGAGGGTATGACGCCAGTGATGGGGGCGGGAAGCTGACGTCACCGGATGTCAGCTCTCAGCCCTCATACAAGCTATCACACGGACGATTGTCCGTGTGGTCTCAGCTTGCGGGACCTGGTGGGGCGTGCGGCCCTGCCTTCGATGGTCGCCGACCATCGAATGCAGGGGGCAGCTCCCACCATGGTGGAGGCGTACGCCCCACCATTTTCTTGCGGATCGCCAGCCGTCCGTGTACGGACGGCCGTGGCGATCCGTATCGTGGGCGGGGATTGGTTTGTGCGGCCGGAGCACCGTGTGCGGCTCCGGCCGCACAGATCTGAATAAGGGCCAGAGAGAGAGAGACAAGGAGAGCACAGAGAGAGAGAGACAAGAAGAGCACACAGAGAGAGAGAGAAGGAGAGCGCAGAGAGAGAGAGAGAGAGACAAGGAGAGCGCAGAAACAGAAAGAGAGACAAGGAGAGCGCAGAGAGAGAGAGGAGAGCGCAGAGAGAGAGAGACAAGGAGAGCGCAGAGAGAGAGAGACAAGGAGAGCGCAGAGAGAGAGAGACAAGGAGGGAGCAGAAAGAGAGAGACAAGGAAGGTGCAGAGAGAGAGAGAGAGACGAGGAGAGCGCAGAGAGAGAGTGACGAGGAGAGCGCAGAGAGACAAGGAGAGCGCAGAGAGTGAGAGACGAGGAGAGCGCAGAGAGAGAGATGAGGAAAGCGCCGTGAGAGAGAAGAGGAAAGCGTCGTGAGAGAGACGAGGAGAGCGCCGTGAGAGAGACGAGGAGAGCGCCGTGAGAGAGACGAGGAGAGCGCCGTGAGAGAGACGAGGAGAGCGCAGAGAGAAAGAAAGAGATGAGGAGAGCGCAGAGAGAGAGAGAGAGAGACGAGGAGAGTGCAGAGAGAGAGACGAGGAGAGCGCAGAGAGAGAGCGCAGAGAGAGACAAGGATAGGAGAGAGGAGAGCAAAGTGAGAAAAAGAGGAGGGGAGTAGATAGAGCAGAGAGGGAGAGAAAGAAAGAGAGGAGAGAGTTGAAAATGGTATGTGTCTCCCCCCCCCCCCCCTTCCTTCTTCACTTTCAATATACAAGGCAAATAGTGTACCTGGTCAGAGGGGCAACAGCAGATACCATAAAGGAGGCTGAGGTGGCGGGTCCATTGGTGGAGGCAGAGGCGGCAGGTCCCGTAGAGGAGGCAGAGGCGGCAGGTCCCGTGGAAGAGGCAGGCAGAGGCGGCAGGTCCCGTGGGAGAGGCGGCGGGTTCTGTGTGGACGGAGATCGGGCAGCAGTGGGTCACGTGGAGAAGACCATGGAATATGAGGCCGCCAGTCCGGCAGCAGGACCTGCAGGCAGTAGCAGGTCACATGGAGGATGTGCCTGCCAGGCAGCATCATGATCACACCAGCTCTTCCTTCCTCTCTGCTGTTTCTTGTGCCGGGGCTGTCACATGACGTGAAGTCCCAGCAGCAGCATTAGGAGAGGCTCAGACAGAACAGCGGGTGGGAGGAGGCGGGCCACTAGCTCTGACTGCAGCCACCCACCTCCAGTGACGCTGCCTGCCACTGTGTGGCTGAGCAGCCCCTCAGCCCGTCACTATAGTTGTGTCAGTGCATGCGCATGCACAAACGCGGCGGCGGCCTCACTAGTGTCGGTCCCCGGGAAAGTTCCCAGCATATATAATGGCCAATCCGCCCCTGTGTAACGCCGACGCCAGCTGCAGACAGTAGTAGCGCTGCCTATATGTAACGCCCACTCCAGCTGCCGACAGTAGCGCTGCCTATATGTAACATCCACATCAGTTGCCGACAGTATCGCTGCCTATATGTAACGCCCACGCCAGCTGCTGACAGTAGCGCTGCCTATATGTAACGCCCACGCCAGCTGCTGACAGTAGCGCTGCGTATATGTAACGTCCACATCAGTTGCTGACAGTAGCGCTGCCTATCTCTGACGTCCACATCAGTTGCCGACAATAGCGCTGCCTATATGTAACGCCCACACCAGCTGCCGACAGTACTACGCTGCCTATATGTAACGTCCACGCCAGCTGCTGACAGTAGCGCTGCCTATCTCTGACGTCCACATCAGTTGCCGACAATAGCGCTGCCTATATGTAATGCCCACACCAGCTGCCGACAGTACTACGCTGCTTTTACAGATGGAACCAGCCTCATTGTTGTTGCTGGTGCACCAGATGCTCCGATATGGCGAGCAGCCTGCCAGCATAAATGGACACGCAAGCGTCTCGGACGCTCGCATGTCAATTGCCGGGAATAGGGCGGGCAAGCATCAGAGACGCACACATGCCAGAATCCCCAGCGCACCGCGGTGATTGGCGCTCCGGGGACAGGTACAATGAGGATGGCTCCATCTGGACATAGGGGGTTATTCAGGTTGATTTGCAAGGCTGCGAATTCGCAGCCTTGCGAGTCCACCAAACCCCGCCCGACGAACGCACGCCCCCCCGCCGCCCCAGCAAAGTGCGGCTTCGCCCGCACAGCAGCGAATGGATGTTTTGCATAAACATCCATTCGCTTTGCTGGGGTGTCCGCCCACATCATTCGATGGTCACCGACCATCGAATGATGTTTAGCGTGCACGCATATATAAGTGACTTTTCAGTTGCGTATATATGTGTGCACGCTGGCGTGATATGGGCGGGCCGGTGATGTCAGCTACCCGGCCCACACACCCGCGTCACTGCCTCATTACCATGAGATCGCCCAGCGTTCTCATGGAAACGCCCATGGAACGCTGGGCGTTCCAATATGGTAATGGGGCAGCCCGGCGCTCCCCGCCCATCTCCGCCCTCCCCTCGCTGCCATGGGTGCGTGCACCCGGCGACCCAAAAGGTCGCCGTGGGTGCACGCACCATGCACATGCGCAGAAACACGCCTGCGCATGCGCAGACACACAACATCGGTACTGCGTGCGAATGTGCGCAGTACCGATGCAATCTGAATAAGGTCCATAGTTTGGTGACAGTATTACTCGCTCTCACACACATTTTTTTTTTACCTTAAACTCTGTGGCAGCTCATCCTCTCCTGTCATCAGCCCTGCTGTGCTCCGATGTAGCTCCGCCCCCTTGTCCCGTGTGGCTCCGCCCATCCGTCCCGTGTAGCTCCGCCCCCTTTTCAGTGTCTTTTGGCTGACGCTGAAGTAGTTAAAGGGGGGTTGGGACATGGGAGCTGGGATGAGAAGGAGCCTCAGGATGCTGGCGCTGCTGTGCTGCCTGTAGTGTGACAGGCAGCAGCAGCCACGCACTGAAAGCAGCAGCAGCAGCAACAGGGGGGCAGCGGGGGCTCTCTGATCCTGGCTCCCCCCATGGCTCCTTTTATGTTGTGCCCGATCCTCGTGCGGCACCCCCGCTGTCTTTGCAGCCGCAGCTCCACCAACTGAGCTGCTGCTGCTGCTGTTTGCTCGGCTGGCCTCATCTCCCTGTAATGCGGGGAGCAGGAAGAGGGGCAGTTATGCTGGAGCTGGGGAACTGCTTCCGGGCACGGCCACTGCTACCCATAACTCCGCAGAGGCCGGCCCCTTCGGTTATCACATGCAGATTTCAGCCTCAGGGTCGGCCGGCCTCCCGGGAAACTTCCCGGTGCCTTTAATGGCCAATCCGCCCCTGCCCCCCACACACAGTAAGCAGTAGTAATATGAGAGGGGGCACAGGAATATAGTTATATATATTATATAGTAAATAAAGCCATTAGTAATACTCTCTACAGTGATGTGATGTGATATGTGTGTATATATATATATATATATATATATATATATATATATATATATATATATATGGTGCATTTTTGGGTGTTTGGGGGGGGGGGGGGCGAAGCATTTTTTTGCACCTGGGCCCACGACTCGCTAGTTCCGCCACTGATGGGGAGATATCAGGAAGGAGGGCCACAAGCACCCGGGATTAGGGGTTACTCACCGCCACTGCATCACAAGTCCCTCTGGATTCGCTACACAGCACGCCCGGGATGCTGCGCTCCGCAGTTGCGGTGTAATGGCTGTGGCTGCTCCCAGAGGATCTCTGTCTTGTGTCCTGTGTCATCGGCTCCTGCAGCAGGAGGTGCTGGGTCGTCCATGGCTCCGCCTGTCGTGCTGTTCTGGGTCGGCCTCTGCTTCCACCCCCGGCTCCTATCAGGCTGGGGATCTTCCTCTGTCCTCTCCTCCGCTGGGCTGTCACCTGTCCTCTGCGCGGCTCTTGTCCTTGATGTTGCCTAGTGTTCATAACACACTTTCGGACAGGCAACTCTAGGGGCAGCTCCGCACCACTGAGGGGGCTTCTACAGGTCTCCAGCTAAGGGTCCTTTGCGTGTCCTTCCTCGAGAGCGGGTGTCCTCCGTGGTGCCTGCAGTCCTTGGTCTCCACTTGCTGCGTCTTCTATCTTCTTCGGAGCAACTTCAGGAGAATCCTCCGGCTGGGTGTGCTCCCAGGTAATTTACCCCTTCAGCACCTTCTTCCTCGAGGTTCTAGTCTTCACCCTCTCGGCTCCTCCACGGGCAGGCACTATGTAGGACACCTCGGCAGCACACATCATTCTGTTCTCTCTGGGTTTGGGGCTCCTCCTGTGGTTGGCAGCTAGTGGGGGCAGCGCGGTTCCCTTCCCTCTGGCAGGTGGCAGCAGTAGGGGACATGGAGGAGCCTGGCTCTCCTGGCGCCATTCCTGGTCACACAGCTGCGCAACCCCCGCTCCTTACAGGTCAGCAGCTCACAGCACTGCACAGGCCCTTGTCCTCTCCAGGGATCACCCTTCCCGGTGCCGGCTCTCTCTGCTGTGGGTTATGCATCGCTGCAGGACCGCCTCTGCCCCCCCTGCCCTACTCTCTCTTTAGTCCCCCTCAGGCATACCTTGCAGCCAAGGTAGATGCTAAGTTATAGTGGGCTAAAGGACCTGTGATGACATCACACCCACGTGACCCGCAGTGATCAGTGGGAGGAGTCAATACACTGAGTTCCATTTCCTCCTTCCTTTCCTACTGCAGGCAGGATCAGCATGTGCTGCGGACTGGGTCTGAGACATCCCAAGTATCAGGTACACCCAGCGGCACCCCCTCGCCTCTCACCTGCCTGGTGGGCACCCTCTACGTCACCTGCTCTTACCACCCACCTTACCCGGCGGAACAAAACACCCCCCACCCCTCCTTCGACGGGCACCTTCTCGCCTGGCAGCACCCTCCGCGTTCTTACCTTGCACCACCACCCGCACATTCTGCCCCCACACTGTCCCCCCTGCACATACTGCCCCCACACTGTCCCCCCCTGCACATACTGCCCCCACACTGTCCCCCCCTGCACATACTGCCCCCACACTGTCCCCCCCTGCACATCCTGCCCCCACACTGCCCACCCTGCACATAGTACCCCACACTGCCCACCCATCACATAATACCCCACACTGCCCACCCTGCACATACTGCCCCCACACTGCCCACCCTGCACATACTGCCCCCACACTTCCCACCCTGCATATACTGCCCCCACACTGTCCCCCCTGCGCATACTGCCCCCACACTTTCCCCCCCTGCACATACTGCCCCCACGCTGTCCCCCCTGCGCATACTGCCCCCACGCTGTCCCCCCTGCGCATACTGCCCCCACGCTGTCCCCCCTGCGCATACTGCCCCCACGCTGTCCCCCCTGCACATACTGCCCCCACGCTGTCCGCCCCTGCGCATACTGCCCCCACGCTGTCCGCCCCTGCGCATACTGCCCCCACGCTGTCCGACCCTGCGCATACTGCCCCCACGCTGTCTGCCCCTGCGCATACTGCCCCCACGCTGTCTGCCCCTGCGCATACTGCCCCCATGCTGTCTGCCCCTGCGCATACTGCCCCCACGCTGTCTGCCCCTGCGCATACTGCCCCCACGCTGTCTGCCCCTGCGCATACTGCCCCCACGCTGTCCCCCCCTGCACATACTGCCCCCACGCGGCAGCACACACACACACCCCTTCTTACCCTGTGGCGACCCCTTCTTCCCGCTCGACGGACCACCCCCCACTTTACCTGGCGTGCCCCCTCCCCGCCTGATGGCACCTCCTGCCCGGCGGCACCCCCCACACTTGCCTGGCGGCACACTCCCCCTACTTACCCAGGCACCCCAAACCCCCTGCTTCTCGCCCATCCGGGGGCAGCCCCTCACTGCTTCTACCTTACTTACCCAGGTGCCCCCTCCTCCATGCTTCTCACCCGCCCGGTGGGCACTCCCCCCTGACCTCTGTTCTTACCACCCACCCCCATTCCTTATCCCGGCGGCACAATTCCCCCCCTCTCGACGGGCACCTTCTAGGCCGTCGGCACCCTCCACTCCCGTTCTTACCCTTCGCCACCACCCGCTTCCCACCCGCCCGGCCAGGGGCTCCCCCACCCACCCCCCCTTTCCTCTCTCCTGTACGGTTGGCAACCCACCAGCTTCTCACCAGGCAGCACCCCCCACGCCCCCCCATTCTTATCCTATGGCACCCCTTTCTTCCGGCCCGACGGGCACCCCTCCCCGCTTCTTTTTTTTTTTTTCATCAATAGATTTTTATTGGTGCAGAAAATTTATATGGGGTACAAAAAAGAAGAGGGGGCATTCCAGGGAGGAAGGGGGGGGGAGGGGGAAGGGGCGTGGATAGCAAACATAAGGGGGGTTACAAATCAGACATAGATCATTACATATCACTGCGCAGAGTGATCCACGGTAACAGCATAAATTCAAACAGTACAACACAGGCATTGATTATTATTGTACATTGTACATTGCTGCCCTGTGGCCTAGGGTTAGTGGACTCTCAGTTATAGGAGGTAGAGGGAGCAGGGCTGCGGGGCTGACATTGAACTGGAGAGGCATCAGGAAGTTCAGTCAGATTGAATTGTGGCGAAATCGAAGTGGTATCGGGGGGGAGGTGACCAGCACCATCACCCTCCGAGGTGTATATAAACCAAGGCAGCCAGCGAGAGTGAGGGGGGGGAGGTCTGGAGGAGAGGGGTAGGGCATTGGTTTCCATAAGATAATGGTGGTTAGTCTTCAGGATAACCTTAAGGAGAGAAGGGGGGGAGGGTTGTTTCCATTGCTGTGCCAAATTGGCCCGAGCAGCGATGAAGATATGCCCTAGGACATAAGTTTTCTGTGTCGGGACATCCTGGGGGTAGATATGGAACAGGGCGATATGGGGGGAGGGAGTAATAGACGTCTGGAGGACTGTGGAGGCTAAATTGAAGACCTCCTCCCAGTACTCCCGGAGTTTTGGGCAGGACCAAAAGATGTGGTATATGTTCCCCACACCGCCACACTGCCTCCAGCACTTATTAGAACAGGAAGGCCAAAAGGTGTGGAGGCGGTCGGGGGTTAGGTAGAGTCTGTTGACGAGTTTGATATGCATCTCAGTGTGATTTAGGCAGCGGGACATTGTGTAGGAAGATAGAAATATTTGACGCCACTGGGCGGGCGACAGTGGTCCGCCTAGGTCCACCTCCCACTTCTTATGGGCTGAGGTTTTGGAAAATTCAGAAGGGGTCACCAAGACTTTATACCAAAACGATATATCCCCTTTAGAATGTACCATGTTGGGCCTCGCGAGGGCTACTTGGGAGAGTGCATCTGGGGGGGAATAGTTATGAAAGTTAGATTTCCACCAATGAGCGAGTTGCAGATAGTGGTAATATTCCGATTTGGGGAGAGAGAATTGGTGTTCAAGGGAGGTGAAGGGAGTCACAGAGTGTGCTTCCAGGATGTCGCTTAGGGTTTTAATCCCATGGGCTCTCCAGACCGTCAATCGAAGATTGGGTATCAATTTCGCTACTGTGGTGATAGGTAAGGTGGCTATAAGAGAGTTCGAAGGGGGGAGCGAGGCTATAAGTTGGTCCCACGTGTGGAGGGAAGCTATAGTGGATGGAAGCAGGTTCGGGAGGCTGGGTCTAACATGTTTCGGGATCTTAAGGAGATCTGATAATGGGATGAGGGGGGAGCGGGTTTGTTCGATGGTCACCCATGCCCTGGGGGAAGAAGGGTCAGTGTAATGCTTAATTGGGGCTAGTAGGCATGCTGCTTGGTATTGGAACAGATCGGGGAGATCAAGTCCCCCGAAGGCTCTTGGGATTGACATCCTGGAGCGGGCCATAGTCGGGGGTTTCGCTGCCCAGATATATTTTGTCAGAATGGAAGTGGCAAGTTGTAGGGACTTTTTGGGGAATATATAGGGGATGGTACGAAACAGGTACATTAGTTTAGGAAGTAATGACATTTTGAAAGCTGCCATGCGTCCCAACCAGGAAATTTCAAAAGAGAGCCAGGATTTGGAAAGGGCGGCAAGGGAGGTGAGGAGGGGGGATATGTTGGCATCAAAGACATTTGCCATAAGGGGGGTAATGTGTATGCCAAGGTATTTTATTGATTTGGTTTGCCAATTGTATTTGTATATGGATTTCAGTTGAGGCAGTGAGTTAGTGATGTTTATCGGGAGGGCATCAGTTTTAGTAGTATTAAGTTTATAGTATGAGGCTGCGCTATATGAAGCTAGTGTTGAGTGGAGAGACGGAAGGGAGGTAATATGGTTGGTCACAAAAAGGAGTACATCGTCTGCGAATAAGCTAAGTTTATGGTTACTGGATCCTTTTTGCAGACCTGGGAAGTTTGGGTTATTACGAATGGAAATGGCCAGAGGTTCTATGGAAAGAACAAAAATTAGCGGGGAGAGGGGGCAGCCCTGCCTAGTGCCGTTTGAGATCTTAAATGGGTCCGAAACAAAGCCGTTGGTGAACACCCGGGCCGACGGGGAGCCATATAAGGATAGGATTGATGTGAGAATCCGATCCCTGAAGCCAAAGCGCAACAGCACCTCCTCCATATATTTCCAGTTTAGTCTGTCGAATGCCTTTTCGGCATCTAACGATAGGAGGAGGAGGTGCTGTTCCGCCGAGAGAGAGTCGACCAGATCAAACACTCTTCTGGTATTGTCCGAGGCCTGACGCCCCGGGACGAATCCCGCCTGATCCGGGTGCACCAGCAAGGGCAGAATTTGGTTAATACGAAGCGCCATAAGTTTAGCAAATAGCTTAATATCGGTATTTAATAGTGCGATAGGTCGATAATTTTGGCAGAAGGCCGGGTTTTTGCCTGGTTTTGGGATAGTTACTATGCGGGCCTCTAGGAGCTCTGGGGCGGCATGACCTGTGGAGGACAGTTCATTGAAAAGATTCGTCAAGTATGGGGATAAAAGGTCGCTGAAGGTGATATAGAAGTCTGTAATAAACCCATCGGGTCCAGGGGCCTTGTTGCGGGGAAGGGATTTAATGGCCGATTGAACCTCTGACTGTGTCCAGGGGGCATTTAGGGAGTCTAATTGTTCCGGGGTGATGGAAGGGAGTTGTAGGTCGTGTAGGAAACTTGAGATGGTGTCACTGGTGGGCTGTGGTGTGGAAGGGTCTGAAGATAGATTGTACAGTTTGGAGTAGTAGTCTGCAAATTGGTTAGCTATATCTTTGGGGTTGCTAAATTTCTCTTTGGACGGGGAGATTATACATTTGATTCTATTCCTGGCTTGTTGGGTACGTAATTTGCGGGCTAACATTCTGCCGGATCTGTTGCTGGAGAGATAGAATTTATGTCTTAATCTATTCAGGGCGGACTGGGTACGCGCCAGGAGGAGTTTTTGGAGTTGGCCACGTATGTTGGCCAGCTCCTTCTTCAGGAGATTCGATGGGGCTAACTTATTTTGTGATTCCAGGGCACTCAGCTTAGTCTCCAAGGCTTTCTGTGTTGCAATGGCCCTTCTTTTTAGGGTTGCTCCCGCTTGTATGGCCGCCCCTCTGGTAACCGCTTTAAAAGCGCACCAGTGGGTGGTCACAGAGGTATCTTGTGGTGCATTATGAGACATGTAGGAATTGATGGATGTTAAAATAGATGTTTTGGCGGTGGGGTCAGACAGTAAGTGTGGGAAAAGGCGCCATGGTCTGGGGGGGATTTTAGATGGTTGGAAATCCCACTGCCACAGAACTGGCGCGTGGTCAGACCAAGTAATTGGGAGGATGTCCACCTTGGTGGTGTGCTGCAAAGCCCATTTATCACATAGGATGAAATCGATCCTAGAGTACGTGTTGTGTACTGGGGAATAAAACGTATATTCACGTCCGGTGGGGTAAGAAGTTCTCCAGGTGTCATAGAGATCGAATTCTAGCAAGAGGTTGCGGAATGCTAAGGACATGTTATTGGAGGAAGATTGGCCGGTGGTGGGGCGTCGGGATTTGTCCAGCAAGGGGTCTAGGGTCAGATTAAAGTCTCCTAACAGTATGAGGGAGCCTTTGGCGGAGTTCCTAACTAGAGAGAGTAGTTTGCGTAGGAAGGGGAGTTGGTTGGAGTTAGGAGCGTATATGGAGACAATGGTCGTCGGCTTGTCCTCGAGGAGACCCGTCAGAATTAGATACCTGCCATTCTTGTCTGCTATTTGGGATTGATGGACAAAGGAGGTGCGGCTGCTAAGCAGGATTGCTACTCCATTTCGTTTGGATGGGCCGTTAGCATAGTAGGCTACGGGATAGTTCGAGTTCTTAAAGGTGGGGGGGTTGGGGGAGGCAAAATGTGTCTCCTGGAGCGCAACCACATCCGCCCTTTGCTTGTGAAAATATGTAAGGGCAAGCCTGCGCTTATTGGGAGAGTTCAGACCTTTAACATTGAGTGATAGGAACTTAGGCATTCAGGGGCTTAAGGGGGTACGATAGGGATGGAGGGCATCTGGTCTGGTGAGGGCTAGGGCAACAGTCTCTGCTATCCATTACAGGGAGGGGAGGGGGTGGGTTGAAAGATGTGGAATAGGGTGGGGACAGAGAGTGAGGGGAAGAGTAAGAAAAAGGGAAAGGCAAAACAAAAGGGTCCAGTAATTGGGCCCGCATGACTACTGCAGGGGAGAAAAAGGGAAGGGGAAACTCGTGCAGTAGTAACTAGAGGTTAGGGGGGTGGCCTGTGTTTTGAGCGGGGAGAGAAATCAAGGCCGCCACTCATAATTATACAAACAAATATAAACATATAATGGGGGGAAAACCAGCATATTGTAGTGTAATAAAACCTGAGGATATTACCAAGAAACCATTTGACACATCTAAGTAGTCAGAAGTAGATAGTATAAGATTATGATAAACTGTCTAATGTACTATCAAATACCATAACATATAACTAACTAAAAATAGAAAAAGTTACAACTATAACCATGGGACTAGGCGTCTGACGCCCTACTTTGCTAAACAAATAGAGAGAGTATACTCATCGCTAAGTCCTCATCCCGGTGGAGGAGGAAGCAGGGGGGGACGACCGTAGGGTCCATGGATCAGCAATTATGAACAAACGTGGAGAGGGACAGTCTTTCAGGTGTCGGACCATTCCTGGCGCATGGGCTGCGGGCGTCTCGGTTCTGGAGGTCTTGTGATCGAGATGTCCCATTCCAGTAGGAGCTTGATTCCCGCATCCAGGGAGGATATGGTGTACGAGGTGTCATCATGGTATATTATCAGTTTGACTGGGAACCCCCAGCGGTACCGGATATCCTGGGATCTTAGTGCCGAAGTGATGGGGGCAAATGCTCTCCTGTTAGCCAGGGTGGCGGGGGAGAAGTCCTGAAACAGCTGGAGGCCTCCCAGGACGTCAGTGTTCCTTTGCTCATGTGCCGCTCTTAGTAGCTGTTCTTTTATCGTAAAGAAGTGAACTCTGAGGAGGGTATCTCGGGGTAGGTCGGCGGAGACCGTCTTGGGTCTGGGGAGACGGTGTATGCGGTCGATCAACAGATCCTTGGGATCTGTGGAGGGGAGAAGTTTGCGGAAGAGGGAGACGGCATATTCTTCAAGCTCGGAGTTGGCCACAGAGTCGGGTATGCCTCGGATTTTCACGTTATTACGTCTGGACCTGTCCTCTAAGTCCGCCAGCTTGGATTTAAACTGGGTGATCTCCTGTTGTTGTTGATCGTATGAGGATATCAGGTCGTTGTGGGACGCAACCAGTTCTTCCATTTTCCGCTCTAGGTGATCTGTTCTGTCGCCTATTGCCACTAGCTCAGTTTTGACCACTCGAATGGCTAGTTTGAGATCTTTGGCTATCTCAGCCTGGAATGCCGAGAAAACCTGGCATAGGGACTTTACCGTCACCGGTTCATCTGAGTTTGCGTCTATCCCTGCCACTCCAATTGCAGGGGTAAGCTCCTCGGTTACTCCCAGGGGGGAGGGCATGTGCTTCGGGGGGCTAGAATGGGGGGCAGGGATTTGAGAGGATCTCCGCGAGGACATGGAAATTTTTGCCGGGACAGCGTCCTTGGGTCTCTTAGCGGGCATGTTGATATTGACGGCACAAAGAACAAAGAATTAGGATGCAGTTAAAGGATGGCACCGTGGGGGTGTTTGACTCAGGCTAAGAAGGCATGGTAGTTGCTGGAGTTCCGGTATTAGGTAGTGGCAGCCATGAAGTCAGAGTGATCACATTTATGCAAATAGGGATGCAAAAATCTGCGTTAGATCCACTAGGGTGTGCTGGAGCTGCTATAGGACCTGTAACAGGTCAGTTAGAGATTAGGCAGCGTGGACCTTTTAGTATGGTAAGTGATGAATAATAAACGCAGTGCAAGCTTAGTTCACAGAAAATTCAGGTGGGGGGGGGTAGTGTAGAAGGTGACAGGATCCACAGGCAGCTATAAACCAGGGATGAGAAGTGCAGCCGTGATGTGAAATATAAATGGCACTCTCTGCAGCAATCTCATTCAAAGTTTGGCACACTTAAGGAGTCAGGAGCCTTGCCAGGTAGGTCTCAGACTGGGATAAGCAAAGCAGTACCAGGGGTAGTTCAATCGCAGGAGATTGTAGATTGGACTCAGAGGGTGTACTGTGTATGCAGGTGTAGCAAGATGGCCGCCGTCATTACTGTGATGCTGATACACTTCAGCAGCAACCCCAGAGCAATCTCCTCTTTTAAATATAAATGCAGGGCTTTTGGGTGCCTCTGGAGATATCCCCAGGCGTTAGGGAGAGAAGGGGGAGCGGTACAGTACCTCCGTTTGCGTCGGCGGGTCCGAATACCCGCGATCGTCGCCCTGGAGCTCCAAACCCGGCAGGGCCTCCAAATTTAGGTCCCGGCTTTTCCCGGCGGGTAGGCCGCAACCCGCAAAAACGTCCAGAGACGCTTCCCGGCTCCGCGGCTTCTCCCAGCAGGGTACCCCGGTGGTCGGGTGCAGCAGGGAGGTGGTCAGTGTGCTGCAGGGTAATTTTTAAGGGCTTTATTGGGGAGTTTTGTGGAGAGCTCTCAGGAAATGCAGCTACTCCAGGTCCCGGTCAGGCCACGCCCCCCCCTCCCCGCTTCTTACCTGGCATACCCCCTCCCCGCTTCTCACCCGACAGCATCTCCTGACCCGGCCACCCCCCCCCGCAATTCTCACCCATCTGACTGCGCCCCCCCCCCCTTCTTACCTAGGCACCCCAAACCCCCTGCTTATCTCCCCTCCAGCATCATCCCCCCTCTGCTTCTACCGTACTTACCCAGGCACCCCCCTTGCCTCTCACCTGCACGGTGAAACCCCCTGTCCCCTGTTCTTACCCTGTGGCCCCTCCTGCTTCTCACCACACACATCCCCCCCCCCCGCTTCTCACCTATCTGGCGGACACTCACAACCCCCTCCCCCCCACACTTACCCGGTCATCCCCCCGCCTCTCAACTCCCCCCCTTCCCGCACCCGCCCAGCGGGCATCTCAAACCCCCTGCCTGCTTACCCGGGCACCACCCCTTGCTTCTCACCTACTCGGCATACCCCCCTTGCACTCCCTGCTTCCCACCAACCCCCACTTCTCACCTGTCTGGCGGGCACCCCCAGGCTTCTCAACCGGTGGGCACCCCCCACCACTTCCTGTTTCTCACCCGGTGGCAAGCTTCTCCCAAACCCGCCTAGTTCTTAACCTGTGTGGCACTCCCCGTTCTCACCCGGCGGCACACCCCCATCCGCTTCTCACTCCCTGGACACCCAACAGCTGCACCCTTCCCTCCTCCTCCATCCGGCGCCTGCACCCTGCCCCTCCATTCATCTCCTACCTGGTGCTAGCAGCCTGCACACACAGCGTCCTCCCCATATTTCACACCCAGCACCAGCAACCTTCCTCCTTCCATTTCACACCCGGTGCCAGCAGCCTTCACACCAAAAGAGTGCTGGGACTTACTTTTACAAAATTGGTGGGTCTCCGGGATGCGCTGTTCTATAGCACAGCAGGAGAGCCAGGGGCCAGCTGTGCGGGGGTCCTCGGGGATGCACTGTGTTCTGCCCAGCTGCAAAGCAGGAGAGCCCAGGGGACAGTGCTGGTGAAAGGGAACCCCACCAATGCTGGTGAGAATGAGACCTGCCTCCTCTCCCCCTTTTGTGTTGCCGCCTCTTGCCTTCTTCGCCCTTCTTTTTCCCTCTTTCCCCTTTTTCTCACCCTCTCTCTCTTCCCTGCTGCTGACTTTTTTTTCTCTCCTCTGCTCTCTTCACCCCTGCCCCCTCTTTCTCAACCCCCACTCTGCCACAGTCTGTCTCTTTCCTCCCCATCTTTCACCACGCTTCCTCTCTCTCCCTGGCGCTGTCTCTTTCGTTCTCTTCCTGACACCATCTCTTACTTCATCTTTGACACTCTCGTTTTCTTTCCCAGGCACCTTCTCTCCCCATTCTCTCCCTGACATGCTCACTCTTGCTTCCATCTTTCTCTCTCTCTCTCTCCCTCCCTGACGTTCTTACTCCTGCTTGTAACTCTGTCCCTCTTTTGCTCTTCTTCCTTTCTCTGACACCCTACCCCTCACACCACTTTTTCCAAGAAGCCCTCTCCCTTTCTCGCACCCCTTGCCCTTTCTTGCTCCTCTTTTGCTGTGTTTCCCCAACACCCTCTTTGACATCACTCCACTCACTCTTTCTTCTGACCCCCCCCACCCAAGAGACTGCACCCTATCACAACCGACCAGTGTTTCATTCCCCTTCCCACTGGCTTCACACCCAGTTGCATTGTCCCCCCCTTCTCCTAACTGTGCCCCACCTCTGGTCTCCTACTCGGCAGCTGTGTCCCCCCCCCCCTCCCTCCTAGTCACAGTAATCGCACTCAGTGAAAAATAAAGTGTGTCCCCGGGACCCCTCTTTGTTAAGTTGAGGTCCTACTCCACAGTTTTTGGGTCCCATCACATAACGCTTTTGAGCAGTGGCGTAACTACAGAGGGTACAGGGGGATGGCACCGCTATGGGTCACGGCCGCTTGGGGGGCCCCATGGCCCTGGAAGGCAATCCCCTGCATCCTTTTTATTCTACAGGTGTTTTTTTATATTAATATTGCCGATCGGGCATGGCTGCTCTGCCAACCGACGGCCCACCCCCCCCCCTTAATTACCTGCCCCCTCCCTTCAGTGGCTGTACAAGAGACCCTGCACTACCAGTGAGGATGATGGCACATGAGACCTGCGCCACCGGTGCCTGGGCAGAGGAGACCTACTACACTACTGTTTGTACTGGGGGGGCTCCCCTCGAAACACAAACACCTACTCTCCCTCACCACCCTTCTTGCCTCCCCTCCTCCCTCCTTCTCCTCCCCAACACTGCCTCCTATCCCCTCTCTCTCACCTGCCTCTGTGTCAACTCTCCCTTTTTTTTGCTGACTCCTCAACCCCTTTTCTCTCTCCTCCCCTTCTCTTACGTGCTCTCGCTTGTCGCTCCCCTACTGCCTCTCCTCTCTCCCCTGCGCCTCTCTTTATGTCAGCAATATCTCTCATCTCCTTTTTATTTCTCTCTCTGCCCCTAGTCTTTCTCCTTTTTCTCCTTCCCTTTCCTCCCTCTCTGACACTCATAAAACACTGCTGCCTCTCCCTCTTATTCCTCTCCCGCTGCTGGCTGTGAGTGGGGCACTGCTGCCTCTCCCTCTTATTCCTCTCCCGCTGCTGGCTGTGAGTGGGGCACTGCTGCCTCTCCCTCTTATTCCTCTCCTGCTGCTGGCTGTGAGTGGGGCACTGCTGCCTCTCCCTCTTATTCCTCCCTCACTGCTGGCTGTGAGTGGGGCACTGCTGCCTCTCCCTCTTATTCCTCTCCCACTGCTGGCTGTGAGTGGGGCACTGCTGCCTCTCCCTCTTATTCCTCCCTCACTGCTAGCTATGAGTGGGGCACTGCTGCCTCTCCCTCTTATTCCTCTCCCACTGCTGGCTGTGAGTGGGGCACTGCTGCCTCTCCCTCTTATTCCTCTCCCACTGCTGGCTGTGAGTGGGGCACTGCTGCCTCTCCCTCTTATTCCTCCCTCACTGCTGGCTGTGAGTGGGGCACTGCTGCCTCTGCCAACTGAACTAATGGGCCCTACACACGGACCGATAATCAGCCACTTTCTGAGCGATTTTACATAATTTTACTAAACCGCTTAGAAAGTGGCTGAATATCGCTGTGTGTGTAACCCACACAGCGATATGGATGCGCAGCCCCGCGGGACCCCGATGAATAACAGCCCTGCCTGTAAATTTAAAGTGATCACTCAGAACGCCTTGTACATCTCTGCTGTGTGGTGGCTTCTGAGTGATCACTGAAGGGGTCAGCCCGGCCGGTAACACAGCCACCTCGTTCCTATAATGTCTCAGGTACCTGGCTGCCCAACTCTCACTGTCTGCCTGCAGCAGGAAGCTCTGACCAGCGGGAACTTCCTGTCTGGACTCTGCAGCATGTCCCAGGAGGCTGGTGGGTGGCATGCAGCGGTCTCTGGCAGCGCAGGGTTAGGCAGGGTAGCGCTGGTGGGCAGGGGGTCCCTGCAGCGTATGTGAGATTATCAGCAGTGTTCCTGCAGTGGATGGGAACTACTAGTTCCCATCTGCCGCAGAGACCCTGCCGCTGACTTCACATACGCTGCAGGGACCCCCTGCCCACCAGCGCTACCCGACCCTGTGCTGCCAGACCCCGCTGCATGCCACCCACCAGCAGGCAGGGGGTCCCTGCAGCTTATGTGAGATCAGCGGCGGGGTCCCTGCGGCGGATGGGAACTACTAGTTCCCATCTGCCGCAGGGACTCCGTGGTGACTTCTCATACGCAACAGGGATCCCCTGCCCGCTAGCGCTAACCGCTAGAAGCACCCCTCTACCTCTAAGATGCCCTGTGCACCTCTTCCAAGATGCCCAGCTCCCTCCTCACCCTGAGATGCCCAGATGCAGCACCTGGACCCCTCCCCCACTCACGGCAATTCCGCCCCCACTTGCAGCACCCTGACCCTCCCCCACTCGTGGCACTTCCGAACCCCTCCTCACCCTAAATAAACTGACCCTTGTGGTGGCCTTGTCTCAGCGGTGGTCTTGGTCCCCCTCATCCAGCGGTGCGGAGGAAATAAAAATTCAAAATGGCCACGGCCAGACAATCATGGCTTGTCATTGCCCCAACCCCTGGAGCTGGCTATATTAACCAGTTCAAGACGGGGCAGCCAGTCCGATGGCAGAGGGGGAGCAGAGAAGAGCTCCAGAAGAACAATCCCTGGGAGGTGGTGGAGGCCATGCAAAAGAGCTGCCCCAGGTGAAGACTCCGCAAAAGCCCTGGGTGGGCAGGAGCCCCCCTGGGTGAAGACAAGATGAAGTTTAATAAAATATTTAAAAACCTGTGTTTTTTTTTTCTTCCGGTTCCGGCTCCAGCAAGGACGGCCGCGTGAGTCAGGAGCTCCGTGGGCGGTAAGGCGGACGGCACCCCTACCTTGCCACAACACGGTTCCTGACATCCACAGACAGCGGCGGAACGGGAGCGGCACCCAGCGCAACGCATGGTGAGGTGTCATTCTCCCATGTCGAAGAGACAGACGCGCAAAACCCCCGCCAAGCCGCAGACACAGCAGCCCAAGATGGCGGCCGCGCCTCCAACCCCGGCCGGACACAGCACCCAGGCAGAGGCAGACAAGACCTTGAGCCAGACGGCAACACTGATACACTGCCAGCAGGTACTGGGGGACAGCCAGGCTTCACAGCCGCAGACGTTTACAGGCACGCCAGCCTGTTTATTACAGGGGCCGGGAGAGGAGAGAGGGGAGGCGGACACAGCAGCTTATAATGACATGGTCAGAGCCATCAAAGCAACTATGGCTCCCATGTTTCAGGCACAAGCAGAGACACTGAGGCTGAGCATTGAAGACATGAAGGGACACATGTCACAACTCTCTAAGAGAGTTACCAGCAATGAGTCACAGATAGGAGCAGTTTTCCATGAGGTGCAGGAATTGAAATCACACAACGCTGATCTGCAAAAAACAGTGTACTCACTGACAAACAAGGTGGATGACTTAGAAAATAGATCGAGAAGATCAAATCTCAGACTGGTGGGGCTCCCGGAGACAGTCAAGGGCCCTGCCCTCCACCACTTTATACGAAACACACTACCGGCATTATTGGGGGTGGAAAGTGAATGTGCAGACATGGTAATTGAACGGGCCCATAGACTGGGGCCTGAAAAGGACGGAGTTAACGTCAGGCCTAGAGTTACCATTTTTAAAAGTTTGAACTACCTGCACAAGGAAACCCTATGGTCAGCATCCCGTAAGCAAAAGACCATACTTTGGGAAGGCCACAAATTGCATCTATTCCAGGACTACTCCGCTGAGGTTACTAGGGCGAGGAAGGAGTTCACTGCTATTTGCTCCCACCTATTCGGGGAAAAGAGGAAATTTGCACTATTATACCCGGCCCGTCTCAGGGTCTTTGAAGGGGACTCATTCAGAGACTTTACTACGGCAGGGGACGCAAGGGCTTACCTGCGGATGGAAAAAGCGACAGACTCCCCAACATAGGGGGGCAGACAAAGGTGTCCTACTAAAGGAGAGAAGTAGATGGCGAAATTATTTGAATGTTTGATAATGTGTTCGCTAATAATCAGAGGAGTGTAGAGTTGACGTTCTTTAAGGTCTAGATATTATCATACCAAATGCTAATTTTTTACTTCTTGAGATTCTTTGACCGCATATGGGAAAGTATGGGAAGATTAAGGAGGGGACTGTGGTTATAAAATGTTATATATTTTTGTTATGAATAAGGGGTGCCGGCCCAAGGTTACAGCTCAGGGAGGTGGGAATAATTTTATTACTTGAGCAAGGAGGAAGGAAGCGGAGGTTAGGTTATAACCATAGAGCGGTGTTGGTGTGGGAAGGCTCACAGAGCTACCCATCACTGCGTAAAATTTGATTTATATTTTCTAGAGTTAAAGGAGAGCTAGTACTCTCGGGGGAATTGGTTGGGAGGAGGGTGAGGGGTAAGTTACAGGGACCTGTTGTTCCTATGTGGGGAGAGTGTTTGGGGGGATGGGGGGTAGGGGGGGGGAGGGAACCAGTACTCGGTGTGTCCAGGGCCATAATACATCTTGAAAATAAAGTGACATGGCTAATGTGAAGATATGCTCGTGGAACGTGGGAGGGATTAATTCCCCGATAAAGAGGAAAAAGCTGCTGCTTTATCTCAAAAAGCAAAAAGCTGATATAGTTATGCTACAGGAGACTCACCTAACGGATATAGAACATGAGAAATTGGGAATAATGGGATTTAAGGTCGAGGGTTATGCCTCTTACAATTCCAAAGCCAGGGGAGTAGCGATTTTATCGCGTAGATCATTGGGGATGCTGGTTACTAACAACATTAAAGACCCTGAGGGACGTTTTGTGATTGCAGAGGCCTCCATACACGGGGAGAAGTATGTTTTGTGTAACATTTATGCCCCTAATGTTTATTCAAAAAATTTTTTCACAGGACTGCTGACGAAATTATATCCATACGCTGATTCAAGCCTGATTGTGGGAGGGGATTTTAACATGGTAGCTATGCCATCATTAGATAGATCATCCAACCCGAAGAAATTGCCCCGAAGCCCCACCCTAGGTATAGGGGAAATTTCATCCCAATTGCATGTAGTAGACAGCTGGAGATTACTCCACCCGACCGAGAGGGACTATACGTGTTTATCAGCGGCACACGGAACCTTATCTCGTATTGACTATTTGCTCCTGTCCGCGGGCCTCTGTGGTAGCATGCTAGAGGCGGGCATTGAACCCGTATGCCTGTCAGATCACTCCCTGATATGGGTGCTTGTGGAGACTGCTCTGGACGTGGGGAAACACCGCCAGTGGCGGTTCCCCTCGTACCTGGCGTCTTCCAAGACATTTCGTGATGCCCTGGAGGCCAAGTGGATGGAGTATAGGCATAATAATGGAGACAACAGCACAGACCCATTAATTACATGGCAGGCAGCCAAGGCGGTGATGAGGGGAGAGATAATCTCATATGTTAACAAATATCGTAAAGAAAGGTCAGGTGACATAATAAAAGCCCAGGACTTGTTGACGAATGCATACGCTGCTTTTAAGGCATCCCCCACCCAGACTCACAAACACAAGTACCTGCAGGCAAAAACCCACTTTGATGCTTTAATGGAATCTCAAACGCTGAGGAACATAAATAACACTAACTTCCAGTTTTACAAGCATGGTAATAAAAACGGACGGTTACTATCCAACTTAATGCGAGGTTCTAGGCCCTCAGCCTTGATCAAAGCTCTACAAAAGCCAGGAGGGGGTAGAACACATAAGGGGACAGATATGCTGACAATCTTGAGTGACTTCTATGCTAAATTATATTCCCAAGGCGATATAAATAGGAGACAGAAAGAACACTTCTGGGCTTCTATGACTCTCCCCCAGATATCAAGTACAGCGGCTGAACGCATTATGGCGCCGATTACTATAGACGAAGTAACACAAACTATTTCCCAACTTAAACCACTTAAGGCCCCAGGGCCGGATGGATACTCGGGGGAGTTTTATAAAATCCTTAAACCCAGAATAAGTGAAACCCTAGTGACTGTATTTAACGACATAATTCAGGGCAAACAGCTCCCTTTATACTTCAACTCTGCGGTGATTAAGGTGCTTCCAAAGCCGGGCAGAGACCCGGAAGACCCGGGCTCATATAGGCCAATATCGCTGTTGAATACCGATTATAAAATGCTGATGAAAATATTATCAGAAAGGATAAAATATGTATTGCCAACGGTCATATCAGATGACCAGACTGGTTTTATTCACGGGCGTCACTCCGTGGTTAATGTACGCAAACTACTGGCGGCAATTCAACATATAGGGAACGGGGGAGGCTCAGGTGACCAGGCTATACTTTCATTAGATGCGGAGAAGGCGTTTGACCTGGTCACCTGGGACCATTTATGGGAAACCTTGGGGAGATTTGGGTTTCCCCAGGGCTTCATTGATGTCACTAAGTCCCTATACTCACAGCCTACCACGCAAGTAGCGTGTAATGGATACCTGTCGGCCCCGTTCCTAATTCAGAGGGGAACCAGACAGGGGTGCCCGATGTCTCCGCTCTTGTTTGCCCTGGCTTTGGAACCGCTAGCGGTGGCCCTCCGCTCTGACTGTATGTACAGGGGCATAACTGTGGGGAAGACAGTGTTAAAGGTCAGTTTATTTGCAGACGACATGCTCCTGTTTGTCTCAAACCTCCCTGAATCACTGCCGACAATAAGGAAAATAATAGATGACTTCGGATCCTTTGCAGGATATAAGATCAACTACCATAAGTCAGAAATCCTCCAGATACTAGGGCCGAAAACCAAGGAAATTCCAGGCCAGATTGCTTCCCCATTCAGACTAACAACTGACAAAATTAAATATCTAGGCATCCAGGTGCCCGGGGAGATCTCGAGGTTGTATGAGGTTAATTTCCCCCCTATAGTCGCAGAAATTCTTAGGTTACTAGAGGTATGGAGGTCTCTGCCATTGTCACTATTGGGAAGAGCAGCTGTACTGCAGTCAATAGCTTTCCCAAAAATATCGTACTGCATGCAAATGATCCCAGTGCAACTATCAAAGAAAGATGCACAGAAACTCAATAAAGCCTTCTTCAGCTTTCTTTGGCAGGGCAAAAAGCCACGCATTTCCCGACCAAAAACTTACCTTAAGAGAGCTGACGGGGGATTGGGGATACCCAACATTTTAGCTTTTAACCAAGCAATATTCATGCGATATATCCTAGACTGGCTACAGGGAACAAATGCATACACTCACAAAACTTTGGAAGAGGATATGATGAGTCCATATTCGCTGGCAGGGTTGCTCCACGTTCCACGGGCTAAATTACCACAGCAGGCCAGGAAAAATATTTTATTTAACGATACATTTTCTGCATGGGTAGGAATTAATAAATGTTTAGGAAGAGATCACCAAAACACCAGATACGACACTATCTGGGGAAACCCTTGCTTTGCCCCTGGAATGACCGAGGTGGGGTATGACAGGTGGAAAAAGCAAGGCATAATGGCAGTCAAAGATGTGTTTGACCCAGGGGGCCAGATGCTCTCCTTTCAGGAGATCTCAACCAAATTCTCCCTACCTAACAGAGATTTCTTTATGTACCTTCAAGTTAGACATTATATACAAGCAAAGAAAGGGCCCATGCTGGACTCAGGGAGGCGGGATGCTCTGCGGCAGGTGTTTAGTCTGAGTTCCACTGGACCGTACAGACTGAGGTATCTATATGCTGACATCCTTCCATCCTCACCAGAAGTAGTTTGGTCCGCTATGGTCCCGAAATGGCAGGGGGATATCCCAGGGGTATCTTCAATGGAAACACTCCACAAACATATGGAAAAAACATTGAAAATACTGCAGTCCACCATGCTACAAGAGGTACACATTAAAACCATGCATAGAGCATATATCTCTCAGGCCCAGAGAAAGCATTTTATACCAGGGGAACTGGGAATTTGCCTTAAATGCAAAGGCTCAAATGCTACGTTCTTCCACCATATGTGGGAGTGTGGGAAAATAAGACGGTTCTGGGATAGGGTAATGATGTTCATAAACACCACTTGTGGCCTGCAGCTTTGTAAAGATCCACTGGCAATGCTATGTGCCAATTTCTCTGGGTGGAATTTACACGGGCGGAAAACGGAGCTGTTGCCTTTCCTCACGGTGACTGTAACGGTGGCAAAAAAAGTTATACTACGGAAGTGGACAGCTCCGTCGCAGCCCCTTTTGCAAGAGGTCAAGGTCGCCTTAACACAATTGATGTTTTTTGATAGAAGGGCCACTCTGCCATTGGTGGAAGAGGGGGTACAGAAATTCCACAACAAGTGGGGAATTTACATAAGATCACTAGAGGAAGATGTACAATTACAGGTCATGAAGATATTTGAAGGAACTACCTGGTACCTGCTTAGATCACTAACAGAAGGCTAAGACACACCGAGTCTGGAGGGTGGGAGGGAGGAGGGAGGGAGGGGGGCGGTTTCAGGGGAAGAAATGTTATAATGTTACATATGCTTCTATATAATAGTGTAAATTGTTAATTGACTATGTGGTTAATATAAGCAAAGAATAGAAGGAAAGTGCTATTAGAGTTGGTAAAACCCAAATTACATATTCAGTTTAATGGCGCAGGAAAGCGCAGAAATGCTATTTGTCCATAGATATAGATCGAAGAAGATGTCTGATGTCTAATGTAATGTGTCCAATGTTGAATTGTGATATATCGACAAAAAGAATGTATTCCAGAGGACAATGATGTTAACGTTTGCACTTTATTAATGTTGACAAAATCCAATAAAATTGTTTTGAAAAAAAAAAAAAAAAACCTGTGTTTTTTTTATATTTCCTTTACAGGGGGGCTATAGGTACCAGCAAGGGCGTAACTACCATAGGTGCAGGGGGTGCAGCTGCTATGGGGCCTACGTTGCCTGTCAAAGTATCATGTGCTGTATACATTTTTCAGCATTAGATGATAAATAGGGATCCTTAAAAACTTTTGCTATGGGGCCCACATGTATCTAGTTACGCCACTGGGTACCGGCGAGCCATTAATGCCCCACATGCTGGTACCTGTGGTTCTCCCAAGTGGGGCAGGCGTGTGGGATACTTGGAAAAGTCTTAAGACCTTGCGGGTACCCTCTAATACCCAAGGTCTTAAGACGATGCCCAGTATCCCATAAGGACTTTGTGAAAAGGAATTACCGGTAGGTATTAAATTCCTATTTTTACGGTTTAAACAAGCTATCAACCCTGCACCCACCGCTCAGGGGTACAGGGGATAGCCTCGGGCTTCAGCCCAGGCCTGGGTTGATTAGTTAGGGTGGGTAATGGGAGGTCTTGCTCCAGCATCAGCCTTCCATGCACTGGCTTTTACAGTTCTGCAAAGGCATGCTTCCCAGCGCTGGCAGCCCATGCTCACCTGTAATAGCACCAGCTGCCAGCACTGGTGGCAGGTAGAGTCGGGAGCAGCAGTACTCCGACAGCAGGCCCCCAGTTGCAGCAGCGGATGACCCAGGAAGGAGAGTTCAGACAGCAGTGGCAGGTGGTCCAGGGAGCAGGAGTGCTCCGGCAGAGAGACCTAGGGAGCAGAGCACTGGCAGCAGTGGATGGCCCAGGGAGGAGAGCTCCAGCAGGCCCAGGGGAGCAGCGTGGGTGTCCGGCTCTGCCATGCTGCAGATCAGGGCACAAGAGCACAGGATGGCGGCTGCAGCACTCTTCCCACATGGGACACTGGGGGGGGGGGGGGGGGGGGGGGGGGGGGGGGGGGGGGGGGGAGGATTTATCAGTTTTCCTTATAAACCAGTGCGCGAGGCATCCCTGGGGACCCACTCAGTTTAGGGGGTCCGCAGTTAGGGCTAAAATTTTGCGAACTCTGCTCTCAACCTATTACATTTGGCCCTCTGTCTTTCCTTTCTGTCTCTCCCTCATTGACATTCTCTCTGCTCGCACTCCTCCCTTTATCTTGATATTCCCCTTTCGCATTTCTTTTTCTTGAATCCCCCTCTCCCTCATTCTAGCTCCTCTCAATTTTTTGCTCTTTCCCAGACACCCTTTTTGTCTATCAAACCACTTACTCTTTCTTCTGCCCCACCTAAGAGGCATTGTAGTGACGGTAGATTGGGTAGATCAAAGGCAGACTATGTAATGGAACCCATAAACAGTGAAGTGGGGTCCCAACTGTATAAAGTGAGGGGTACCTGGGCCCCACACATTTTTGCACCTAGCACGATCACTGGTTGTGTAAGAGGCGTTACGGTGTTGGGCATAATGTGTAAGGGGCATTACTTTGTGTGTGGCATATTGTTTAAGGGTCATTAATAATAATAAAATAACGAGGGGAGCTTGAATGGAAATAAAGAGCTATGGATTGTTTGGATAACCCCCCAAACCGGTTTCTTGCCTAGGGCCCCATTGAGCCTAAATCCGTCTCTGCCTCCTTCCCACAACCCCTTCCTGCTCTCACAATCAAAGGCATGTCCCTCAAAGCCTGCACATCCTACCTGCTATAGCATGTAGTATTTGACCCTAAATTGTGACCTGGAACTCATTTTAAAAAGAAAATTAGGGTCCCCCGGGACGAGCTCTTCTGACCCTGACATGAGCTGGCAATGGCGGGCAAGGGGAAGGAGACATGCAGGAGCGGTTAGGGAGATGGGGAGCAGCGGAACCAGGCAGATGGTTACTTGCATGAGAGCACAGCGCTAATGTATGGGAGACCTATTGATGCTGGTAAAAGGAGATCTGCCTTCTATTCCCACATCGCCCTTTCACATCATCTCACTGCCCAGCCCTCTAGCCCACTGTCACCTCAATCCATTTCACCTTGCCCCTTGTTACATTACCACTTCCCATCGCCCTCTTCAACTCACCCCCATCACCACCCCTCTGCCCCATGTTTTTGCTCTCTCGCTCTCTACCAGTTCTCTTTTCTCTAGCCTATTCTCCAACCCTCCGTCACCCTCTCGCCCCTTCTGTCCATCCTCTTTTTCTCTCCCCCTGCTCGCCTCTCTCTCCCTCTGACAGGCTCTCTCTTCCCCCTCTCTACCTGGTGCAGCCTCTCTCCCTAAAAAACACTTACTCCATCTTTAACCATCAATTGTGCACTGAAAATCTTCATTGAATTCTACTTTTTGAAAAAAAAAAAGACTAATAAAAATGATTGTATGGACTTCGTTTGTATACATCATTTGAAATAACAGTTAAAGGAGGCTTGAAAAGACCAATTAGGAGATCACGTAACCCCACAAGTTGGCCAGGCGCCACCACTAGGCAACTTTAGGCATTTGCCTGGGGTACCGCCCACTGGAGGGCGGCACTTGGGCGCTGGACCCCCCCTGGCTCAAGGTAAGCAGTGCAACTCTCCCCCACCCCCTGCTACCCCCATGGATTAACACAGCTGCCCTCGCCGCCTCAACTGCCAGCCCCTCGCCTCCCATGGAGCAATGCGGCAACTGCATCACAACCCTCCCCCCCCCCCCACGCGGTCCTATAACACCCCCCTGTGGTGCGACGTGGCGGCGGCAGATGCATCACCCACGCCTGGGCCGCTCCGGTGCCTTGCACCGTTCCTGAAGGTGCCATCCCACAACTGACAGATGTCTGATTCAAACCTCTGTGTATAGGCACACTTGGATTTATACCATTTTTATTTAGAAATATATATATCTGTGAAGTGACCCATTTACAACTTTTAAGTAATTTATTGTGCCACCTAAACCAATCAGTTACACAATTTGTGTCCCATAGTTCCTTTTGTATCCGTCCCCCATTCTGCCTCCTTGTGCCTCTAAAATCCAAGTCTGACCTGATTACCCTGGCAGCTCCTCGGGAGAGCTCACATACTATATGGCACTGGATGTAATAAATCCCTGGAAGCTGCAGGCGGAGGTTTCTTAATTTCATTCATCCGCCTGGCTCTTAGTGCCCCCCCTCCCCCTACATCGGATGTGATACATTGTGGATGCTGAGCAGCTCCCTCGATGTGCCGCTGACGGCTGCACATAAGGGTTATTTGCTGTATGTATGTGTGTGTGTGTGTATGTATGTATGTATGCTCTCCAGCTCTGATCTGAACGCACGGGACCGCGCATTGGATCAGATGTCATTCACATGCAATTTGGGCAAGATTCGAGTGAAATTGGGCCAAAATCACATAGGGTATGGGGGCCTTGACTGTGCCCTGTTATGACTATCTGTTCCTCTTCTGGCTCTCAGAGCCTTTGTCTGTGCCCCTTCTACCTAAATGTGCCAATATATGTGTCCTTTCTGCCAGTTTTCCTTTCCGTATCCTCTCCTCCTGTTTTTTGTACTATCCTGTCTTTATTTCACTCCCTCTCTTCTCGCCTCTATGTTCCATCCCTTGCCCCCACCACTTGTTGTATGCAACCTCATCTGTTTCAGTAGCACCCACAGCTTGTTCCATTCTCTGATCTGTGGTGCTTCAGTCAGTGCATACCAATTGCCCGCTATTCAGTGTCCCACTGGTTACCCATGAGTACAGCTGATTCGCTTCTCCTCATCTGTGAGAACCAAGCTAGTCCCATAACCGGTTCCTGCCATGGATCCACACTTGCTGGCAGTGGTAACTATCCTTCCTCCCACCCCCTGACACCACTGGCCCGAGAAATCCAACTACGCCCACAAGCTCTCCACCTAGAGGAGTGTGGCTGATAGCTTCACCCCGCACTTCTCTTCTGCAAGTCTGATGTATTCACATTATACAAGAAAACACAGTTTGTGTGTGTGTGGGGGGGGGGGTGTCGGACATTTATGGCGTGCCTGGGCACACAACACACCCTCCCTTTGCCCACTAGGATTTAGCCTAGCTATGTCTAAATGGGCTACAAACTTGTGGTCTAAAGGACCTGGTTCTTTACGCAAGTGTCTTGTAAAATGTGATGTACTTTTGGATTTAGCCTACTTACATAAAATGGGCTGGAATCAAGTGGCCTACAGGACCTGGTCCTTTACACCAGATGCTAATAAAATATCAGGTCCCTCTGCCCACTTGGATTTAGCCTACTTATATAAAATGGGCTATAATCAAGTGGCCTACAGGACCTGGTCCTTTACACCAGATTCTCATAAAATATCAGGTCCCTCTGCCCACTTGGATTTAGCCTACTTATATACAATGGGCTGGAATCAAGTGGCCTAAAGGACCTGGTCCTTTACACCAGATGCTCATAAAATATCAGGTCCCTCTGCCCACTTGGATTTAGCCTACTTTTATAAAATGGGCTGGAATCAAGTGGCCTAAAGGACCTGGTCCTTTACACCAGATGCTCATAAAATATCGGGTCCCTTTGCCCACTTGGATTTAGCCTACTTATATAAAATGGGCTATAATCAAGTGGCCTACAGGACCTGGTCCTTTACACCAGATGCTCATAAAATATCGGGTCCCTTTGCCCACTTGGATTTAGCCTACTTATATAAAATGGGCTATAATCAAGTGGTCTACAGGACCTGGTCCTTTACACCAGATGCTCATAAAATATCGGGTCCCTCTGCCCACTTGGATTTAGCCTACTTCTATAAAATGGGCTGGAATCAAGTGGCCTACAGGACCTGGTCCTTTAAACCAGATGCTCATAAAATATCGGGTCCCTTTGCCCACTTGGATTTAGCCTACTTATATAAAATGGGCTATAATCAAGTGGCCTACAGGACCTGGTCCTTTACACCAGATGCTCATAAAATATCAGGTCCCTTTGCCCACTTGGATTTAGCCTACTTATATAAAATGGGCTATAATCAAGTGGCCTAAAGGACCTGGTCCTTTACACCAGATGCTCATAAAATATCAGGTCCCTCTGCCCACTTGGATTTAGCCTACTTATATAAAATGGGCTGGAATCAAGTGGCCTAAAGGACCTGGTCCTTTACACCAGATGCTCATAAAATATCAGGTCCCTTTGCCCACTTGGATTTAGCCTACTTATATAAAATGGGCTATAATCAAGTGGCCTACAGGACCTGGTCCTTTACACCAGATGCTCATAAAATATCGGGTCCCTTTGCCCACTTGGATTTAGCCTACTTATATAAAATGGGCTATAATCAAGTGGCCTAAAGGACCTGGTCCTTTACACAGATGCTCATAAAATATCAGGTCCCTCTGCCCACTTGGATTTAGCCTACTTATATAAAATGGGCTGGAATCAAGTGGCCTAAAAGACCTGGTCCTTTACACCAGATGCTCATAAAATATCAGGTCCCTCTGCCCACTTGGATTTAGCCTACTTATATAAAATGGGCTATAATTAAGTGGCCTACAGGACCTGGTCCTTTACACCAGATGCTCATAAAATATCGGGTCCCTTTGCCCACTTGGATTTAGCCTACTTATATAAAATGGGCTATAATCAAGTGGCCTAAAGGACCTGGTCCTTTACACAGATGCTCATAAAATATCAGGTCCCTCTGCCCACTTGGATTTAGCCTACTTATATAAAATGGGCTATAATCAAGTGGCCTAAAGGACCTGGTTCTTTAAGTGAGTCTTTTAGACCACTAGGAAATAGCCTAATTTTATTGAATTGGCTAAATCAAAGTGGATAGAGGGACCGGTCCTTTATCCCACTAGGAAATAGCCTAACTTTAATGAATGGGCTAAATCAAAGTGGATAGAGGGACCAGGTCCTTTAACCCACTAAGAAATAGCCTAGTTTTATTGAGTAGGCTAAATCAGTGTGAACAGAAGGACCTGTCCTTTAGCCCACTAGGATATAGCCTATTTGTATTGAGTGGGCTAAATCATAGTGCCTGGAGGGACAAGGTCCTTTAGCCCACTATAAAATAGACTCAACCCTGCCCCCACTAGCTGCCAACCACAGGAGGAGCCCCAAACCCAGAGAGAACAGAATGATGTTGTTGTGTGCTGCCGAGGTGTCCTACATAGTGCCTGCCCGTGGAGGAGCTGAGAGATTAAAGACTAGAACCTCAAGGAAGAAGGTGCTGAGGGGGTAAATTACCTAGGAGCACACCCAGCCGGAGGATTCCCCCGGGGTTGCTCCGAAGAAGATAGAGGACGCAGCAAGTGGAGACCAAGGCGCGCAGGCACCGCGGAGGACACCCTCTCTCGAGGAACCAGAAGTGTGGAGGACACGCAAAGGACCCCTAGCTGGAGAGACCTGTAGAAGCCCCCTCAGTGGTGCGGAGCTGCCCTGTGAGATGCCTGCCCGAAAGTGAGCTTTGAACACGATGCAACATCAAGGACAAGAGCCACTCAGAGGACAGGGGACAGCCCAGCGGAGGAGAGGACCGAGGAAGATCCCCAGCCTGATAGGAGCCGGGGGTGGACGCAGAGGCCGACCCAGAACAGCACGACAGGCGGAGCCGAGGACGACCCAGCACCGCTCCTGCTGCAGGTCAGGAGCCGAAGACACAACTAGCAGAGAAGTAACTGTCACTGATTTACAGAAGAGGAACTATCTGGGATAATTAAAAAGTTCTGTAACACAATGCAGTAACTGTAATTGAAGGGGATCTATACCTACCTAGCAGAGGAGCAGCCACAGTCATTACACCGCACTTGCAAACTTCATGTTACAGTGGTTTGTTGCGATGCGCAGCATCCCGGGTGTGCTGTGGTGCGAGTCCAAAAGGAGTTGTGGGTGAGACAGAGAAGCGCTACAGGTGGCGGGGAGTACCACCTTATCCCGGGTGCTTGTGCCCCTCCTTCCTGATATTGCCACATAGTCCTTACGCTGCCATCTCTGCCCATGGCATTCCTCCGCCCCACGAGGCTGCCCCATAGAATTCCACTGCCCATAGTATTCCTTCCCTTCCTCCGCCCCTAGCATTATGCTGCCCACTCTGCCCCCTAGCATTCCACTGCCCACACTTAGGTCGACAGTCATTAGGTCAACACCGTTGGGTCGACAGGTAGCAAGGTCGACATGTGTGAAGGTCAACAGGTGTCTAGGTCGACATGGGACAAGGTCGACATGGGTTTTGGTCGACAAATGCATTAGGTATACATGGGTTAGGTCGACAGTTCGACATGGGTTTTTTTCACTGTTTTTTTTTACCCAAATGTCGACCCAGTCGACATGGACGCAGTTGGAAGTCAACTGCAGCCCCTCGCATCACTTGCTTCGGGCACGGTGCCTCGCTGCGCTCGGCACACTATTTTACTCTCCCACCATGCCCTAGTGGATGGTAGGGCATGAAATGCCACCTGTCGGCACAAAAAACAGTGTAAAAACCCATATCGACCTAACCCATGTCGACCTAGACACCTGTCGACCTTCATCCATGTTGACCTTGCTGCCTGTCGACCCAACAGTGTTGACCTAATGACTGTCGACTTAACTGTGGTCGATAATACGACCGTATCCCGAGTTCATCACGGGTGGAGGGTAAGTGTTAAATGTACTCTATGATATATATATATATATATATATATATATATATATATATGTAGTTTTGTATTTGTTATTTGATCCTGAAGACGGGGGCTGCGACCCCCCATCTCCTATGGATTAAAATTTGTCCTACCTTTTCTACAAACAATACAGTCTCTGAATGCCGCTTTCTTCGTTCATCTCTCTCTCTCTCTCTCTCTCTCTCTCTCTCTCTCTCTCTCTCTCTCTCTCTCTCAGAAAGAATAAGCAGCACTCACCAGTCTGTAGTTGAATGGAGGTACAACCTCCATTGGCAGACCTCTCCCACTGCCCACTCTGCCCATAGTATTCCTTCCCTTCCTCCGCCCCTAGCATTAAGCTCAGTGTTGCCGACCCTCCCGGAAGTCTCCCGAAAATCGGGTCCCCCTCCCGGCCCCCCCGGAAGGGAGGGAAACCCTCCCGGAATCTGTGGGACCCCCCTGAGCCCCCCGAATCGCGGCATGTAAATGCCGCAATCCGCGGGTCTCAGAGGAGGGGGTGGAGCTAAAATGGCACAATCGCGTCATTTTAGCCCCCCCCCCTCCATGGATATCAGTCATTTGTACTACTGTACTTCCCGTAATGGGGGCGGGGCTTAATGACATCACAGCCAAGCCCCGCCCCCCGATCGGGTAAGGAAAGTCTCCTCTCCTGGCTTCTCCCGGAGAGGAGCATTAAAAAGTCGGCAACCCTGATTAAGCTGCCCACTCTGCCCCCTAGCATTCCACTGCCCTCTCTGCCCCCTAGCATTCTGCTGCTCACTCTGCCCCATGGCATTCCGGCCCATTCTGCCCCATAGCATTCCGCTGCCCACTCTGCCCCATGGCATTCCGCTGCCTACTCTGCCCTGTAGATATTCCGCTACCTGCTCTGCCCAATAGCATTCCTCCGCCCCATAGCATTCTGCTGCCCATTCTGCCCCATAGCATTCCTCCTCCCCATAGAATTCCGCTACCCGCTCTGCCCAATAGCATTCCTCCGCCCCATAACATTCCGCTGCCCATTCTGCCCCATAGCATTCCTCCACACCATAGAATTCCACTGCCCACCCTGTCCAATAGTATTCCACTGCCCACTCTGCCCCATAGCATTCATCCACCCCATAGCATTCGACTGCCCACTCTGCCCCATAGCATTCAGCTGCCCAGTCTGCCCCATACTATTCGACTGCCCACTCTGCCCTATAGCATTGTCAACATCAAGGACACATCAAGACACATTAAGACACATTGAGGCAACATCAAGGACAAGAGCCGCAGGGAGGACAGGAGACAGCAGAGCGTAGGAGAGGACCCAGGAAGATCCCTAGCCTGGTAGGAGCCGGTGGTGGAACTTGCATAGGCCAACCCAGAACAGCACGACAGGTGGAGCCGAGGATGACCCAGCACCTCCTGCTGCAGGAGCTGAGGACACAAAACAAAGCCTCACCTGCTGTGGAGCGAGTCCAGAAGGAGTTGTGATGCAGAAGCGCTACAGGTGGCAGTGAGTACCCCCTTATCCCGGGTGCTTGTGCCCCTCCTTCTTGATATTGCCCCATAGTCCTTACGCTGCCCACTCTGCCCATGGCATTCCGCTGTCCACTCTGCCCCATAGCATTCCTCCGCCCCATAGCATTCTGCTGCCCACTCTGCCCATAGTATTCCTTCCCCCCATAGCATTTCTCCGCCCCCTAGCATTATGCTGTCCACTCTGCCACATGGCATTCCGCTGCCGACTCTGCCCCATGGCATTCTGCTGGCGACTGCCCCATGGCATTCTGCTGCCCACTCTGCCCTGTAGACCTTTCGCTACCCGCTCTGCCCCATAGCATTCAGCTGCCCAGTCTGCCCCATACTATACAACTGCCCACTCTGCCCCAAAGCATTCCTCCGCCCCATAGCATTCAGCTGCCCACTCTGCCCATTGCATTCCCTACCCCCATAGTATTCCTCCACCCCATAACATACCGCTGTCCACTCTGCCACATGGCATTCCGCTGCCGACTCTGCCCCATGGCATTCTGCTGCCGACTCTGCCACATGGCATTCCGCTGCCCTCTCTGCCCTGTAGATCTTCCGCTACCTGCTCTGCCCCATAGCATTCAGCTGCCCCATACTATACAACTGCCCACTCTGCCCCATAGCATTCCTCCGCCCAATAGCATTCCGCTGCCCATTCTGCCCCATAGCATTCCTACGCCCACTCTGCCCCATAGCATTCCTCCACCCCATAGCATTGTTAGTGTTCCTTCTAGGAACCGGGGCAGGCAGTGAGCCGCTGCAAGGGGGGCATCGTCAAGGGGGCGGACCGGGCCCGCCGTCGTCACTGTTCTGGGTGGTCCCGTGCCGCCTAGGTCACAAAAGGGGCGTGCCCGGGCCGCGTCGTGACGAAAAGGGGCGGGCCCGGCTGCCGTCGTCAGGAATAGGGGCGGGCCCGGCCAGCATTGTCATTGAAGGGGGCAGGCCCGGCCGCACCAAAGGCTCTCTGCTGCCGGGGAAGCTCCGGGCACCGCTATATACTGCGGTGCCGGGCTTCCCCGATATTCATGCCCAAACCAGCGTTGGGCCAGGCAAAATACACTTGGACCATATGCTAGTGTCACCCGTCTCTTGATTTCAGGTGGTAAATTTGTGGCCTAGGACTTGTTAACCCTTGCAAAACTACAGCTACTTATTCAAAATGAGACATGTCTCATATCTATGTGCCCATTTTGCCCATGTACTTCATGCCCAAGTCAGCGTTGGGCCAGACCAAAAACACTTGGGTCATCTGTAGGTCACACCCCTCTGTTGATTTCAGGTGTAAATTTTGTGGCCCAAAACTTGTTAACTTGCAAAACCGTAGTTAATTCAAAATGATAAAATGGTCCGGGTGCCCACTTTGGCCCAAACCAGCGTTGGGCCAGGCAAAATACACTTGGGTCACATATGTAGGTGATACCCCTCTGCTGATTTCAGGTGTCAAATTTGTAGCCCAAGACTCGTTAACCCTTGAAAAACTGCAGCTACTTATTCAAAATCGTTAAATATGGTGCATGTGCCCACTTTGCCAGCATATTTCGTGCCCAATTTGCCAGCATATTTCATGCACAAATTAATGTTGGGGCATACACACAGGACATACACATACCATACTTAGACACAGGCCATACATACACACATGCCATACATACACACACACACACACACACACACAGGGCCTACACGTACACATACCATACATACACACAAGGCATAGATATACACATACTATACATACACACACGGAGGGCATACATGCATACATAACATACATACAAACACAGAGGGTATACATGCATACATCCCATACATACACACATAGACACAGGGCATACACGCTCACATCCCATACACACAGACAGATCATTAATGCACACATACTGTACCATACACACACACACACACACACACACACACACACATGGCATACAAAGACACATACCATACATAGACACAGGGCATACAAGCACACATACCATATATACACACAGGACATACATGCACACATACCATATATACACACAGGGCATACGCACACATATACCATACATACACACGTAGCATAAAAACACACTATGTTTATAAAAACACATGAGCAATAAACATTAAGAAAATAAGCCTCACAAGCAGGGCCGTCTTAACATTAAGAAGGGCCCCTGGGCAACCTAGTTCACTGGACCCCCCCCCCCCCAAATTAGTTTGCCCAGGAGCCCACAGTCACCTCCCCAACCCTCACCTCTCTGGCTCCGTGCGGCAGCCAGTCAGCTTCCGGCGGCCGGGGATCCGATCATCTTCGCTGGGGGATCCGGGCAGCGGGATCAGGGCAGCGGCGGTAGCTAGGAGCCTTCCCTGAAGTGGCAAAGCGCTATTAACTGGCGGGGCGGGAAGCGCTGTTGCATTTGAAAAGACTGGCCAGATGCTGATTGGCTGAATTCAGCCAATCAGCGTTCGGCCAGTCTTTTCAAATGCAGCAGCGCTTCCCGCCCCACCGGCAAATAGCGCTAATGGGAAAGATGGTGGCCGGGTGGCGGGGATCCGACCATCCTCGCTGGGGAAGGGGATCAGGGCGGCGGTGGCGGTAGCTAGGAGCCCGAAGCGGCGAAGCACTATTTGTCGGCGGGGGCGGGAAGCGCTGTTGAATTTGAAAAGACTGGCCGGATGCTGATTGGCTGAATTCAGCCAATCAGCATTCAGCTAGTCATTTTAAATGCAGCAGCGCTTCTCGCCCCCCCTGCCGGCAAATAGCGCTTCGCCGCTTCGGGCTCCTAGCTACCGCCACCGATGCCCTGATCCCCCTGCCGGATCACCCAGTGAGGGTGATCAGAACCCCGGCACACGGACCCCCGAAATTAAATTCACTGCTAGCTAGGAGGTGAAGCGCTATTTGCCGGCGGGGTGGGAAGCGCTGTTGCCTTTTCAAAGACTGGCCGGATGCTGATTTTCTGAATTCAGCCAATCAGCGTCCGGCCAGTCTATTCAAATGCAACAGCGCTTCCCGCCCCGCCGGCAAATAGAGCTTCGCCGAATCAGGCTTCTAGCTACCGCCACCGCCCTGATCCCCCTGCCCGGATCCCCCAGCGAGGGTGAGCGGATTCCCGGACCCCGGCCACCATCTTTCCCATTGGGCTGGGCCGGGGGCCCCTAGGTCCTAGGGCCCCCGGGCAACTGCCCATCGTGCCCAATGGGAAAGACGGCACTGCTCACAAGAAGCAATCATAGATTATTCCCCAATCCCCACACCCCCACTGCGGCAGTGCTACCAAGACATCACAGTGCTCACTGGGCCAGCATACAGTGATGTATTATGTTCTTACACTCCTCACCACACTGCCTATTCCCCTTCTGCTGGCACCAACAACAAAGCACACATACCTGGGGAGTCAGCCTCACCAGCACAGAAGCAGCTCCATCTCACAGCCCTGTGAGGTGTAGAGAGAGAGGAGCTGCCTGAAAGCCGAGGAACTGTGCGCTGCAGCGCCACCTATCTGCAGCTCTACAACATTACATCCAAAACTGTCTCCATGTTTTCCCCACAGCTCCGCTCTATATAAAAAAAAAATGTCAGCTGGCTTGAATGAACAGGGGCCCTTTCAGAGAGGGGGGACTGGGGATACATACCCCCTCCCCCCCAATCCGGCCCACCAAAGTCGTTCGGTGTCAGGGATTGGAAATGCGCAGAAATGTGCAAAACCCGACCATCAGGACTGGTTCCGAATTCGAGGCCTGATTCAGTACCGCTCACTAAGCAGTGGTCAGTTAGTGAGTGGCATAACTCGCGCCCCCTGCCACCGAATCCTGTCGGTAACATGCGAGGGGATGTACGTGAACATTTCCCCTCACATGCGGCCATCAAATGATTTCTCTCCTCTTAAGAAATAAACTGAGTTTCTTTTCCGTCAGAGTCCACCAAAGAGAGGGTGGGCGCTGACATCATGTGGCGTCAGCCGCCGGCCATCGACCCACCTGCGTTCCAAGGGAATGGGCAGCGTTTTCCTGGAGACGCTTATAAAATGCTCCGGCCTTTTCCTGTACCCTCCCCTACCCGTGCAAGCACCTCACCTTTGACAGGTGTCGAAAGCGTTCGCACAGAGGCCCTGCACATGTGTATAATTGGACATAAGCATCCTCAGAGCAGCACCATCGGTCCCCGGCGCGTATACACTGGGGGCGATCACTCCTGAATCACCCCCTCAGATCGATACGAGCTATCCACTATCAGCCTCCAACTGCGCTGTTTTAGGACTTCATGACAATAAACTTCCTGTCATCCGGCAGTCTAGTAATCTCTGAGGTGTATGAGGAGTCTAGTTACAGACCTGTACGTCTGATCCTCTTTCTGCACCAGGACAGCTCCTCTAAATCAGGGCAGACTTCTCCACAGAGACTGGCAAATCTCTGAACTTCCTCTGCCCTCTGGCACCTACCCAGTGGCGCAAGTAGAATTGATTTATCAGTACTCTAAGCGAGTGCGCCAAAAGTGGGCGTGGCCATGTGTCATGATGGGGCGTGGTCATATGAAACTAAACGAGTGTTTACAGGACAAAAGGGGTATGGCCACATTATGACACATGCCGTAATGCCCATTTCACATTATGCCCCACAAGGTAATGCCTATTACACATAATATCCCACACCGTAAATTCCACTTCACATTATGAGTAAATGGGGGAGGAGGTTGTCATTCGCACAAGACAAGGATATTGGTCGGACCCCTAAATATGTCCACGATTTATATTTCTGATTTTTTAGGAACAGGTGTGTGCTACCTAAGGACACAACATGTATAGAAGACAGAGAAGAAAAAAGAATGTCCTTTTTGTTGGTGCACCTCTAATTAATAAACCTTAAAAATTAACCTTTATTATTGTCTTTATTAAAAGGCTGCGAAAAATGAATTAAAAAACATACATAGACATATACAGTTGGGGTACACACATAAAACAAGGTGGCGGGCAGGGATTGCTCTTTATTGCGTTAATTCAAAATATGTTTATGAAGTGTTTAACAGTGTATAGAGGAGCCGATCCAAGTAGTGAATTGGATTTGCAAATAAAAATACCAATCTCTTCTTTCTGCCTGAATCAAGGTCTCAACTCATCTGGTCTGAGTCATCATATCTCAGTAGTCACATTTACCACTGTACAATTTGTAGGTGTGGTGGAGAAAAAGAGAGAGGGGATGTACCTGTCTGTGACACCTTATATAAGGGGGGTGCACACTGGTAAACCAACCCTCTTATCCAAGTGGGGGAATCACTCTCTTAGTATCGCTAATATCCTGGCATGGTCTTCACAAGTCTAACAAGTTGCCACCATGTCTGATAATCAGCAAGGTGACAATCTCGCATACCTGCAGATTACCTATTATGGTGGCAGGAGTGTGGGGATACTGAGCAAACCCCGTATAACTGTTTAGATTCACCCACCTGCAGATTACCTATTATGGTGGCAGGGGTATCTAATATCTAAACAAAAACCCCCAGACCTCACCTGGCAGTGAGACAGCCTCCCGAAGGGCTGGTCTTTCTCCCCTTGGGGGTCGAGGTCACCCTGATATTGTACCGAGTGACACCCTTTATTACCAATTGGGGATAACAGTGCTTGGTCTTAGATACTTACCTGCAGATTACCATATATGGTGGCAGCATATATGAGTAACCAAGCAGATCCTATTAACACACTTGATACCAACATCATATTGAGTCTGCTACCTTGCTGAGATTGTCACCTTGCTGATTATCAGACATGGTGGCAACTTGTTAGACTTGTGAAGACCATGCCAGGATATTAGCGATACTAAGAGAGTGATTCCCCCACTTGGATAAGAGGGTTGGTTTACCAGTGTGCACCCCCCTTATATAAGGTGTCACAGACAGGTACATCCCCTCTCTCTTTTTCTCCACCACACCTACAAATTGTACAGTGGTAAATGTGACTACTGAGATATGATGACTCAGACCAGATGAGTTGAGACCTTGATCCAGGCAGAAAGAAGAGATTGGTATTTTTATTTGCAAATCCAATTCACTACTTGGATCGGCTCCTCTATACACTGTTAAACACTTCATAAACATATTTTGAATTAACGCAATAAAGAGCAATCCCTGCCCGCCACCTTGTTTTATGTGTGTACCCCAACTGTATATGTCTATGTATGTTTTTTAATTCATTTTTCGCAGCCTTTTAATAAAGACAATAATAAAGGTTAATTTTTAAGGTTTATTAATTAGAGGTGCACCAACAAAAAGGACATTCTTTTTTCTTCTCTGTCCACTTCACATTATGCGCAACACAGTAATGCCCATTACTTATTAAACCACATGCCATTATGCCCATTACATGTCATTATGTCACACACCATAATGCCAATTACATACCATGTCACATAAGTGCCGCTTACCTACATGCTAGTTGCCAGAAGCTGCATGCTCGATGCCAGGAGTTTTGTGCTTGTTGGCACAGGGGGTTTCATGCTTGTTGCCATGGGGGTTCCATGCTCGTTGCCATGGGGTGATTACACATTCATTGCCCAGGGGATGAAAAAGGGTTTACATCCTTGTTGCCCAAGGCGGGGGGATTACATGCTTGTTGCTCAGGGGGCTCCCTCCAACCATGTCGGCTCATGCCCCTCCTGGGCCCCTGACCCCAGGCTGCGCAATGCAGCAGGCTTCTCTAACCCCTCCTGCGGCTCTCGGCCATTTCAAATATGGTGCCGATACATGAGCCAATCAGAATTCGTGAACAGGCAGACATCAACATGGCTGCTTGTACGCGAGCTCTGATTGGCACCGGAGCTGCACTATATTTGAAATGGCCAAGAGCCGCTGAAGGGGTGAGGAAAGCCTGCGGCGCTGCGCTCCACTCTTCTAGTCTCTCAGTGGCAGCGGCAGAGGCGCTGGAGGGGTGGGGGAACTTGTGGTGCTGCTCTACTCTCTCCTTCACCTCTCATCGACAGCACCTACCCGAGGGGTGGGAGAAGTGCAGCAGGGAATGCAGGGTGATACGGTGTATCAGCAACATATTTCTTAAAGGTGCGCCGTACAACTCCGTACCCCCCCCTTACTTGCACCACTGCACCTACAGTACTCCAGCCAGTCCCTGCACTCTTGTCAGCAGCCGGTTGCGATCGTCATTTAGGTAGCCATCCTGACTGGCCAGGACATTGCAGGATGCTTCTGAACTACCTTTGTGAGTCCAGGGCTGCAGCCAGTTATATCACTACTGCTCGTGCCAATTGTTCTTCACTGCACAGGTGTGATCGGGTTACAGAACATACAGCCTCATGGCTGCAAATGGTTCCCCTGTCACATCTCCCCTGCTCCTAGAACACACAGTGTAAAAGTGTACGAGGAAGCCAATGTACCAGTCCTCACTGAAGAAACGCATCCCCATGACAATACAGTATATCAGGGTTGCCGACTTTAAGATTCTCCTCTCCGGGAGAAGCACGGAGAGGAGAGATTCAGCATCCACTCAGGGGGCGGGGCTTGCGAGTGACATCACTAAGTCCTGCCCCCATGCTGTTAAAGCAGCTAATTCACGGATCTCCATGGAGGGGGCGGGGCTAAAATGACGCGATTGTGTCATTTTAGCTCCGCCCCCTCCTCTGAGACCCGAGGATTGCTGCATTTTAATGCCGCGATCCGGGGGTCAGCGGGGGTCCCCCCTGAATCCGGGAGGGTTGCCCACCCTTCCGGGGGGCGGGGAGGGGGACAAGATTTTCGGGAGACTCCCGGAAATTCCGGGAGGGTCGGCAACCCTGCAGTATATCCCCACCCCATAAGTCACAGTTAGGATGGTGCTTGCTGAGGAATCTGCAATTCATTTGCTGTGTGCCACCCAGAGCTTTAGAGATGAGGAAACAAAGCTTAATTGTTGTCTCATGGGACCACAAAACCTTATCTCGCATTGGGCCAGATGTATCAAGCTTCAAAAATGTGATAACATGGGGAGTGGTAAAGAGCCAGCCAATCACCTCCAACCTGTCATTTTTCAAACCCAGCCTGTTACATGGCAGGTAGGAGCTGATTGGCTGGCTGTTTATCACTCTCTGTTTTATCCCGTTTGAAGATTGATACATCTGGCCCGTTGTAGCTGAGTCACTTTGATGCTTTCTGGCAAATCCAGATGTGCTTTGATGCAGTCTCTCTAATAATGGCTTCTTTCTAGCCACCCTCCCATACAGGACAGTTGTGTGCAGAGCTTTTCATATTGCTGACTGGTGCTTTCTCACTCGCACCTGAGGCACTGAGCTCTGTAGGTCCTCCTATAATAATAGTCGGCTACCCTGTGGGTCCCTCACTAGTCTCCTGGCTCTACCGCTGACTTGTGATGGGCGGCTTGGTCTAGGCAGCACCTGGGCAGCAGGACATAGCTTCCATTTCACCACTGATCCTACAGTGGGACATCAGAGCACTTGGCCTTTATTATTGGCTATTATCTTGTAGCCTTTCCTGCCTTGGGCATGTCTATAACTTTATCTGTTAGGTGAATAAAATGCTCCTTGGTCTCCAGTCTCACAGCTTTCCTTCACATTCTCCACCTGACCAATGTGATTTCAATGAAAGGGAGTTTGTCCATACATATTATTAAGGTACTTGTTTCCTAGCACGGCGCCCGTCGTGGGTGATCACATACCTTAAGTTAAGGTAACTTAGGGTATGCGATGGACGCGACCGACGTGATATTTGGCTATTTTTAGCCTTTATTGCCGGCAAAGAGAAAATCGCGTTGATCGCGTCCATCGCATGGCGTTATAATGGCACGCGTTCGACCAACGCGATCAACGTGATATTACATAGGGAGCAATGTTAAATTAGCCGGCTATTACAAAATCACGTTGATCGCGTCCATCGCATGCCATTATAATGGCATGCGATGCGACCGACGCGATTTTACATAGGGAACAATGTTAAATGGGCCAATGATCCAGATTTTTGATTGTATAGGCACCCTAATGGGTAATGTGTATGTTAAATGCCCCCCCATTGTTAATGGGAACCCACGATTAACGCCAACCCGAAGCGTGGAGAGCATAGCGAGCCTGCAAGGGGAGGCGGTACGTGTCCTACGACCTGTTCATACCCCGCGAGGGGACGCGTAATACCTGTGAAGTAATGCGCGTCCGCTAGCCACGCTTTGGGCTCGGTGGATCGCTGCGCTCGCCACACTGTATAAAGTCAACTCCACGCCGACGTGGATAGTGGGGGTATGAAAAGGTCGGAGGACGTGTACCGCCGCCCCTCGCGTGCTCGCTATGCTCGCCACGCTTCGGGTTGGGGTTGATCGTGGGGTGCCGTTAACAATAGAGGGGCATTTCACCCATGAGGGTGGGTATACAATGAAAATTGGAGTCTGGGGGGCATTTTACATTGGGGCCAATGTAAAATCGGGTCTCAGGGACCATTTTACATTGGTTCCAATGTAAAAAATCGCGTTGATCGCGTCAATCACATCGCATGCGATTTGGTTGCATGCGATGCGATCGACACAATTTTTGGGATCCCGATGGATGCAATTAAAATTGCTGGCGCCCTGCTAGGAAACAAGTACCATTATTAAAATGAATATTGTATTATATCAGATAACAATCTACTGTTTATATTGGAACAGGGTTATTTATACTCAAAGGTCATGCATATGATAAACTCATTATTGTATAAGTCTATCAAAAATCTACGCAATAAGAATAATTGTAACCTACAATCAACAGCAACAACATCAGCAGCAACTGGTTTAGGTAAGCAGAGCAAACCCAAGCCTACAAGGCTTATTCTGGCAGGGTGATGGCTTGGCGCAGTAAGGGGTCACAGCAACATTCTGTGGCTTCTGATTTATATTCTGTTCCCCAGTGGCACCAGGTTGTCTTTATAGGTGCCGGATGACTGAGCGGCAGTCAGGATTCCGACAGTAATTACATCGACGTCGGAATCCCGACTGCTAAACCCCTGACAGACGGGCAGCGGCTATTCTCCCTCGTGAGGGTTACTGTGTAACATCCATTTGCAGGCCCTGCGAGGGAATAGACCTTGCGAATGGGTGGTGGCCGGGCCACCATTTGCAAGACCGGGTTTGGTGGGCTCGCAAGGCTGTGAATTTGCAGCCTTGTGAATCAACCAGAATAACCCCTTTATCTGTAGTGTTATGTGGTGTGCGTCTACAGTGCCTCCAAATCCAATGTTTCTGCAGTCACAAAACACAAAACACCAGTCAGAGTACAAATAATTATTTATATTTTGGGGATTTATATGCAGACAAGATATATATATATATTTTACTTCAGACCCAAAGAACAGGGTAAGAGGAAGGGGATAACAGTGCAAGGAGAGTAGCAAGGGAAATATAAATACAAATTGGGAAATTTAATAAAAACAAATATTAAAAATGCTTTGAGCTCATAGGTCCAGCTAAAATGGCAGTTTAACCCTTCCAATACTATAGGCCTGGACCTCCAGTCATGGAAGGGTTAAAATGATACAATGCGATAGTGTCTTATTAACTGTAAGAAAACCATACTTACAGGATTGTAACATTAAGAGCAGAAATGACGTCAGAAAGACCGATCGGGGGTCTGGTATCTGGGTCCGTAATAATAAAGTCACCACTTCATCTGTTTGCACAGCGCTGGCGCGCCACGTGCCCAGTTTAGGGAGCGCTGATTCACCATCTGGCACTAATGATTGCCCCCCTTCTTTTCGAGGCACAATATTGGTCCTCGCGCCATGTTAAGATTAAGTGCACTTTTGTGGTGAGAATTAAATACAAAACAAACAAGAACCAAAAAAAAAAGGATTCACATAAAATACAATAGAGCTCTGGCTTAGTGGCAGCAGCTAACAGGTCAGACTGCTGAGCTACACAGCTTGCGGAGATGGTTAACAACAATCGGAGATGGGGTCTTCCTGGTAACTTCAATCAAGGATTGGGAGGGTCACAGATAAAGGGAAGGTTTGTAATAGAATCATACATAACATTTAACATACAGAAAATCAATCACATTTTTCTTGCGTGGGGATAGTTCCCTGTGTCTCCAGTGTGATGGTTTACTGATTTCCAGTTGTGCCCAGTTGATTCCAGTGCTGCTTGGTTTGGTCCAGTGTTGCACATCCAGTGAGGGGTTTGGGTCACCCCGCGACTGCCCGCAGTCTGGGGGGCATGGAGGAGGAGGGGCACGGGCACGGGCACGTTTTCTGTGCCCAATGAAAAAAAAAAAAAGGAAAAATTTGTTTTTTTTTCCAGCTGTTCAACGAGCGCGTCAGTCGCCGAGTCGGTAAAAACTGAAATAATAGTCTGTAACTTGTGAAGGATCCAGAGAAGTGTCATAGCATCCTGCTGCTCCCTGAGAGACAGAAAGAGGGACAGTTAGAGAAGACTCCTGCGTATGAGGCATGAACACTGCACAAGTATCAGACAATAGAGGGGGATGTCAGGTGCTAGAAGGCGCATCTATTGCCTAATGACCTTACACTAATACTGGCAATGTAGTATAATCGGTGTCTGGATTCTGGGAAGACAGGCGCAGTGTAACCCAAGCCGATGGCTGCGTATTTCTTGTAAATGCACTAAGGACACTGGTGAGTAGATTGGAACAGCTTACCGGAGGTGACACCTGCAGGTGAAAGGTGAAATCCTGGGAAGGAAACAACTGGAGAGGCCATAAGTGGTACGATGATGGGATCGGCTGAGTACACGCTCCAGAGACCTGGGGGAGAGAAAAAGTTTCCATCAACTCCCATTACATTTACTACCAAGTGGACATGCATATAATACTACATTTTATTAGCAGCTTATAGTCTCTGATCATGCTATTGCAAATGCCTGTAGCAGCCAGGGTCTATGGTACCATAGCAGGAATCTGGCGGCTTTAGGACCCTTGCCATATGCTGTCTAGCTAGCCCTAGGGTGCTCAGCACAGGCCGGAGACTTACAATGGTCTATGACACAGGTCTTCAACCTGTGGCCCTCCAGATGTTGTGGAACTACATGTACCAGCATGCCCTGACAGTTTTGGCATGCTCTTATAGGAAAAAAAATGTGGCAATGCATGTTGGAACATGTAGTTTCACAACATCTGGGGGGCCATTGAAGATCCATGGTCTATGATATATTTGGGAGAACCATTTCACCTTGTGTGGAGCGGAGCATAGAAACTTAAGTGACAGCTCTGTTGAACAGCCTAAAACTTACCTTCATCTGCACTTTAGCATACTCTGAGTTGCTTGCAGCTTTACGGAACTGTGAACATTGGGTCAGGGCTAAAAAAAGGGCAAAAGCGCTTATTTAGAGTTTAAGATTTGTAAGTTTGTTTGCATATTATTGCGCAATAATATAGATATTTAAGCACTTAGGTGTTACAGCAAAAGGTTGAATAGAGAGTTATTAAATGGTACAGATATTTGAATGTGTTCAATTTAAAGTGATTAATTACGAGTACAATAAGAATGTTCATTGGTTGTAACATAATACAGTAGAATTGTAGAATACATTTGTTTACTGTAAGAAAACATCTAATCAGTCGTTCTTCTCTGCGGGCGTCCTCGGAGATTTGCATAGTCTCCGAGGTGCTCGTAGCGGGGTGGGCATACAGTAGGCGGGCAGGGGGCCTTCGCAGGGTTTCCTGGGCGTACTCACAAAAATATTGGATGCACCCAGGAAATGCTGGGCATCAGCAAGTGAACGGGGGTGGCTACTTGCCTTCCGGGGGCCGGCAGCAGACGTCACGAATGTCAGCTGCCCACAATGTTCACGGAGCAGGGTGCCACTAAATAAAGTCACCAGGGAGTGAGCGCTTCAGAAATCGACCATCGAATGATTTTGGGAAAATATGCGAATAGCGGGGTGTGGGCATTTGGGCGGTGCTAAAAAGCTCACAAAGAAGCAAAATAACACTGCTTTGTGAGCCAACCAGAATAAGGGCCATACTGCTTATTAATGGGTGCAAGAATAGTGTAGCCCTGGCAGAAACAATGGTTAAGCATAGAGAACCCCAAGTAGGCATCGGCCTGGCTGCGATCCCATGGGAATGCCCAGCATTTCATAGAGACGCCCATGCCACTTTCATGGAGGAGAAACATCCTCCGGTGTGTGACAGCACTTGATGCTCTGATGAAGTGAACTATTAGGGGGAGCAGGCAAGAAACCGAATGGACATTCCAAACTACATCATCTACATATGCGATGGTCAGTGGGATGTACCGCCAATGCTTTGTACATCCCGTCCAGAGAGAGAGAGAGAGAGAGAGAGAGTTGGGGCAGAGAGAGACTGGACACACTTGTCGGCATAAGCAGGCAGCAGACGGAACACATGAATTCCCCGCCTGACTCTGCAACGCCCCAATTGCTGGCTCAATAATCCTGGCTGGTACACACTTTTGCAGAAGAAAATCAACGAAATAAAAATGTATTGTTTGTGGGGAAACAATTGTTGTCACTGATTTTCATTCTGTCTTTGACTGATCTTCCTTAACCATTGCATTGGCAGGTCTCAGTATCATATCCGCCACAGACGGCTCCTATTTATTTTTGATCTGTCCGACAGGGGGCGCTTACCTGTTTGCTAGGCTGCAAGTATATGCAGCTTAGCGAACAGGACTGAATAAGGCCCTTTATCTGTCTGTGCTCATGGTCGCCATCTCTCTCTCTACAGATCTCACACACTCTCCCTCTGACCCAGGTTAATGGCTGTGAGGGGTAAGGAGACAGGAGGGAAGAAGGACACAGAAAACTCATAAGTTACCTAACAACTCACCTCTGATATAATGCTAGAACAGGTCCAGGTGCAGCACATATTCGGTGTACACATAGGTGGCCAGCTGATCACCCGTTGTACTCGAGTAGACCTGGGTAACATAGATAAAGGTTATTACTGCACTATTCACACAATACTGACTATAGTGCACAACCTAGGGGTCTAGTTACTAACATGCAGCAATAAGGTGGATTGTCTATTACCTATTATTGGGGCAACAGAAACTCACTTATTGCCACCATCAGAGAAAGGTGACCAATATCTGGGACTTAAAAATACTTTCTACCTCACTCTTCCCAACTGCTTTAAATGTAATAAAATATATTTTTAACCAATTTATCATCTTTTTTTCATGGATTTTTGTAGGAAACACCCTTTCAGCATTTTATATGTGGAAATGGGAAACAGGGACAGAGGGGCGCACAATCACTGTACTATAGTGTTCTCAGATCTAGTCCTCTGCATACACTGGCAGTGCATGTTTTCCATATGTCCTTGCTGGAGCACAGGCATATTCATTACTCACTGACACATTATAAAATATCTACAGATGATTCTTAGGATTTCACTTGTGTTTCTGTGAGGAGACCTGTAAATTGTGCGACGTTAGCTTGTCCCAAGAACTGGAAATGGGAAGCAATGCTCCTCTATAAGAAATGAATGTTACAGTAAGGGGGTCATATTGTTCATTTGCACCCCCACGTGGTCCAGCAATGTTTTTTTTCCGTGCATGCGCATAATGAATTATGCGCATGTGCAGGGTCCCTGGGCGACTGAACTCAGCGACTGATCAGTTCACACTGACCAATGTGGGCCAGGGGAGTGGGGCAGCAGAGTAGGGTGTCCACCATGGGAACGCTCAGCATTTCATGGCCGTCCCTATGGGATTGCGTGCAGCGGGTGGTGTGCCAGGGTTGGACGGCTGACGTCACATGACGTCGGGCAGGCGGATGACGTCAGCCGTCCGTCCTGGTTTCGGCCGGCCACTGACTTATATTTGCGTGGCCTGGATAAGTCATTCAGTGGTCGGTGATCATCAAATGATTTCTCCTGCTGCGGGCACATGAGAGGGTATGTGTATTCGTGACACTTCCCCTCGCATGGTTGCAAGGTGATACGGTGGCGATTCGGCAGGGGCAGGCCCTCTGGGACTCGGTACGCTGCGAGTTTCACAGCTTACCGAGTCAACCAGAATCAGGGCCTAAGTGTAGAGATGGTGATGTGTTATATGTGTTATATAAAATATCTCTAAATAATCCATCTATGCCAAATCACTTCAGTCAGACACAAAGCCCTCTGACTGGCTCACTGGTCACCAAAGGCTATCAGCTTACGCAGCACTTTCCCAGTTACAGGAAGAACACTATACACGTGTACCCAGACCGTCCAATAGGACCCTTCCATCAGGTACAGAAAGCTCTGCTCCCGGACTTCCCAGGTGCAGTTACCTGCAGTGAAACAGCTTTCTCATCAATTATCTAGTTCAACACAGGTGACTACAATCATAAACAGGGGGAAGCCCAAGAGCAGATCCTCTTGTACCTGATGGAAGGGGTCGTGCTGGGGGATCTGTTATTCCCCCACTCCCATCCCTAACTCCCCTCTCACATGTCAATACAGACAAAAGTAAAACAGTAGGGATGGCCATTCACGATCGATGATTCGAAATCATCGATGGTTCATGGCCAATGTCGAATACTTTAGCCATCGATGGGGGAGACCCAGATGCTTTCCCTCCATCGATGGAACAGCAAAACGATGTTTGCCTTTTTTTTTAAAAGCGCTGGGACACAGAGCATAGCTCTGCCCCCCGACACCAGCGAAGCCCCGTCCCCCGTGTTTTGATTGGCCCACAGCCCAATCAATCAAACACAATGGATGACCATTGATATGTAAAAATATCGATGGACATCCATTGCATAGTTTAGCACTATCGATGGCCAGTTGCAGAATTGCCATCGATGGCAATGGCAACGATGGCCATCCCTATAAAACAGATATTTTAGTAGATGTATTTAAAAGTGAAATAACATAGGCACCTGATTGTCACTACCCCGGAGGGCTGTATTCTATTGTATTATGTTGTTGAAATAGTTACAGCCATACATTTATGTACATTTAATGTTCCTTTCTTGCAGTTAGATTATAAATTAGGAACATGTACATAGGATTTCACTGAAATTAGGCACAAATAACATTAACAGGGTAAGTTATAGCAACTTAGAAATCCTAAAAAATAAAATTAGACCCATTAGCATGGATACTATAGAGTGTATATGGGAGAGCAGCAAGCTGGTCACATGACCCAAGCTATACACTTTCATAGCTGAGAGTGGCAGTTATTTTCCAACTGGCATCTCTGCAGCAGACAGCATCAGAGGAGGAAGCAGGAGCCCAAGCAGAGGATTGAGAAGGGGAGAAAAAGCGATTTCAGGAGACAGAAAGCCAATTACTGGATCAGGTGTACCCGTCGTAAGACGCAGGAGCCGAATCAGGAGAGGTAAGTAAACTTATTGGATCAGGTGTACCCGTCGGAAGACGCAGGAGCCAGATCAGGAGAGGTAAATCGACTCATTGGATCAGGTGTACCCGTCGGAAGACGCAGGAGCCAGATCAGGAGAGGTAAATCGACTTATTGGATCAGGTGTACCCGTCGGAAGACGCAGGAGCCAGATCAGGAAAGGTAAATTGACCAATTGGATCAGGTGTACCCGTCGGAAGACGCAGGAGCCAGATCAGGAAAGGTAAATTGACCAATTGGATCAGGTGTACCCGTCGGAAGACGCAGGAGCCAGATCAGGAGAGGTAAATTGACCAATTGGATCAGGTGTACCCGTCGGAAGACGCAGGAGCCAGATCAGGAAAGGTAAATTGACCAATTGGATCAGGTGTACCCGTCGGAAGACGCAGGAGCCAGATCAGGAAAGGTAAATTGACCAATTGGATCAGGTGTACCCGTCGGAAGACGCAGGAGCCAGATCAGGAGAGGTAAATCGACTTATTGGATCAGGTGTACCCGTCGGAAGACGCAGGAGCCAGATCAGGAAAGGTAAATTGACCAATTGGATCAGGTGTACCCGTCGGAAGACGCAGGAGCCAGATCAGGAAAGGTAAATTGACCAATTGGATCAGGTGTACCCGTCGGAAGACGCAGGAGCCAGATCAGGAGAGGTAAATTGACCAATTGGATCAGGTGTACCCGTCGGAAGACGCAGGAGCCAGATCAGGAAAGGTAAATTGACCAATTGGATCAGGTGTACCCGTCGGAAGACGCAGGAGCCAGATCAGGAAAGGTAAATTGACCAATTGGATCAGGTGTACCCGTCGGAAGACGCAGGAGCCAGATCAGGAAAGGTAAATTGACCAATTGGATCAGGTGTACCCGTCGGAAGACGCAGGAGCCAGATCAGGAGAGGTAAATCGACTTATTGGATCAGGTGTACCTGTCAGAAGACGCAGGAGCCAGATCAGGAGAGGTAAGTCAACTCATTGGATCAGGTGTTCCCGTCGGAAGACGCAGGAGCCGGATCAGCAGAGGTAAGTTGACATATTGGATCAGGTGTACCCGTCGGAAGATGCAGGAGCCGGATCAGAAGATGGAGGAGATGGTCGGGAAGAAGAGGAGAAGGAAGGAGACCTCAAGAAGGCCTGAAAAGGAAGCACCTGAGGAGGAACCCAGCGGCAAGATACAGAAGACAGACCAGAACACAGAGGAGATGGCCGGAAAGAAGAGGTGCAGGAAGGAGACATCAAGAAAGCCTGAAAAGGAAGCACCTGAGGAGTCCAGCAGCAAGATGCAGGAGAAAGACCAGAAGACAGTGAACAACACTTCATCAAGAAAATCCAGAGAGGAGGAATCGCTGGAAGAAAGAAAGAGAGCGGCAAGCGAGGCTAAAGACCCGGATGAAGATCAGCCAAGACCAGGTAAGCGGAAATGTAGTTGGATGTCCTTGCACTGTAGTTCATTTTCACATTGGCAAAGTTGAATATTGTTTATATAAAAAAAAATATAAATAATGTTTTATATGTAATTTATATTCACTTCATTGGTTACTACAGTTATTCAGATAAAGACAGTCTAAAAAAAATGGATTAGTAAAACTACTGTAATATTTATGGAGAAAGGTGCACAACTACAAAGGTGCTGTAACCTACAGTATAGCTCAGTTTGGTGACAGGCATATGCCGGCATTCGCAGTGTCATTTACACAATGAAAACACAGTATGAATGTTCTTCTACCTTTACCTAGCCTAATCCTAACATTACTATGATTATTACTTTATTAACCCCACACCCAAATATCAGGGGGTTTACAGAATAGCTCTAGGTTTACTGGCACTAAAGGTGGTAATACCCAGGATGGCGGTGCCTGCATTTATACTTGACAGCCCAACTCCCATGGGGAAGACAGCCATGGTGATAACTGGAGAATGTAGGGCTGGTGTCACCCGCTGTAATGACTCATGGGGGGAAATTTACTAAGATGTGTATGCTACTTCACATGTGATGTTGCTATAGGCAACCAATCAGAATCTACTTCTTTATTAAGCATCCTCTAAAAGACATGATCTGATTGGTTGCACATCACATGTGAAGTAGAATACACATCTTAGTAAACCCCCCCCCTCCCCCCATGGTGTCATGGCGGTTTTTTCCCTTCATTTAATTATGGACTTGGTACAATATTAGATATTTAATCTAAAGTAATGTATGTTAACATGAATTTCACATATAGGAATACAGATGCAAACCCTTTCAGGCTGTTTATAGGACAACAAAACGCATTATATCCCGTGTCAAACTTGGACATGAAGGGCCCATCAGGCGAATGTAATGGTTGGCATCTATTGTAGCTTAATGCCATTACAAATGTACTACAGGCGATGTGATTAGTGCCAGAACGGTATGGCCAGTAACTACAGGATTAGCTCAGAGGAATTGGCTTGGTCACTAGAACCCCAGGCAATCCTTTTGATCACTAGCAATAATTTACCGGCTTAAATTTGCATGAGAATGCATCACTACCAGTTCCTCAAAACACATAAATGAACATGCTCCATTCCTACAATAATAAATAGGCACTATTCAGTTACGCAACTAAATTATTAAACTCAAAAGTGATCAAGGTGCAGGGCAATACTGTGTCTGAAGTCTGAGGGCACATAGAAAACATTGGTGGTAGGTGTAGAAGGACAGAAAGCCTACACAAGCAGAGGGAAGGGCTAAGGCACTGCTGTTAACAAGGGAAGGGCAGAGAGCCTGGATCAGACAGAGCCCGAGAGTCCAAACCACACAGGGATAGAGCAGAGAGACTGAACCAGACAGGGGAAGGGCAGAGAGGCCGGACCAGACAGGGGAAGGGCAGAGAGGCCAGACCAGACGGGAAGGGCAGAGAGGCCAGACCAGACAGGGGAAGGGTAGAGAGGCCGGACCAGACATACGCATGTGCAGGTCTGCCTGGGGAGCTGGGCACAACAGCTCTCCTTATCGGCTGGGGGGGGGGATTAATACATTTGCCCATAATGGTGCCCGCTTCTCCACGCTATGCAGAAGAAGCGAGACCCATTATTTAAAAAATGTTATGGCCTCCATCATACATCTGCCCCACTGTGTACATTAAAAGTGTAGTTAGGAGTTTGAGGTCACTGTACAATGATGTCTGGCATTTCCGATTAGCTATAAGTATATTCAGCTTTGTAAAACCCTACAGTGTGTTTTATGTTGTGGTCCCAGTATTCCCACTTCAGTTATCATCATATTACTGTGTCTTTAGCTGTTAAACAATAATTTCATAATGTCTCTTACTTTACTCCACAAGGACCAAGCAGCGTCTCACCACCAGACAAGGAGGAACCTCTCTTCATGGACAGGTACAAGATCAGCCGTGAGTTAGGAGAGGGCGGCTATGGAGTGGTCCTGCTGGCGCGTGAGATCTCCACCAAGACGGATGTCGCCATAAAGGTCGTGAACAACGAGGGACTGTCAGAGAGAGAAAAAGAGAAGACAAGGATTGAGACCAGGGCCCTACAATCAACATCTGGGAGCCCCTTCTTAGTACATGGCCTCCTGACCTTCCAGACCGAGAACATCTTGGCATTCGTCATGGACTACGCCAACGGAGGAGACTTATTCGACCTGCTGCAATCAAGAGGGCGTCTTGAGTCTACAGCTGCAACGTAAGATCTATGCATAATCTGGTGTATAACTGTGTGACTGTGTGCAAGACAAAATCCTATAGGAGCTTACAGTCTAGGAAATGAGCAAACACACATACTTACATTCACTGTACAATATATGTTATTCCTTGTTGGACTCCTATCACTTTGGGGTATAGGTATGAAGCAGTGATAAGGAAGTGAGCCAGAAGAGAAGTGGCCCATGGCAACCAATCAGCACTGAAGTAAAGGTGCGTACACACGGTAAGATATAGTGCACAATCTAGCTAGCTAGTTGTGAATAGCATGCTAGATAGTACACTATATCTTCCCATGTGTACGCACTATCTGACGTACGATGCACGCTCCCACCGGTCGTCTGGCAGGGAGCTGCTCGGGTGAACATGCAACTCAATTCTGGCTAGAAAGCATAAGATGTATAGTGTAGTATAGCTGTGACGTCATATCGTATGTGATATCTTATACCCCTTTCACACAGAAAAATCCCAAAAACCCAGGTATTTCCCGGATACAAAAACCCGGGTACAACTAGACAGCAAGGGGCTGACCCCCTTTCACACAGGAGCAAAAACCCGGGTATTTCACGTGTCGACCCCTTTCACACAGAAGCCGGATTTTTCCTGCAAAACTCTGTGTGTCATAAGAAAAGGACAGTTTTAAAGGCACACAGAGATGAGATCATGAAAAGTGGGTGGTGACTGCTCACTGCATTGCATTAAACATGGCTGACAAGTTGCAGAACACCCTCTCTATTAACCTAAATACTATGACACAGTAGAAGTACAAGGACACATTGGTTGTATGTTTGAAAGAACTTGTTTTATTTTTCACAAAACATGTTTTATGCAGTTCACTTTAAATATAAAATGTTTTCAAATATAAATCTTTAGTGGTCATAAATACCCTATCAACACTGAAACAACATTGAACTATTGCAACACGAGGTAGAATATGTATTTAGCATAGGTCTACTATCAGTGGTGGGTGAATAGGTTGTGCTGCCATCCAAGCTGGTATTGTATAGGGGAGACACAAACCTAGTCTGACTGTCCAGCAGCCACACCTTTTCATCCGGCACTGTATATATAGATAAACACTTGTATTTGCAATTTTTGGTACCTGTAGGGCACAGGTCTTCAACCTGTGGCCCTTCAGATGTTGTGGAACTACATGTCCCCGCATGCCCTGAGTTTTTTTGCCATCCTACTATAGGAAAAAATGTGGCAATGTATGGTGGGACATGTAGTTTCACAACATCTGGAGGGCCACAGGTTGAAGACCTGTGCTGTAGGGCAATTCGAAACACTCTGGCTCCTGCCGGGCAGTGAAAACCCGCACGGCCAGGAATCTGTGCCACACACAGCAGTTTACAATGATGGGATCCGGCTGAAACCAGGCGGCCTGGGTGAATGGTCACATCTGTGCCCATTATTAACTACGGTGTGTGGCACGGCTTCCTGGCCGTGCGGGGTTTCGCCATCCGACAGGAGTCGGAGTGTGTGAAATAGCCCTTAGTACACCCCAAAAAAATATAAATATATAAATATAAGCCCCAAACAGGGAATTTTTTTATTGCCTTAAAGATAAAGAAGAAGGCATACTGTGTACACATTATAGATTATGTTCAGTCACATATCTAGAGTATACTCTATTTGTACACATTTAAATAAAAAAAAAGTTTGAGAACTTTGATTCAGCTCCAAACTGAAGAACCAAATGAGCTTTTTTGAGGCTCATAAACTAAAGAACCATAATACTCTACTGTGTACATCAAAATGGAACACAGCATTTAACGGGCCTTGTAAGTGCCACTTTTTAAGCAAGAAAAATTGAACGAGCCCAGAAAAAAGATAAAAAGAACAACCATATAGCAACATTACTACAAATGCCTGTAGGCAGTGCTGATTACAGTGCTAACAGGAGTGTTATGATTACTGGCATTCACTGAATCATCAGCATAATTTTTCACATTGCCATATTGCCTACTATATCCTGTGCCATTGACAGTATCATGCACTGTCTCCTGTGGACTGGTATTGGCATGTGGCCTACTTGGCTGTGTGGCATGTGAAAAATTATTGCCCATGTTTTCAGTATAACTACGCCCTTGGCCCTGCACAGTAGTTTGGCTTGAATTTGAAGGCATAAATGTATGGCCTCTGTGTGGAGGATTACAATAATCACCCTCAGCGTACGGACTACACAGCTTGTAAGGCTGCGGATTCTGTAATGTAGACACCATATTGGTAAGGAAGGTCATCTGTGCATCTCGATTTTCACGCGCTATGCGTTCGTGCAGACCCACCAACTGTGTGAGAAAGGAATCTTGCAACTGTCTCTCGTTGTCAAAGAAGCGCTGCAGTCGGGCATCCTCTTGAGTTTGAAATTCAAGATCGGACTCTCGGAGATGATCTACCAGGATTCTTGACATTGAGCGCGTAGCAAGCTCCATCTTTGACGGTTTTTTCTTCCTTGCAGGTACATCAAATACTAAAAAAAAGGAAAAATCATTACAATCCAATAGCGCCATGCCAGTATATATATATATATATATATATATATATATACACTACTACTACTGGTTCCCACAATACCCCTCTCCAGGGCACACCACATGTGTGCTGTAGTAGTGGGTGCGTGGTTGTTACCTGTGTTACTGTGGGACTACAGGTCCCAGCAAGCCTGCAACACATGCTGATACTTGGGAGAACCACAGGTACTAGCATGTGGGGCATTAAAGGCCTGCTGATACCTATAGCCCCCTGTACATCTATTAAAATAGATACACAAACAATACTTGAAAAACTTACTGTTACGACGCAACGTTGGGGTCTCAGTCTGTGCAGGAGCGGGTGTCCCAGATGGGGTAATGGTGCTGGCTCCACTGTCGTCAACCTCAGCCTCTATTGGATCAATTGTGTCCTCCATGGCAGCAATAGGATCAGGGATGCTGTTGTCTATGCTGTCTTCCAACTCCATTATAGGTGGGCAAGATGGGCTGCATTCTGGAGTTATGCTCCGTGATGAAGCTGCACTGGATGATGATATGGCAACAGGGTTCACCAGGGCAGAATTGCCAAAGACCTCGTTACATTGGTCGAAGTAAACCCATTCCATCCTCCCAGCACCACTTTTCCTCCTGTTGTTGTCACAAACTTTGTTGTAATACCTGCGCAGAGCTTTTAGTTTGTTGACCACCTGCTGCTGGGTGCGCACAATGCCCCTTGAAGTGAGGACCTTGGCAATATTGATGTAGACTACAGCGTCCTTCACTGTGCCAGTAATCTGTTTGCGGATTTCTTCCTCCCCTCTGACACTGAGCAGCTCACGGATCTCCTCATCTTTCCAGTGCGCCATGTCCTCTGCCACGTGCGCTCAGCCAATCAGGGAAGCTGTAAAGATCAGCCAATCACGCAGCACCATGCTGCACAGCCAATGAACATGATTTTTCAATAGTCGGGAGAAAAACACAGGTCGGGACCTTTCACACAGCCGCAGACACGTGTCTGACACGGGAAAAACCCAGGTAAATTACTGGGTCGAAGTCCCGGAACTTTAGACCCGTGTTGACCCTTTCAGACAGAAGAAAAACCCGTGTCGACACGGCAAGAGCAGGGAAATTACCGGGTCTTTTTTTCTGTCTGAAAGGGGTATTATGCACACTGTACGTTATTATAAGCACAAATCTTAAGGTGCGTACCCACGGTAAGATATAGTGCAAAATCTAGCACACTATCTAGCTGGTTTCGAATAGCATGCTAGATAGTGCACTATATCTTACCGTGTGTACGCACTATCCGACGTACGATGCGCGCTCCCGCCGGTCGTCTGGGAGGGAGCTGGTCGGGTGAACATGCAACTGAATTTTGGCTAGAAAGCATAAGATACAGTGCATATCGTACGGCACACTGTATCGTATGCTTTCTAGCAAACAATGCGCGTCATCAGCGGCACGCCCTGGCCACTTCCTGGACACTGCCCAGACACTCCCCATCAGCCATTCCGCGGCGCACACGCACCCAGAGGAGGCCCGAGGAGCTGGAGCAAGGGAAAAAAACCACGACGCACACACACACCCAGAGGAGGCACGAGGAGCTGGAGACAGGCACAAAAAGCAAGTACATTTTGTCATGGGTGTTTCAGCTGCGGTGTGGGTGCGTGCATGAAAATGGTGCTTGGTTGGGAGGGGTCGCCTGCATACATCAAGGGGTAGGTGGGGGTGCCTGCATGAAAATGGTGCTTGGTTGGGAGGGGTCGCCTGCATACATCAAGGGGTAGGTGGGGGTGCCTGCATGAAAATGGTGCTTGGTTGGGAGGGGTCGCCTGCATACATCAAGGGGTAGGTGGGGGTGCCTGCAAGAAAATGGTGCTTGGTTGGGAGGGGTCGCCTGCATACATCAAGGGGTAGGTGGGGGTGCCTGCATGAAAATGGTGCTTGGTTGGGAGGGGTCGCCTGCATACATCAAGGGGTAGGTGGGGGTGCCTGCATGAAAATGGTGCTTGGTTGGGAGGGGTCGCCTGCATACATCAAGGGGTAGGTGGGGGTGCCTGCATAAAAATGGTGCTTGGTAGGGAGGGGTCGCCTGCATACATCAAGGGGTAGGTGGGGGTGCCTGCATGAAAATGGTGCTTGGTTGGGAGGGGTCGCCTGCATACATCAAGGGGTAGGTGGGGGTGCCTGCATGAAAATGGTGCTTGGTTGGGAGGGGTCGCCTGCATACATCAAGGGGTAGGTGGGGGTGCCTGCATGAAAATGGTGCTTGGTTGGGGATGGGAGACCTGGCTGCATGAAGGGGATGGAGGGTGACGCTGCATTATCACAGGGGATGGAGGGGGAGGCTGCATTATCACAGGGGATGGAGGCTGAGGCTGCATTATCACAGGGGATGGAGGGTGAGGCTGCATTATCACAGGGGATGGAGAGCTGCGTGAAGAAAGTGCTTTATTACAGTATATGTGATGTCAGTGTTGTGTTGATATTAAATTATTATTTTTTTTTTTTTTAAGAAATGGCAACCCCAAACCAGGAATTTTGGACAGGATTTCTGGACATGTATGAGTCGAATGAGTGTCTGTGGCGGGTCAAGGACAAAAATTATGCTAATAAGGAGAAACGCAACAAGGCACTGCAGGAAATGCTGACATACGTCAAAGGCATAAATGCTTCTGCCGACATAAAGTTTGTGAAAAAGAAGATTCAAAATTTCCGTACAGTATACTTAAAAGAACGCAAGAAATATGAGGATTCCAAACGCTCTGGAGCCGGGGTAGAGGAGATTGAAAAACCATCTTTATGGTACTATGATCAGCTCCATTTCCTACAGGATCAAGACCCCCTAAGTCAGTCACAGTGTTCTATGATGGAAGTCTCTCCAGGGCTATTGCCAGAGGAGGAAACAGATAATAGCAACGTGGTGAGTGTATACATAATATTATTTACTGTGTTATTTAGCTTCATGTAATTTGTTATTGACAGTTTATTTTTGTGCACATTTAAGGTCACTCTTTCGGATGCGGAGACAGAGCCACCCAACACCCAACAAACCGAAGCCGAGCAGACTGCTGTGGTGGTGGAAAGCACACCTCCGTCAAGACCCAAGAGGACCCTCACCACAATCAAGTCTAGAGCTTCCTCAAGTTCAGCACCAAACCGTGCCGAGCGGTTTCTCCAAAGTGCAGAGGAGGTTCTGCATAAGTTACCCAATGAATTCAATGCTTTTGGTACACATGTTGCACAGGAATTGGAGGCAATGGTACCAGACCAGCGCATCCATTTCAAGAGGATTGTATATGATCTGATGATACGGGGTCGCAGTGGCGAATTAAGGCGTGATATTCACCTTGCATCATCTGCATCATATACAACGCAGCAAGGCCAACGTCCTCCCCCTAACCAATACCCATCTCGCACATCATACCCACCACAAAGTTTTACTGAACATACAAGCCCACCCTTGTATTGTAGCCCAAGTGCTACCTCATCACAGCCCCAATATCAAACTTCCACTCCCGGCCCGAGTGGTACCCCCTCTGTATGGGTGGGTGCACAGGCCACTCTTCTTTGTGAGCCTGATCTGTTCAAGTTGTAAATGTTATAATATATGCAGTCCCTTTGGGTAGTTAAGATATCTCTGTTCCTGATATCTAGAAGTTAATGCTGAGCCGTTAGGAAGTAGTGATATGTGGCTTGATGGAAAGTTGTTGTAACACATTACTTTGAAGTATAGTTTTTATGATCCGCAAACAAATCATACCTCATTTTTTTTGTTAAAGAAAAAATCTACATTGCCTGGTTGCAATTTTTTGTGGAAAGGACCACATTTTATTTTGTAAAGAAAAAATCTACATTGCCTGGTTGCAATTTTTTGTGGAAAGGGCAATAAATATTGTTTACTGCAAAACTTTGTTGTTCTCATAAATTACTGCTTTCCCCAAAGGTATTGATAAGTACGTCACAATCTGTGTACACTACCATTCAGCTATCACAGTTGGGTTTTCAATAAAAACAATATACATTTGGGTAACATACAATAAACTTATTTAATACTTGAAACATAGCATTTGTTCCAAAAATACAACACATGCAAATCTTTTGGACATTGCAGTCAAAGTAACGTATCTTAAACAAATATGTACAAATAGCAGGTTCAGTATCAGGCAATTGCTTGAAGCTGCCAGTCCAATGCACCCTCTCCATTGAAGTAGGCCAGGTATTGGTCTCTGACCTGCTTTGCACGCTGTGATGACCCATGTGCCAGTGGGTTTGCATTAAGGGAGGTCCACCCATCGATGTCCTGAGACTGCTGTGCTGGTTCCGGTTCTGACACTACAGGTAATTCGTGTCTTGATTTGCGCCTCAAAAAATTATGCAGCGCACAACATGCAAGCACTATCCATTGGATTTTGTCGATGCGCATATTGATTGCACTGTGGAAAATCCTGAACTTGTTGCTCATTATGCCGAAGGCATTTTCCACAGTGCGTCGCGCCCTGCAAAGCCTGTAATTAAAAATACGACGCTCCTGATTAAGCACTCTCTGAGGATAGGGACGCATGATGTGCTCATGGAGTGCGAATGCCTCGTCAGCTAGGAAAACAAAATTTAGTCCATTTTGGCAATCATCACTAGAAGGGAGGTTGAGGCGCTTTGTGGCAAGGTGCTGGTAAAAAAGAGTGTCTTTCAGTGAACCTCCATCTGATGCCCTGCCATTTTTACCCACATCCACATAAACAAATTCATAATTGGCGTCCACTATCGCCAGCAGTACTACACTAAAAAACCCTTTATAGTTATAGTACAAGGAACCAGATTTGGGTGGCTGTGTAATGCGGACATGCTTCCCATCGATGGCCCCTCCGCAGTTTGGAAAGTTCCATCTGGTCTCAAAATCGGCCGCAATACCCTGCCATTCCTCACGGGTAGTAGGAAACTAGAAAAAAAGGTTGAAGAAAAATGATTTTCATTTGAGGTTTATATTTACATCACTTTATAGCATATTTCATTGTTGATGCTCACAATTGAGCCTTCCCAAGGAGGACAATTGATTGGCAGTACACACTTCTACACATAATTATACTTTGCAAACCATGTATGATATATATTACGGATGGACAGATGTTGCCAAACTAGAAATGCGACCATGCCTTGCCACAGTTTAAACACTACCTTTCTTTATTGCTGAACTGTGGCAAGGCATGATGTGATTTGTACTTGCACAACATCTTGAGAGGCAGCGGTTGGCCAGGCCTGTATTAAGCCCATGCTTGTTGTGTTTTACTGGGTTACAACAAACCAACCTGCCCAGATTTCTCCTGCCCCATAAAAAAGCCACCACACAGTTACGGGCCACCCCACCCCAACTCTCCCCCTCCTCGTCTCCGTAAGCCTTGCCGCTGGGGTGGTCAGCAATCTTAAGCGGTGTCTGGTTTAATTCAGATTTTACAACATTAAACAATGTATTTGGTGTGTGCTCATTTCTCTAGGTATATGTCTGCTGCTGCTTTCAGAGCATGCGGGGAGCACACATAGAGAACAAAGGACACTTCAAATAAAGCAATTAAGTGGGAACACAATGGGACCATGTGCATTAGCATATATACTCTACGGAGGATGCTGTGAATACATATTTACAACTAATGTGACTTTTAAATTGTCCTTACCTTCAAGTATTGTGGCTTGAGGACAGCACATAGGGCCCTGCAGGTTTCAGGAATTATACGGCCCAAAGCCTGAGGTGAAATCAAGGACCCAAACTTCAGATCCGCTAGGGATCTACCTGTTGCCAGGAAACGCAGAGTGACGATCAGCCTGTCCTCTGCAGGTATTGCCCTCCGCATGGTGGTATCCTGTCTTTGGATATAGGGCCTCACCAGTCCCAGCAGTTCCTGGAATGTACTGTCATCCATCCGCAGGTAGTTACGGTAGTCTACTGGGTTGTTTTCACGAATCTGGACAAGTAGTGGCACATGAGAGAGAGTTTCCCTCTGTAAAAGCCAATGCTTGGTCCAGCAGGATCGCCTTGCCCTATTGGGGCCTTTTCCTCTCTCATCATTAGAGCTCTCCCTTTCTGCTATCACAGCAGCTCCTGCATATGCTGCCAGCATACTGCAATGAAAAGTATCCATTATTGACCTTGGAAAAGGTTGATTAGCACACTAGCTGCAATAACCTGATGAGGGAATACAAACTAGTCACTCTGCACAAATGCAATAATTTTAAAATGGCTGCTGAGCCTTTATACAACCCTGCAAACACCCACTTCTACAGCCTGCCAATGAGGGGTTTGTTATTTTTTTGAAATCCCTGCCCATTATGCAAACACTGTGATCGTCCAGGATCTAGCCAAGTAGCTGTGACGTCAGATCGTATACCATATCGTTTGCAGATCGTACATTATTTTCAGTCCAAATCTGATGGTTTTTAGCCTATAGTGCGTTCCCGTGACATCGCATACGATATCGGACGAAACATGAATCGTACCGTGGGTACGCACCTTAATGCTTCTGACCACTGGGACTTTCCTGGGAAATAGTATACAATATCATACGGAACATAAATCGTACCGTGTGTACGCACCTTAACGCCTGTAATTTGCATAGTATGAAATTATACAGAGTAGCTGATTGGTTGCCATAGACCAATTTTCCTCTGGCTCATTGCTCCTCCCTTATCACTGCTCATACAACTACCCCTTTGCCTTTTCCTACTATGACTTTATCCTACCTGTATTTTCTTTTGCCGTTTCTATAGCTCTTAAGGTGGCCATGCGCTTCTTCTTGCAGCAGAGTATGGCCATCCAGTCCCTTCGGCCGGAACCTTCCCAGGGGGTAGGATCGCATGTGATGTATCGCATACGATCCTTTGCCATGTGATGTATCACATGCGACCCCGCTCCCCGCAGTGGGTCCGAGGTGGAGGTCGGACATGCAGCAGGTACGACCTTTGATCTGATGCACAGTGGACCGCGTATCGGATCAGATGTCAAACACACCCGATTTGGCCACTTTTACACAATTTCTCAGCCCGATCCGTCAGAATCAGGTGAAAAGTAGCCAAATTCGGACTAGTGTATGGGCACCTTTACACTATTCCCCATCCTACACTGTATCTCTCTATCCTGCCCATACACTACGGCTGATTTGGGATGTTACAATATTGATACATTTCTTCTTTAACAGAGTCTTCGCTGCCGAGATCGTGTCCGGTCTCCAGCACTTCCACAGGATGGGCTTCATCCATCGGTAACTTTCTTTCCTTGTTTAAATAAACATAAAATACAAGGGCTGCATTAGTACTTGTTCTTATTGTGGGAAATAAATCATAGTAGTTACACCCTTATAAACATAACATTACTCTGCGATGCATTCAGTGCTAATATGTGTACTGAGAAATAAGAGGTATGTTAAGATATTTTACTGCCTGCACAGAAGACCCATGTGCAGAAGAACTGGCACTGATGCCATAATATTTGCTATATTCTGCACAGACACAAACTCCATATTTCTGGGGAAGACATATGGCGTTCCAGTCATCCATGCTCGGTGAGCATAAGGGGCAGCCTGGTGCCTCCTCAGCTTTAGGACCTTGTTCATAGCACACACTGCACCCTGGTCTGGCCATGTGGAACAGGCATTTATCAATTAGGAGATGCACTTTTCTACATTTCCAGATGTATCCTCATATAGCCAGCCTCAATCCGCCATGCTGAGTAAGTGCCAGTGAGACCCCAGGTCCCGTGCAACTCTGCCAGCATCCAGCATCTGCCAGCAAATGCCTCTTAGTCACAACATAACACAACTAAGATGCGCCAGGAGACTTTGCCCTAATATGTGTCTGAGGACATATCTGCAGCCTTAGTCACTTACTGTATTATGTATTTCATATACTGTCCATGCAAACAAGTACTTAATGAAGAAATTGTTCCTATTACAGAGACATCAAACCAGAGAACATCCTGCTTCATGACGGCCATATTAAAATCGCCGACTTCGGGCTGGCGTTGGAGAACACACCCAAAACCTCTGGCTACGCTGGAACATGTGGCTACATTGCCCCAGAGGTGAGGCTATAATAAATTAGAGGTCGGCTGTACAGTATAAAGGTGCATGCTACAAACAGTAGCGGCTTTATGTTCTAAATGGCATCTAATCATGATCTGCCTTCACTGACAGCCAATCACAGGTGTTTTCCTACACTGGTGGTTTAGGAGTGGCTGGCTGGTTAATGCAGAGCCAGGGAAATCCCTTTTATCATTTTGCAGAGGTTGTTCATAGTGAACTTTTGTATCTATGGGGATTTTCCAGGTTTGGTTTATACCTTTGACTCCTTTATTGGCACTCCCGAGAATTTTACGGGTTATGCTCCAGTTCACGCTGAGATCAGTGCTGCGCTCGGCTTCAGCAGCTGCCCAACCTTGCCTCCTTCCCCCGGCTGTGTGCGGTGTGACCTTGTAATGTCATCTCACACATAGCCAGGTTCAGGGCCGGGCAGCGGCTGATGGAATGCCCAGCGGCACTGCTTGGCTTTGGGTAATGCAGTGGGGGGGGGGGGGTGTGTGTGTGTGTGTGTGTTGGGAAGCGCTCCCCAAAAAAACTACTACTGAAGGGGTTAACTTACACTACGATGAATAAAAGTGGAATATTTTGTATTGAGTAAATAATAACTGGGTCTCATAGTATTATTGTAATAAACCAATTATCTTGTGATGTAAGTAAGGCTAATGGAACACACTGCATAAAAGAAAAATATAAATCATTGCCTCTGCCTGTATGTATGAAATATATCATGTGTCCCAACCAGGGTGCCAGATGTGTCTTTGTCAGTGTAACATCTGATGGCAGGCGTATTGTGCCCAGATCTGCTCTCCTGTTTATAAAGTGTTATTGAGTGAACTTCTTACCTTTTATTGACAGATCATCAAGCGAGAGCCGTATGATGCGGGAGTGGATTGGTACTCCTTCGGTGTGGTGCTATTCGAGATGACAACAGGAAAATCCCCCGAGGAGTGCCACATCTCGGCTTTGGCGGGCTGTCATCTGTGCCCGAATACAAGAAACATCATTGAAGAGGTGAGTGTCAGACCCACCTTAGCATTCAGCACTAGGTAACAAAGAGGCCATGAACAATGTGTCAGCGTCTGTTATTTATACAGAACCCCCATTCTCTAGTATCAGCCATGTAGTTGTTCTACGAGCGGTCATGTAGCTGTACATGGGGAAGCTATACGTAGTTACATACGTCAGATTACATTACTGGCTCCACCTCCCTGACACACACAAATAAGTGAAGGAAACTCCAAGCCAGAGCAATGCCTGCTGCAGGAGTCACTGTACCACTGACATACACTACTGGTCACGTTATACAGCACCGGCATTTTCCCTGTTTCTATTCAAATGTAAGCAAATCAAGTCCAGTGAATGACCCCCAATGGTACCATGATAAGCAGTAACCTGCTAGAGGTTGGGGGAAAGAATACTAAACTACATAGACACACATCCTCTGATTAGGGGAAAATAATGATTATTTTCTTTGAGGCTAAAAATCATTTGAGAAATATGTCTCCCAAATATGTGCTGTAAGGAATCAGACTGCAGCTGAACAGAAACTTAGTTGCCCTCACGTTCCTCTTTCCAGCTCCTGTGTGGTGACCCTGAGATGCGTCTGGGTGAGAACGGCAACATCAGAGAACATCCATTCTTCACGGGAATCGATTGGGAGAAGTTAGAACATCTGCAGGACCCATTCACTCCCAGCTTCTCCCTGCAGCCACCACAGTGAAGGTAACATCACTTCCCCAGGTGCAGGAGGTATAACATCATCTCACACAGGAGCAGCCGATACCTCCATCAGTAGCCACAGAACAACTTCCAGCTTCCAGAAGAACACCTGGCTTCTCCGTCAGCCCGAATTACACAAGGTGGCAGAACATCGCCCCTCAACTAACAACTACGGTATGTTCTCCAACGCCCATCAAGTACTGGAGACCGAGAGACCGGAACATCAAATCTCTTCCTGATTGGGTAAGTACGATCCAACCCATATTATGCGCAATGTTTGGTTTCTGCACATGTGATCACATCGCAGAACAACGAACACCTCTGCTGATTGCAGAGGTGCTTGCGGTGTAGAGCAGCCAGCGATCACAAATGGAGGCAGGGGGTGGAATGCACCTCCTCCTGCATTTGCATTGCTTGAGGATCCCACATGATAAGCTGCTGTGAGCAGCTTATCATGTGCAATCCAAACTGAATCAGGCATCTTCTAAAAATGTATATAAAATATAACATCAATGGCGAGGGTTTGGCTGGATTATTTAGGGAGGACGGAGGCCAGAACTGATGTTATATCTTATATATATTTAAGCTGCAACGCAAAGTTTCCTTTGTCTCGCAAGCCGACCTACAACTGCAAGCCTGAGAGAGATGAGACTTACTCAGACTGCAGTCGCAGCGTCACAGCCACCGATGGTCCTGATGTTTTTCTAAACTGCAATCGCAGTTTGTTATGATCACAAATGGAGGCCGGGGGTGGAATGCACCTCCTCCTGCGTTTGCACTGCTTAAGGATTGAGGATTAAGCATTATACACATACCACCCCAGGGCCAATAGCCTAACAGTGCACCCCTACTCTCTACTGCCTTACCATCGCTCGCACCACCCCCCATCATCCATGCCCACACTGCTGCTCTCTCTAACTCCCCCCTCAGCTTCTCTGTCCTCACCCTCTCTGCCCTCGCCCACTCTCTAACTCCCCCCTCAGCGTCTCTGCCCCCACCCTCTCTCTAACTCCCCCCTCAGCGTCTCTGCCCTCACCCTCTCTCTCTAACTCCCCCCTCAGCGTCTCTGCCCTCACCCTCTCTCTCTAACTCCCCCCTCAGCCTCTCTGCCCTCACCCACTCTCTAACTCCCCCCCTCTCTCTAACTCCCCCCTCAGTGTCTCTGCCCTCACCCTATCTCTCTAACTCCCCCCTCAGCCTCTCTGCCCTCACTAACTCTCTAACTCCCCCCTCAGCGTCTCTGCCCTTACCCTCTCTCTAACTCCCCCCTCAGCGTCTCTGCCCTCACCCTCTCTCTAACTCCCCCCTCAGCCTCTCTGCCCTCACTAACTCTCTAACTCCCCCCCTCAGTGTCTCTGCCCTCACCCACTCTCTAACTAACCCCTCAGCGTCTCTGCCCTCACCCTCTCTCTAAACCCCCCCCCCCCAGCCTCTCTGCCATCACCCACTCTTTAACTCCCCCTTCAGTGTCTCTGCCCTCACCCACTCTCTAACTCCCCCCCTCAGCGTCTCTGCCCTCACCCTCTCTCTAACTCCCCCCTCAGCGTCTCTGCCCTCACCCTCTCTGCCCTTGCCCACTCTCTAACTCCCCCCACAACGTCTCTGCCCTCACCCTCTCTCTAACTCCCCCCTCAGCGTCTCTGCCCCTCACCCTCTCTCTAACTCCCCCCCCCCTCAGCCCTCACTAACTCTCTAACTCCCCCCTCAGCGTCTCTGCCCTCACCCTCTCTAACTCCCCCCTCAGCCTCTCTGCCCTCACTCTCTCTCTAACTCCCCCCTCAGCCTCTCTGCCCTCACTAGCTCTCTAACTCCCCCCTCAGCATCTCTGCCCTCACCCTCTCTGCCCTTGCCCACTCTCTAACTCCCCCCACAGCGTCTCTGCCCTCACCCTCTCTCTAACTCCCCCCTCAGCGTCTCTGCCCTCACCCTCTCTCTAACTCTCCCCCTCAGCCCTCACTAACTCTCTAACTCCCCCCTCAGCGTCTCTGCCCTCACCCTTTCTCTAACTCCCCCCTCAGCCTCTCTGTCCTCACCCTCTCTCTAACTCCCCCTCAGCCTCTCTGCCCTCACTAACTCTCTAACTCCCCCCTCAGCTTCTCTGCCCTCACCCTCTCTCTCTAACTCCCCCCTCACCCTCTCTCTAACTCCCCCCACAGCATCTCTGCCCTCACCCTCTCTCTCTAACTCCCCCTCAGCCTCTCTGCCCTCACTAACTCTCTAACTCCCCCCTCAGCGTCTCTGCCCTCACCCTCTCTCTAACTCCCCCCTCAGCGTCTCTGCCCTCACCCTCTCTCTAAACCCCCACCCCCCTCAGCCTCTCTGCCATCACCCACTCTTTAACTCCCCCCTCAGTGTCTCTGCCCTCACCCACTCTCTAACTCCCCCCCTCAGCGTCTCTGCCCTCACCCTCTCTCTAACTCCCCCCTCAGCGTCTCTGCCCTCACCCTCTCTGCCCTTGCCCACTCTCTAACTCCCCCCACAACGTCTCTTCCCTCACCCTCTCTCTAACTCCCCCCTCAGCGTCTCTGCCCTCACCCTCTCTCAAACTCCCCCCCCCCTCAGCCCTCACTAACTCTCTAACTCCCCCTCAGCGTCTCTGCCCTCACCCTCTCTCTAACTCCCCCCTCAGCCTCTCTGCCCTCACCCTCTCTCTAACTCCCCCCTCAGCCTCTCTACCCTCACCCACTCTCTAACTCCCCCCTCAGCATCTCTATCCTCACCCTCTCTGCCCTTGCCCACTCTCTAACTCCCCCCACAGCGTCTCTGCCCTCACCCTCTCTCTAACTCCCCCCTCAGCGTCTCTGCCCTCACCCTCTCTCTAACTCCCCCCCTCAGCCCTCACTAACTCTCTAACTTCCCCCTCAGCCTCTCTGTCCTCACCCTCTCTCTAACTCCCCCCTCAGCCTCTCTGCCCTCACTAACTCTCTAACTCCCCCCTCAGCTTCTTTGCCCTCACCCTCTCTCTCTAACTCCCCCCTCACCCTCTCTCTAACTCCCCCCTCAGCATCTCTGCCCTCACCCTCTCTCTAACTCCCCCCTCAGCCTCTCTGCCTTCACTAACTCTCAAACTCCCCCCTTAGCTTCTCTGCCCTCACCCTCTCTCTCTAACTCCCCCCTCACCCTCTCTCTAACCTCCCCCCTCAGCGCCTCTGCCCTCACCCACTCTCGAACTCCCCCCTCTCTCTAACTCCCCCCTCATTGTCACTGCCCTCACCCTCTCTCTCTAACTCCCCCCTCAGCCTCTCTGCCCTCACTAAGGGGGAGATTCTCTAAGAATCTCCGCCCCCCTTCGCCACGCATCGCATATTTAATTATCGCATATGCTGTAACATATGCGATAATTAAGGCAAAGGACAGCTCTTGCGTTAAGAGCTGTCCTTTGCGGTGAGAGTCGCCGGGTCCCAGCAGGTCCCGGCGGCTCTCCCCTCCCTCCCACACCCGGCGCTGCTGCGCCGGGCTCTCCTCCTCCCTGCACCCGGAAGAGGATTAGTGCAGGGAGGAGGTTACAGGTCCGGGCAGCACTGCGCTGTGCTGCCCGGACACAGGTGAGGGGGCAATGCGGGGCGGCGGGGGGTAGGCGGGGGCGGCGGAGAGTTGCGATAGAAGCCCATTGGCTTCTATGGGGCATCGCCAGATTTTTCTGGCGATGCCCCCCGCCGCGATAACACGGCGGGGGGATGCTTACAGCATCCCAAAATGCGGTAAAAACCCCGATAACAGGGTTTTTACCGCATTTTTAGCTTAGAGAATCCCGCCCTGACTCTCTAACTCCCCCTCAGCATCTCTGCCCTCACCGTCTCTCTAACTCCCCCCTCAGCGTCTCTGCCCTCACCCTCTCTCTAACTCCCCCCTCAGCCTCTCTGCCCTCACTAACTCTCTAACTCCCCCCTCAGCGTCTCTGCCCTCACCCTCTCTCTAACCCCCCCCCTCAGCCTCTCTGCCATCACCCACTCTCTAACTCCCCCCTCAGTGTCTCTGCCCTCACCCACTCTCTAACTCCCCCCTCAGCGTCTCTGCCCTCACCCTCTCTCTAACTCCCCCCCCCTCAGTGTCTCTGCCCTCACCCTCTCTCTCTAACTCCCCCCCTCAGAGTCTCTGCCCTCACCCTCTATCTCCCCCCTCAGCGTTAATGCCCTCACCCTCTCTCTAACTCCCCCCTCAGCTCTAACTCTCTAACTCCCCCCTCAGCATCTCTGCCCTTACCCTCTCTCTCTAACTCCCCCCTCACCCTCTCTCTAACTCCCCCCTCAGCGTCTCTGCCCTCACCCTCTCTCTCTAACTCCACCCTCAGCCTCTCTGCCCTCACCCACTCTCTAACTCCCCCCTCTCTCTAACTCCCCCCTCAGTGTCTCTTCCCTCACCCTCTCTCTCTAACTCCCCCCTCAGCCTCTCTGCCCGCACTAACTCTCTAACTCCCCCACTCAGTGTCTCTGCCCTCACCCTCTCTCTAACTCCCCCCCCCCTCAGTGTCTCTGCCCTCACCCTCTCTCTCTAACTCCCCCCCTCAGAGTCTCTGCCCTCACCCTCTATCTCCCCCCTCAGCGTTAATGCCCTCACCCTCTCTCTAACTCCCCCCTCAGCTCTAACTCTCTAACTCCCCCCTCAGCATCTCTGCCCTTACCCTCTCTCTCTAACTCCCCCCTCACCCTCTCTCTAACTCCCCCCTCAGCGTCTCTGCCCTCACCCTCTCTCTCTAACTCCACCCTCAGCCTCTCTGCCCTCACCCACTCTCTAACTCCCCCCTCTCTCTAACTCCCCCCTCAGTGTCTCTTCCCTCACCCTCTCTCTCTAACTCCCCCCTCAGCCTCTCTGCCCGCACTAACTCTCTAACTCCCCCACTCAGTGTCTCTGCCCTCACCCTCTCTCTAACTCCCCCCCCTCAGTGTCTCTGCCCTCACCCTCTCTATAACTCCCCCCCTCAGAGTCTCTGCCCTCACCCTCTATCTCCCCCCTCAGCGTTAATGCCCTCACCCTCTCTCTAACTCCCCCCTCAGCATCTCTGCCCTCACCTTCACTCTAACTCCCCCTCAGCCTCTCTGCCCATACCCACTCTCTAACTCCCCCTTCAGCGTCTCTGCCCTCACCCTCTCTCTAACTCCCAAATCAGCGTTTCTGACCTCTCCCTCTCTCTAACTCCACCCTCAGCGTCTCTGCCCTCACCCTCTCTCTAACTCCCCCCTCAGCCCTCACTAACTCCCCCCTCAGCGTCTCTGCCCTCACCCTCTCTCTAACTCCCCCCTCAGCCTCTCTGCCCTCACTAACTCTCTAACTCACCCCTCAGCGTCTCTGCCCTCACCCTCTCTCTAACTCCCCCCTCAGCGTCTCTGCCCTCACGCTCTCTCTAACCCCCTGTCAGCCTCTCTGCCATCACCCACTCTCTAACTCCCCCCTCAGTGTCTCTGCCCTCACCCAATCTCTAACTCCCCCCTCAGCATCTCTGCCACCCTCTCTCTAACTCCCCCCCCTCAGTGTCTCTGCCCTCACCCTCTCTATAACTCCCCCCTCAGAGTCTCTGCCCTCACCCTCTATCTCCCCCCTCAAATGGTGTCTGCAGCGCTTAAGTGGGGAGGCGTCATGTAAAAAGCAACCCTGAGTGCGGCGAAACGCATCCCAAGGATTGGTCTGTCCATCAAGTACTGGAGACCGAGAGACCGGAACATCAACTCTCTAAAGCCTCTTAAAATCTGAGCACTTTAGCCAGGTTGACAAAGCCGGCCTGAGCGCTCGAAATGCGTTTCCAAAGGATTCCCGCCTCATCTGTGACACCAACCTGCTGCACATCTGTGATACCAACTTGCTGCATGTCTGCACTTTAAACGTACTGACAGCCTGCCTAAATCATCGCTCCCCAGCAATGGCTATGACTGCCAGCTGCATGCGGCTGTCACCACGTGAGAGTGTACAGGACACTGACCTATTAAGAACGGAGATCAGCTTGTGCGGACGGTACGGCCGTAGCAGTCCGGGACCATGGACCATCGGCTTCTCCACACAGTAAGTTACTCCAGGTACCTCAGCACACAGGACACATGTCACATGCTCTAACTTTCTATCTATAACGTGCAATACATCACGCGCATCAAGTGCGGTCCAAAAATTAAGCCGGCCTGCGACTGCAAGCCTGAGTAAGAGGAGACTTACTTAGGCTGTAGTCGTAGAGGGTGAACGTGACCGATGGTCGCAGTGTCCTTGTAAACTGCCATTGCATCGCAGTTTGATATGATCACAAATGCCGGCAGGGGGTGGTATGCACCTCCTCCTGCATTTGCATTGCTTGAGGATCCCACGTGATAAGCTGCTGTGAGCAGCTTATCATATGTGACCCAAGCTGAATTTATATAAAATATAAAATCAAAGGCGAGGAATTGGCTGGCAACTTGGGGCGGATGGAGGCCAGAACTGATTTTATATTTTATATAAATATACATTTACGCTGCAAGGTGAAGTTCCTTCGCCTTGCAAGCCAGCCTGCGACTGCAAGACTGAGTAAGGGGAGAATTACTTAAGCTGTAGCCATAGAGGGACACTGCAACCGATGGTCACAATGTCCCTCTAAACTGCCATTGCATCGCAGTTTGATTTGATCACAAATGCCGGCAAGGGGTGGTATGCACCTCCTCCTGCATTTGCATTGCTTGAGGATCCCACATGATAAGCTGCTTATCATTTGCGACCCAAGAATAGAATAGAATCAACTTTATTGGCCATGTGTGCTTGCGCACACTAGGAATTTTTGGGGGATTTACAGTGCAGCATAAATCATGGCTAAGGGGGGGGGGAGGCATTACATACATTACATTGAGACATTACATGCGGGGACCACATTTTTAAAGGGCAAAATTCGCCCTGCCCCTCTAGCAGTGCCCCACTTAAACAGCCTTACGGGGAAGCCCAGCGCCGCCGCAGACGGCGATACCCGGCGCTTACCCGGCAGCGAAGCGACTTCGGAGGGGCCAGGACCGCCCCTTTGATGATGGCGGCGGCTGGGCCCGCACCCTTTGATGACATTTTTTTAAAAATATTTATTTTTTACACTGACACTTGCACGGATCTGAATGATCCATGTAGGCTTCTGAGGATACGAATTAGTATTTAATGGCTGATAAATACAAATTCGTATTGAAAAAATACGTATGCATACGACATCAGTAAAATATGAGAAAAAAAAAGAAAACAAAACCTCCCCTCTGGTAATATCCACCCACTATTATTGCTTAGCACAAATCTCTGCGTGTATATGTGCTCCCCATGGGAGATCGACACCAGCAAAGTTGCTTAGCAAAATTGCTTAGAAAAATTGCTTAGCACAGATCTCTACGTGTGTATGCCCCTTTACTCAGGCTGCAGTCGCAAAGGGTCACAGCCACCGATGGTCCCGATGTTCTTCTAAACTGCAATCACAGTTTGATATGATGGCAAATGGAGGCAGAGGGTAGAATGCACCTCCTCCTGCATTTGCATTACTTAAGGATTGCACATGATAAACTATTGCAAGCAACTTATCATATGCAATCCAAACTGAGAGCCTGATTCAGACCTGTTCTCTATGCTGGGAAATAAATGGTGACTGCAGCACTTAAGTGGGGAGGCGTCCTGTAAAAAGCAACCCTGAGTGCGGCGAAACGCATCCCAAGGATTGGTCTGTCCATCAAGTACTGGAGACCGAGAGACCGGAACATATACTCTCTAAAGCCTCTTAAAATCTGAGCACTTTAGCCAGGTTGACAAAGCCGGCCTGAGCGCTCGAAACGCGTTTCCAAAGGATTCCCGCCTCATCTGTGACACCAACCTGCTGCACATCTGTGATACCAACTTGCTGCATGTCTGCACTTTAAACGTACTGACAGCCTGCCTAAATCATCGCTCCCCAGCAATGCTATGACTGCCAGCTGCATGCGGCTGTCACCACGTGAGAGTGTACAGGACACTGACCTAGGAAGAACGTAGATCAGCTTGTGCTAACGGTGCGGTCGTAGCAGTCCGGGACCATGGACCATCGGCTTCTCCACACAGTAAGTTACTCCTGGTACCTCAACACACAGGACACATGTCACATGCTCTAACTTTCTATCTATAACGTGCAATACATCGCGCGCATCAAGTGCAGTCCAAAAATTAAGCCGGCCTGCGACTGCAAGCCTGAGTAAGAGGAGACTTACTTAGGCTGTAGTCGTAGAGGGTGAACGTGACCGATGGTCGCAGTGTCCTTGTAAACTGCCATTGCATCGCAGTTTGATATGATCACAAATGCCGGCAGGGGGTGGTATGCACCTCCTCCTGCATTTGCATTGCTTGAGGATCCCACGTGATAAGCTGCTGTGAGCAGCTTATCATATGTGACCCAAGCTGAATTTATATAAAATATAAAATCAAAGGCGAGGAATTGTCTGGCAACTTGGGGCGGATGGAGGCCAGAACTGATTTTATATTTTATATAAATATACATTTACGCTGCAAGGTGAAGTTCCTTCGCCTTGCAAGCCAGCCTGCGACTGCAAGACTGAGTAAGGGGAGAATTACTTAAGCTGTAGCCATAGAGGGACACTGCAACCGATGGTCACAATGTCCCTCTAAACTGCCATTGCATCGCAGTTTGATTTGATCACAAATGCCGGCAAGGGGTGGTATGCACCTCCTCCTGCATTTGCATTGCTTGAGGATCCCACATGATAAGCTGCTTATCATTTGCGACCCAAGAATAGAATAGAATCAACTTTATTGGCCATGTGTGCTTGCGCACACTAGGAATTTTTGGGGGATTTACAGTGCAGCATAAATCATGGCTAATGGGGGGAGGCATTACATACATTACATTGAGACATTATATGCGGGGACCACATTTTTAAAGGGCAAAATTCGCCCTGCACCTCTAGCAGTGCCCCACTTAAACAGCCTCACGGGGAAGCCCAGCGCCGCCGCAGACGGCGATACCCGGCGCTTACCCGGCAGCGAAGCGACTTCGGAGGGGCCAGGCCCGCCCCTTTGATGACGGCGGCGGCTGGGCCCGCACCCTTTGATGACATTTTTTTTTTAATATTTATTTTTTAAACTGACACTTGCACGGATCTGAATGATCCATGTAGGCTTCTGCTGATACGAATTAGTAATTAATGGCTGATAAATACAAATTCGTATTGAAAAAATACTTATGCATACGACATCAGTAAAATATGAGAAAAAAAAAAAAGAAAACCTCCCCTCTGGTAATATCCACCCACTATTATTGCTTAGCACAAATCTCTGCGTGTATATGTGCTCCCCATGGGAGATCGACACCAGCAAAGTTGCTTAGCAAAATTGCTTAGAAAAATTGCTTAGCACAGATCTCTACGTCTGTATGCCCCTTTACTCAGGCTGCAGTCGCAAAGGGTCACAGCCACCGATGGTACCGATGTTCTTCTAAACTGCAATCACAGTTTGATACGATGGCAAATGGAGGCAGGGGGTGGAATGCACCTCCTCCTGCATTTGCATTGCTTAAGGATTGCACATGATAAACTATTGCAAGCAGCTTATCATATGCAATCCAAACTGAGAGCCTGATTCAGACCTGTTCTCTATGCTGGGAAAAAAATGGTGTCTGCAGTGCTTAAGTGGGGAGGCGTCCTGTAAAAAGCAACCCTGAGTGCGGCGAAACGCATCCCAAGGATTGGTCTGTCCATCAAGTACTGGAGACCGAGAGACCGGAACATCAACTCTCTAAAGCCTCTTAAAATCTGAGCACTTTAGCCAGGTTGACAAAGCCGGCCTGAGCGCTGGAAACGCGTTTCCAAAGGATTCCCGCCTCATCTGTGACACCAACCTGCTGCACATCTGTGATACCAACTTGCTGCATGTCTGCACTTTAAACGTACTGACAGCCTGCCTAAATCATCGCTCCCCAGCAATGCTATGACTGCCAGCTGCATGCGGCTGTCACCACGTGAGAGTGTACAGGACACTGACCTAGGAAGAACGTAGATCAGCTTGTGCTAACGGTACGGTCGTAGCAGTCCGGGACCATGGACCATCGGCTTCTCCACACAGTAAGGTACTCCTGGTACCTCAACACACAGGACACATGTCACATGCTCTAACTTTCTATCTATAACGTGCAATACATCGCGCGCATCAAGTGCAGTCCAAAAATTAAGCCGGCCTGCGACTGCAAGCCTGAGTAAGAGGAGACTTACTTAGGCTTTAGTCGTAGAGGGTGAACGTGACCGATGGTCGCAGTGTCCTTGTAAACTGCCATTGCATCGCAGTTTGATATGATCACAAATGCCGGCAGGGGGTGGTATGCACCTCTTCCTGCATTTGCATTGCTTGAGGATCCCACGTGATAAGCTGATGTGAGCAGCTTATCATATGTGACCCAAGCTGAATTTATATAAAATATAAAATCAAAGGCGAGGAATTGGCTGGCAACTTGGGGCGGATGGAGGCCAGAACTGATTTTATATTTTATATAAATATACATTTACGCTGCAAGGTGAAGTTCCTTCGCCTTGCAAGCCAGCCTGCAACTGCAAGACTGAGTAAGGGGAGAATTACTTAAGCTGTAGCCATAGAGGGACACTGCAACCGATGGTCACAATGTCCCTCTAAACTGCCATTGCATCGCAGTTTGATTTGATCACAAATGCCGGCAAGGGGTGGTAAGCACCTCCTCCTGCATTTGCATTGCTTGAGGATCCCACATGATAAGCTGCTTATCATTTGCGACCCAAGAATAGAATAGAATCAACTTTATTGGCCATGTGTGCTTGCGCACACTAGGAATTTTTGGGGGATTTACAGTGCAGCGTAAATCATGGATAAGGGGGGGGGGAGGCATTACATACATTACATTGAGACATTACATGCGGGGACCACATTTTTAAAGAGCAAAATTCGCAATGCCCCTCTAGCAGCGCCCCACTTAAACAGCCTCACGGGGAATCCCAGCGCCGCCGCAGACGGCGATACCCGGCGCTTACCCGGCAGCGGAGCGACTTCGAGGGGCCAGGCCCGCCCCCTTTGATGATGGCGGCTGGGCCCGCACCCTTTGATGACATTTTTTTTTTAATATTTATTTTTTAAACTGACACTTGCACGGATCTGAATGATCCATGTAGGCTTCTGCTGATACGAATTAGCATTTAATGGCTGATAAATACAAATTCGTATTGAAAAAATACGTATGCATACGACATCAGTAAAATATGAGAAAAAAAAAAGAAAACAAAACCTCCCCTCTGGTAATATCCACCCACTATTATTGCTTAGCACAAATCTCTGCGTGTATATGCGCTCCCCATGGGAGATCGACACCAGCAAAGTTGCTTAGCAAAATTGCTTAGAAAAATTGCTTAGCACAGATCTCTACGTGTGTATGCCCCTTTACTCAGGCTGCAGTCGCAAAGGGTCACAGCCACCGATGGTCCCGATGTTCTTCTAAACTGCAATCACAGTTGGATACGATGGCAAATGGAGGCAGGGGGTAGAATGCACCTCCTCCTGCATTTGCATTGCTTAAGGATTGCACATGATAAACTATTGCAAGCAGCTTATCATATGCAATCCAAACTGAGAGCCTGATTCAGACCTGTTCTCTATGCTGGGGAAAAAAATGGTGTCTGCAGCACATAAGTGGGGAGGCGTCATGTAAAAAGCAACCCTGAGTGCGGCGAAACGCATCCCAAGGATTGGTCTGTCCATCAAGTACTGGAGACCGAGAGACCGGAACATCAACTCTCTAAAGCCTCTTAAAATCTGAGCTCTTTAGCCAGGTTGACAAAGCCGGCCTGAGCGCTCGAAACGCGTTTCCAAAGGATTCCCGCCTCATCTGTGACACCAACCTGCTGCACATCTGTGATACCAACTTGCTGCATGTCTGCACTTTAAACGTACTGACAGCCTGCCTAAATCATCGCTCACCAGCAATGGCTATGACTGCCAGCTGCATGCGGCTGTCACCACATGAGAGTGTACAGGACACTGACCTAGGAAGAACGGAGAATAGCTTGTGCGGAAGGTACGGCCGTAGCAGTCCGGGACCATGGACCATCGGCTTCTCCACACAACAAGGTACTCCTGGTACCTCAACACACAGGACACATGTCACATGCTCTAACTTTCTATCTATAACGTGCAATACATCGCGCGCATCAAGTGCGGTCCAAAAATTAAGCCGGCCTGCGACTGCAAGCCTGAGTAAGAGGAGACTTACTTAGGCTGTAGTTGTAGAGGGTGAACGTGACCGATGGTCGCAGTGTCCTTGTAAACTGCCATTGCATCGCAGTTTGATATGATCACAAATGCCGGCAGGGGGTGGTATGCACCTCCTCCTGCATTTGCATTGCTTGAGGATCCCACGTGATAAGCTGCTGTGAGCAGCTTATCATATGTGACCCAACTGAATTTCTATAAAATATAAAATCAAAGGCGAGGAATTGGCTGGCAACTTGGGGCGGATGGAGGCCAGAACTGATTTTATATTTTATATAAATATACATTTACGCTGCAAGGTGAAGTTCCTTCGCCTTGCAAGCCAGCCTGCGACTGCAAGACTGAGTAAGGGGAGACTTACTTAAGCTGTAGCCATAGAGGGACACTGCAACCGATGGTCACAATGTCCCTCTAAACTGCCATTGCATCGCAGTTTGATTTGATCACAAATGCCGGCAAGGGGTGGTATGCACCTCCTCCTGCATTTGCATTGCTTGAGGATCCCACATGATAAGCTGCTTATCATTTGCGACCCAAGAATAGAATAGAATAGAATCAACTTTATTGGCCATGTGTGCTTGCGCACACTAGGAATTTTGGGGGGATTTACAGTGCAGCATAAATCATGGATAAGGGGGGGGGATGCATTACATACATTACATTGAGACATTACATGCGGGGACCACATTTTTAAAGGGCAAAATTCGCCCTGCCCCTCTAGCAGTGCCCCACTTAAACAGCCTCACGGGGAAGCCCAGCGCCGCCGCAGACGGCGATACCCGCTGCTTACCCGGCAGCGAAGCGACTTCGGAGGGGCCAGGCCCGCCCCCTTTGATGACGGCAGCGGCTGGGCCCGCACCCTTTGATGACATTTTTTTTTAAATATTTATTTTTTACACTGACACTTGCACGGATCTGAATGATCCATGTAGGCTTCTGCTGATACGAATTAGTATTTAATGGCTGATAAATACAAATTCGTATTGAATAAATACGTATGCATACGACATCAGTAAAATATGAGAAAAACAAAACAAAACCTCCCCTCTGGTAATATCCACCCACTATTATTGCTTAGCACAAATCTCTGCGTGTATATGTGCTCCCCATGGGAGATCGACACCAGCAAAGTTGCTTAGCAAAATTGCTTAGAAAAATTGCTTAGCACAGATCTCTACGTGTGTATGCCCCTTTTTTCAGGCTGCAGTCGCAAAGGGTCACAGCCACCGATGGTCCCGATGTTCTTCTAAACTGCAATCACAGTTTGATACGATGGAAAATGGAGGCAGGGGTGGAATGCACCTCCTCCTGCATTTGCATTGCTTAAGGATTGCACATGATAAACTATTGCAAGCAGCTTATCATATGCAATCCAAACTGAGAGCCTGATTCAGACCTGTTCTCTATGCTGGGAAAAAAAATGGTGTCTGCAGCGCTTAAGTGGGGAGGCGTCATGTAAAAAGCAACCCTGAGTGCGGCGAAACGCATCCCAAGGATTGGTCTGTCCATCAAGTACTGGAGACCGAGAGACCGGAACATCAACTCTCTAAAGCCTCTTAAAATCTGAGCTCTTTAGCCAGGTTGACAAAGCCGGCCTGAGCGCTCGAAACGCGTTTCCAAAGGATTCCCGCCTCATCTGTGACACCAACCTGCTGCACATCTGTGATACCAAATTGCTGCATGTCTGCACTTTAAACGTACTGACAGCCTGCCTAAATCATCGCTCACCAGCAATGGCTATGACTGCCAGCTGCATGCGGCTGTCACCACATGAGAGTGTACAGGACACTGACCTAGGAAGAACGGAGAATAGCTTGTGCGAACGGTACGGCCGTAGCAGTCCGGGACCATGGACCATCGGCTTCTCCACACAGTAAGGTACTCCTGGTACCTCAACACACAGGACACATGTCACATGCTCTAACTTTCTATCTATAACGTGCAATACATCGTGCGCATCAAGTGCAGTACAAAAATTAAGCCGGCCTGCGACTGCAAGCCTGAGTAAGAGGAGACTTACTTAGGCTGTAGTCATAGAGGGTGAACGTGACTGATGGTCTCAGTGTCCTTATAAACTGCCATTGCATCGCAGTTTGATATGAACACAAATGCCGGCAGGGGGTGGTATGCACCTCCTCCTGCATTTGCATTGCTTGAGGATCCCACGTGATAAGCTGCTGTGAGCAGCTTATCATATGTGACCCAAGCTGAATTTATATAAAATATAAAATCAAAGGCGAGGAATTGGCTGGAATTTGGGGTGGATGGAGGCCAGAACTGATTTTATATAAATATACATTTACACTGCAAGGTGAAGTTCCTTCACCTTGCAAGCCAGCCTGCGACTGCAAGACTGAGTAAGGGGAGACTTACTTAAGCTGTAGCCATAGAGGGACACTGCAACCGATGGTCACAATGTCCCTCTAAACTGCCATTGCATCGCAGTTTGATATGATCACAAATGCCGGCAAGGGGTGGTATGCACCTCCTCCTGCATTTGCATTGCTTGAGGATCCCACATGATAAGCTGCTTATCATTTGCGACCCAAGAATAGAATAGAATAGAATCAACTTTATTGGCCATGTGTGCTTGCGCACACTAGGAATTTTTTGGGGATTTACAGTGCAGCATCAAGCATGGATAAGGGGGGGGGGGGGGGGGGAGACATTACATACATTACATTGAGACATTACATGCGGGGACCACATTCTTAAAGGGCAAAATTCGCCCTGCCCCTCTAGCAGTGCCCCACTTAAACAGCCTCACGGGGAAGCCCAGCGCCGCCGCAGACGGCGATACCCGGTGCTTACCCAGCAGCGAAGCGACTTCGGAGGGGCCAGACCCGCCCCCTTTGATGAGGGCGGCGGCTGGGCCCGCACCCTTTGATGACATTGCGGCCCGGGCACGCCCCTCTTGTGACATTGGCGGCCCGGGCCCGCCCCCTTTGATGACATCAGCGGGCCCGGTCCACCTCCCAGCGCCCTGCCCGCTCTAAATGCTAGAGTGAACACTAATAAGCAGGGACAGTACAGTTATCACACAGGGAACACATACCTGCCGAGCTGCACAGCACCTAGGCAGCCATCAGAGGCACCACTGGTCGCTGCAGCAGCCAGGTAGGTAGCGATATAAGCAAGGACAGTGGTGGTGGTGGGGGGCGGGGGGGATAGAGTCACTGAGGCCTGAGGAGAGACAATGAGGTCTGAGGCTGGAGTTGGGCCCTCCCTGGGCTGAGTTCCACGCCTCTGCCCCCTATAGTCTAATCATACATCCTCCCTGGGGGGGACGGGGGGTGCTGCCACAGGATAATAATAATAATAATAATAATGATATTTATATAGCACTTTTCTCCCAATAGGACTCAAAGTGCTTCACACATTGTCTTTACAGCTCGAAATACAAAACAAGCTTAACCGTAGATGTCAGTGAAATGCTTGAGTAAATAAGTATGTCTTTAGTCTATTTTTAAAGGATTCTATAGTGGGCGCTTCTCGCACTGTGCGAGGAAGAGAGTTCCACAGAGTTGGAGCAGCAAAGTTGAAAGCTCGACCCCCAGATGAATTCAGGGAGATTCTGGGTACTGTTAGTAGTCCTTCTTCAGTGGATCGTAGTAATCGAGTAGGACAGTAAGGGATCAGCAGCTGTTGCAGGTACCTTGGGCCCTGGTCATGTAGGGCCTTGAAAGTGAGTAAGCCAATCTTGAAAACGATTCGCCATTTTACAGGTAGCCAGTGAAGGGAGTAGAGAATGGGAGTTATGTGGCAGGAGCGGGGCTGGTTAGTTAATAGTCTGGCGGCTGCATTTTGTACCAGCTGCAAGCGGTGCAATTCTTTTGCTGGAAGTCCCAGGTACAGAGCATTGCAGTAGTCTAGTCGTGATGATATAAATGCATGTATGACTTTAGGAAGGTCTTCTGAGGGAATTAAATGCTTGATTCTGGCTATGTTTCTCAGATGAAAGAATGAGGATTTGATTGTGGCTGACACCTGATGTTTAAGTGTCAGGCCATTATCCAGGACAACACCAAGATTCCGCACATGATCAGAGTTTTTTAGTGCTGTGCCCCCCAGCTTAAGACCTGTCAGTTGGCTATGCTGCCGTCTTGTCCTGTGATTTATCATCAGGACTTCTGTTTTATCTGGGTTCAGTCTCAGCCAACTGGAGCTCAGCTAGGCAGCCATTTAAGGTTGTTATTGTGTTAACGGTGCCTGGAGCAAAGGACAGGTACAGTTGTGTATCATCTGCATAGCAGTGGTAGACCAGGCCGTGACGTCTGATTATGTCACCAAGTGGAAGCATGTATACTGCAAAAAGCATGGGAGATAGTATAGAGCCCTGTGGGACACCACAAGACAACGGCACTGGTGGTGAAGAGTATACTCCCAATGCAACTCTCTGTGACCTGCCAGTGAGAAATGATTTGAACCAGCTAAGGACTGTGCCACCCAGGCCACAGAAATTCTTCAGGCGCTCAATTAGAATCCCATGGTCAATGGTGTCAAATGCTGCAGAGAGGTCCAGAAGGATTAGGATTGAACAGTCTCCTCTATCCTATCTATAGATGGCTCCTGCATCTGCTGATGATGGGGGACAGCGGCTTGGTTCTGTGGGACTGATATATCCCCTGTCCTGGCCGGGTGCCGCCTCCAGGTGCCGATGGGGGCCACCGTCACCTCTGGGGGTCATCATGCCGGGGACCGTGCCTGCGGCCAGGTCCTGAGCCTCTGGTGCCGTCCCCGGGGGCTGAGCTGTGCGCCGCTGGCTGGGGCCTGGTCCACTGCCGTGTCATCCAGTGCTGCATCTCCGTGCATCTCCTGCAGTTGCAGTGAGCCCTCCCCGGCTGGGGTGGGGGGGAGTGGTCACCGTGCCGCCATCCGTCCTCCTCCTACGCCGTACTCCGTCCAGGGCGCCCTTTCTGAGGCCCCTACCGGAAGCTCAGCTAAATTTAGATAAAATATAACATCAAAGGCGAGTGATTGGCTGGCAACTTGGGGCGGATGGAGGCCAGAACTGATGTTACATTTTATATAAATATAAATATATGCTTCAAGGTGAAGTTCCTTCGCCTTACAAGCCGGCCTGCAACTGCAAGACTGAGAAAGCGGAGACTTACCTAAGCTGTAGCCATAGAGGGACACTGCAACCGATGGTCACAATGTCCCTCTAAACTGCCATTGCATCGCAGTTTGATATGATCACAAATGTCGGCAGGGGGTGGTATGCACCTCCTCCTGCATTTGCATTGCTTGAGGATCCCACGTGATAAGCTGCTGTGAGCAGCTTATCATATGTGACCCAAGCTGAATTTATATAAAATATAAAATCAAAGGTGAGGAATTGGCTGGCAACTTGGGGCGGATGGAGGCCAGAACTGATTTTATATTTTATATAAATATACATTTACGCTGCAAGGTGAAGTTCCTTCGCCTTGCAAGCCAGCCTGCGACTGCAAGACTGAGTAAGGGGAGACTTACTTAAGCTGTAGCCATAGAGGGACACTGCAACCGATGGTCACAATGTCCCTCTAAACTGCCATTGCATCGCAGTTTGATTTGATCACAAATGCCGGCAAGGGGTGGTATGCACCTCCTCCTGCATTTGCATTGCTTGAGGATCCCACATGATAAGCTGCTTATCATTTGCGACCCAAGAATAGAATAGAATCAACTTTATTGGCCATGTGTGCTTGCGCACACTAGGAATTTTTTGTGGATTTACAGTGTAGCATCAAGCACTGGGGGGGGGGGGGGCATTACATACATTACATTGAGACATTACATGCGGGGACCACATGTCCGACGAGCAGCACAGCGCATAGGCAGCCATCAGTGGCGCCACTGGTCTCTGCAGCAGCCAGGTAGGTAACGATATAAGTAGTGTTCCCGCTAGGCTGCTTTAGCTCTAGCAGCGCCCCGCTAAAAACAGCCCCACGGGGAAGCAAAGTGCCGCCGTAGATGGCGATGCCCAGCGCTTCCTCATCAGCAAAACCGACTTCGGAGGGGCCGGGCCCGCCCCCTTTGGTGACGGCGGTGGCCGGGCCCGCCCCCTTTGATGACGGCAGCGGCTCGGGCATGCCCCTCTTGTGTCAATGGCGGCCCGGTCCGCCCCCGGCGCCCTGCCCGCTCTAACTGCTAGAGTGAACACTAATAAGCAGGGACAGTACAGTTTTCACACAGGGAACACATACCTGCCGAGCTGCACAGCACCTAGGCAGCCATCAGCGGCACTACTGGTCGTTGCAGCAGCCAGGTATGTAACAATATAAGCCGGGACAGTACAGTATCACACAGGGAACACATACCTGCCGAGCTGCACAGCGCCTAGGCAGCCATCAGAGGCGCCACTGGTTGCTGCGGACTCCTGCATCTGCTGATGCTGCGGGACAGCAGCTTGGGCCTGATCTTTCCCCTGTCCTGGCCGGAAGCCGCCTCCAGGTGCCGATGGGGGCCACCGTCGCCTCGGGGGTCATCATGCCGGGGACCGTGCCTGTGGCCGGGTCCTGAGCCTATGGTGCCGTACCCGGGGGCTGAGCTGTGCGCTGCTGGCTGCGGCCTGGTCCAGTGTGGCGTCATCCAGTGCCGCATCTCCGTGCATCTCCTGCCGTTGCAGTGCGCCCGCCCCGGCCGGGGTGGGGGGGGAGTAGTCACCGTGCCGCCATCCGTCCTCCCCCTCCGCCGTCATGGCGCCCTTTCTCCGCCCCGTACCGGAAGCTCAGCTAAATTTATATAAAATATAACATCAAAGGTGAAAGATTGGCTGGCAACTTGGGGCGGATGGAGGCCAGAACTGATGTTATATTTTATATAAATATACACTTACGCTGCAAGGTAAAGTTTTCTTCACCTCGCAAGCCAGCCTGCGACTGCAAGACTGAGTAAGATGAGACTTACTTAAGCTGTAGTCGTATAGGAACACCCCAACCAATGGTCGCAATGACCCGCTACACTGCCATTGCATCGCAGTTTGATATGATCACAAATGCCAGCAGGGGGTGGTAAGCACCTCCTCCTGCATTTGCATTGCTTGAGGATCCCACATGATAAGCTGCTGTGAACAACTTATCATATGTGACCGAAGCTGAATTTATATAAAATATAACATCAAAGGCTGGCAACTTGGGGCGGATGGAGGCCAGAACTGATGTTATATTCTCTATAAATATACATTTACGCTGCATGGTGAAGTTATCTCCCCATGTGACTCCAATATCTTCGGCCACTTAAAAAACAAACACTTAAAGGTGAACGGTTCACCTGTGACAAGGAGGTGCAGGAGACCGTGGAAACCTGGATTCATCAGCAACCAAGGAGTTTCTACACTGAATCCATCCACTCCCTTGTTACGCGCTGGATCATTGCATCAATGTCAATTATGTGTAGTTGTAATGTTACACATGAACTGTAATTAAATATTCTTTGATTAAAATATTGTTTACATACAACCGTAGTCTCCCTTTTCATTTGGGCACACCTTATATATGGTCTGTATACCCCATTTTCTATGCAGATGTCATTTGTTCAGTATGTAAATGGTAGTGTCTACAAAACTCCTATGGACAAATCTCTACTTACATTCCAGCAAATGTGATTGTAAAACTCATTATGGCCCTTATTCTGGTTGCCACGCAGGGAACGGTGGTGGCACTGTGCATACGCAACCAGGACAGCGGGCGGGGGTGGCCCCATTAGCGTATGGGAGTGTTTCATGGACGTTCCTATAAGAACTCAGGGCCTTCTCATGCTAATGAGGCCATGATGCGGGGGGTGGGCAGCTGCTGATATCACCGGATGTCAGCTGCCCCCCCATTTCCTTCCCAGTGTGCCCACATATGTGACAGTGCCCCTGTAACGGTGTGGTGTAAGATGATACCTGAACCTGGAGCTGATGACGGCGGCAGCTTCTGGATTCCTCACGGCTTCTTCCGGAGAACCTGTGGCAGGGAAACGGCACAACCCAAGGAGAACCCACAAAAGACAAGGCTACTACGGTTAGCAGCAACAAATATTTATTTAGAAAATATATGAAAACCGGTTGCTGCAAGACATTCACGGCTATATGCAAAACAGTCACTTATTACTATTTAGTACTTGAAGCAGTAGATCATCAATACCAATACGAAAAGAGCAAAACATTCAAATCACAAATTACTACCTCACTACGGCACTTGCTACACATATGACGCTTCAACACAATAAGTCCGCCAGGTGGCGCTATGCACCCTATATGCTGCACGGTAGTCCCTGGTGCAAACCACCCTGTTATTACATTCAAATAACGGTCCCACGACGGTAATCCTCACAAGTAAACGGTAATCCCTACCTTAGTGTGCACACTACTATATAAAGTCCAGAAAATATTAATGGTCCCCTATAACGGGGTACAGGCGAGTCCCCGTTACCTAGGGCAACTCCCTGCTAGACATACAACACAGGCTGTAGATATAGGCTTGGCGGGGGTGGCAAATCTGGCATGCAGCCAGAGGGGCATTGCAGGTGTCTCTGGGCTGCTAATGTCGCAGGGTGATCAGCACCCCAATAACAGTTGTCCCCTATGCAGGGGAGAAGGACTCTCTGCGGTGTCTGGGTACATTAGAAGGGAGCACAGGTGGGGCCAAGGGGCATATAGCTTGCAGGCCAGCAGTGGGGAGCACACGATACCTGGAGACTCAGCTGCAGTTGCCAGCTCCTGCTGGTCACGACTCCTGGGTGGCCGCTGCACGCGTTGGCTGGTCTCTTCCCTGCTGTCAATCACTCTTCCAGCGCTGGTTAGCTGCTGTCCCCGCTGTCTCTCTCTTGCTGTCGGGGAGCCGGCTGTCAATCACCGCCGGCGTCTGCCTCTCCTGCAGCTCCGCACTTTCTCTCAGTCTGCCTGTCGGCTGCCGGGGTCTCTGCTCACTCCACGCTTCACTGCTCTCTCTCTCTGCAGGTCTTCAGGCCACACGGTCTGCTGACTTCTCCTCCGTACACGGGTCTCTCCTATCTCACACGTGTCCTGTCTTCCTCTCGCTGCTGCAGACCCCTCCGTCACGCTGTACAGAGCTGACCTCTCACCCCTCACTTCACGCTCCCCGGGCAGCCAATCAGGGGGGGTGTCAGGCTCTCCCTGCGTGAAGGGGACCTGGGCTCTGTTTAACTCCTTCTGTGCCTGCACAAGCTGCAGGCAATATTGGCTACTGTTTTCTATCAGCCCCTATAAGAGGCGCAGGGGGTACCTGAAGTGGGCTATCACATACCTCCCTGCTGGAAATTTGCCTGTCCCCAGGCAACCAACCAGGGGCATTAAGTCCTGAACAAGGTACTTTCAATGTCCATGACAAAACATTTAAACGGTGAAAATAAAACAGGCGCATATACAGACATTCCACAAACAAATATTCACACTACCTTCTTATCACCTGATTATCCAATGTGGGCTCCCCCCGAGTCAACCATCCCTCCGCCACAGGACTCCCATCCCTCTGCGGTCCAGGTGCTTCACCGAAGAAAATGGATGGCGCCCACTCTCACAACGTACGCTCGGCTTTAGGCGCGTCTCGCCTCTCTGTCTCGTCTCTTGGACCTCTGTATTGCTTGCTGTATCTGGAAGGCGAACTCTTCCCCGGAGATGGTCGTGTACTCGCCGTTCGTTACAGGCTTCCCATTGATGAAACAGGTCTCGGCCTTCTCATCTCTCTCTACTGTTTCTATCTTGGCCTTGGGATCAGGCAACAGTATAGCTGGTTCCACTTCTGATGGCTTCACGGTCTCTGTCACGGCCATATGGACCACAATTTTGGAGTTTCTCTCTGGTTCAGCCATTCTGATATTTCTTGGCCCTAGGTTCGCCGCTCGGTAGTTGGCATCGTCCATCCTGGGCACATACTCCCGCGTCGGCTCCGGAAGGTGAGGCCTGGTGGCTTCTTTCCAGTTCTGATGGACTGCCTCACTCCGCACGACCGGTTTCTTGCTTGACCTCGTGATGTCAGGTTCTGGTGGGCGGGGCATCTGTCCTGGTCGAGGAGGGTTGGCATTAAATCGGTCACTCTCGCCATTTAATTCCCTCAGTTCAGCTCTACTTCCGCTGTGGCTGTACTCTTGCTGGTAGTACGGTTGGGGCTCTCTATGACTTGGATAGTGTGCTGGGGTGCGTCTGTTACGTAGCACCGGTGTTCCATTCGGTCCAGTCACGTTGGCGGCCTTGGTGCCTTTCTTCCCGCTTGTCAATTCGAATTCTACGGCCTCACCGTTGCTCAGGCTCCGGAAGCTGTTTTGGGGGTCGGCATGCTGGATGGCGGTATAGTGGACATACACGCTATGGCCGGTGTCTGCACGCTTAATGAAACCATACCCGCGTGGTACATCAAACCACAGGACACGACCTGCAATTCTTCTTGGGCCGGTTTGCGGCCTATCGGTCATCTGCATTCCACAGGACGCTCTCGTCGTATTTTGGAACACTGCCGGTGGACCGCCTCTCCCGTGTCTTCTCGTGGTCTGTGGGCACACAGTGACCTGGTCGGTGGGTCGTCGCTCCAACCTCCATCGGGGATTCCGCTGGTGTCTGTACCTTCTATCAAGTTCACGTCGCCATCTTCTATATTCATCTTCCTCCCGTTCTCGACGCATTTCACGGATTACCTTAGTCGCCTCCTTGATTTGTTCTATCATGGTCTCGATAGCGTCTGGACCTACTTGGGGTGGTGGACTGGCAGTTGTCCGCATCTCCTGAGGTGCTGCATATTGCGATCGCCACATCTCGTCGTTCACAGGGGTCTTTGCAATCCTGTTCGTGACGCCAAGTGTGACAGTGCCCCTGTAACGGTGTGGTGTAAGATGATACCTGAACCTGGAGCTGATGACGGCGGCAGCTTCTGGATTCCTCACGGCTTCTTCCGGAGAACCTGTGGCAGGGAAACGGCACAACCCAAGGAGAACCCACAAAAGACAAGGCTACTACGGTTAGCAGCAACAAATATTTATTTAGAAAATATATGAAAACCGGTTGCTGCAAGACATTCACGGCTATATGCAAAACAGTCACTTATTACTATTTAGTACTTGAAGCAGTAGATCATCAATACCAATACGAAAAGAGCAAAACATTCAAATCACAAATTACTACCTCACTACGGCACTTGCTACACATATGACGCTTCAACACAATAAGTCCGCCAGGTGGCGCTATGCACCCTATATGCTGCACGGTAGTCCCTGGTGCAAACCACCCTGTTATTACATTCAAATAACGGTCCCACGACGGTAATCCTCACAAGTAAACGGTAATCCCTACCTTAGTGTGCACACTACTATATAAAGTCCAGAAAATATTAATGGTCCCCTATAACGGGGTACAGGCGAGTCCCCGTTACCTAGGGCAACTCCCTGCTAGACATACAACACAGGCTGTAGATATAGGCTTGGCGGGGGTGGCAAATCTGGCATGCAGCCAGAGGGGCATTGCAGGTGTCTCTGGGCTGCTAATGTCGCAGGGTGATCAGCACCCCAATAACAGTTGTCCCCTATGCAGGGGAGAAGGACTCTCTGCGGTGTCTGGGTACATTAGAAGGGAGCACAGGTGGGGCCAAGGGGCATATAGCTTGCAGGCCAGCAGTGGGGAGCACACGATACCTGGAGACTCAGCTGCAGTTGCCAGCTCCTGCTGGTCACGACTCCTGGGTGGCCGCTGCACGCGTTGGCTGGTCTCTTCCCTGCTGTCAATCACTCTTCCAGCGCTGGTTAGCTGCTGTCCCCGCTGTCTCTCTCTTGCTGTCGGGGAGCCGGCTGTCAATCACCGCCGGCGTCTGCCTCTCCTGCAGCTCCGCACTTTCTCTCAGTCTGCCTGTCGGCTGCCGGGGTCTCTGCTCACTCCACGCTTCACTGCTCTCTCTCTCTGCAGGTCTTCAGGCCACACGGTCTGCTGACTTCTCCTCCGTACACGGGTCTCTCCTATCTCACACGTGTCCTGTCTTCCTCTCGCTGCTGCAGACCCCTCCGTCACGCTGTACAGAGCTGACCTCTCACCCCTCACTTCACGCTCCCCGGGCAGCCAATCAGGGGGGGTGTCAGGCTCTCCCTGCGTGAAGGGGACCTGGGCTCTGTTTAACTCCTTCTGTGCCTGCACAAGCTGCAGGCAATATTGGCTACTGTTTTCTATCAGCCCCTATAAGAGGCGCAGGGGGTACCTGAAGTGGGCTATCACACATATGTAAGTGCCTTGAAAGTCACTTTTAATTGCATGCACGCACCACATCCTTCAATGGTCGGCAACCATCAAAAGATGTGGCCGTTCCCTCCTGGCCTGTGAATGGATGTTACTTTGTGGATGTTACTGCAACAGCCAACCATTCACAAGGCGGGCTTTGGTGTAATCACAACGCGGCAAATTTACAGCCTTGCGAATCAACCAGAATAATCCCCTATATGTAAATTACAAGACAGGAAGTGATCACATACTCACCTGCTATTAAATGGTGCCCTCCGGGATACCAGGTGTAGGGGGTGCGGGAATTCCAGCAGATGTAACGGGATGCACTTCTGGAAGTCAGAACATCGACTCTAAATTCCGGAGTCCCCTGTGCATTCCGGGAGTGCGGACCAGCATGGATTGGAGTCTACGAAAAGGGGGGAATCACTGATATCATTTCTCTGACTGAGCCCTGAAATGTCTTTTTCGCAATTATCATACATTAAATGCTGTTAAATCTATGTATTACATGACATGCAAATAATAGTAAAGCGTGGAGCAGATACTGTAAAAAACAATATATGTAATTCAACGTAGTGGAACGATCACATTGTAAATAAGATGGAAACTGATTATAGCCACCGGTCAATGTAACAGGTGAAGAATAGTCAGTGCGACGAGCTGACGCCTGGGAACCGTGTAATGTATATTGAGCTCTCTAAGTACCCACCTGAAGTAGCCCAAGTAGCCCAAACCTGAGAGGGAGAGTGATCAGATAGTATACAGGGCATTCCGGGGGAAATACAGAAACCAGGGTCTCCTTATAGAACAGATGCTAAACCAACTAAAATACTGATTTATTAGAAGATGATTATAATACAGTTCCTCCATCCGGTGCGTTGTCGGCCGCTGGAGTCGGCATTTCAGCTCACACCGGCCGGGGAGGGACGGGCTGAAATAAGTGACCAGTGGCTGTGCGTGGCTAAACCTAATCCTAATGAGCACAAACAGCGTGATAAAATAAATCAATAGAGTATCACCCCATCTCCTTGGGGCTAATTCAGACCTGATCACGTGGCTGCGAATTTGCATATCAGCCGATTCTTCATAAACTGCACATGCGCACGGCCCCTATAACCCATTTCAAGTCCTTCTATTCCATTCCAGACTCTTCACCCACTCTACTATTGTAGCAGCATCCTCCTCTCCCCCCCATGTCAGCCTGCCCACCTACACCCCTGCTCTAGCAGCATCCTCCTCTCCCCCCATGTCAGCCTGCCCACCTACACCCCTTCTCTAGCAGCATCCTCCTCTCCCCCCATGTCAGCCTGCCCACCTACACCACTGCTCTAGCAGCATCCTCCTCTCCCCCCATGTCAGCTTGCCCACCTACACCCCTGCTCTAGAAGCATCCTCCTCTCCCCCCATGTCAGCCTGCCCACCTACACCACTGCTCTAGCAGCATCCTCCTCTCCCCCATGTCAGCCTGCCCACCTACACCCCTGCTCTAGCAGCATCCTCCTCTCCCCCCATGTCAGCCTGCCCACCTACACCCCTGCTCTAGCAGCATCCTCCTCTCCCCCCATGTCAGCTTGCCCACCTACACCCCTGCTCTAGAAGCATCCTCCTCTCCCCCCATGTCAGCCTGCCCACCTACACCACTGCTCTAGCAGCATCCTCCTCTCCCCCCATGTCAGCCTGCCCACCTACACCCCTGCTCTAGCAGCATCCTCCTCTCCCCCCATGTCAGCCTGCCCACCTACACCCCTGCTCTAGCAGCATCCTCCTCTCCCCCATGTAAGCCTGCCCACCTACACCCCTGCTCTAGCAGCATCCTCCTCTCCCCCCATGTCAGCCTGCCCACCTACACCCCTGCTCTAGCAGGATCCTCCTCTCCCCTAATGTCAGCCTGCCCACCTACACCCCTGCTCTAGCAGCATCCTCCTCTCCCCCAATATCAGCCTGCCCACCTACACCTCTGCTCTAGCAGCATCCTCCTCTCCCCCCATGTCAGCCTGCCCATCTACACCGCTGCTCTAGCAGCATCCTCCTCTCCCCCCATGTCAGCCTGCCCACCTACACCCCTGCTCTAGCAGCATCCTCCTCTCCCCCCATGTCAGCCTGCCCACCTACACCCCTGCTCTAGCAGCATCCTCCTCTTCCCCCATGTCAGCCTGCCCACCTACACCCCTGCTCTAGCAGCAGCCTCCTCTCCCCCCATGTCAGCCTGCCCACCTACACCCCTGCTCTAGCAGCATCCTCCTCTCCCCCCATGTCAGCCTGCCCACCTATACCCCTGCTCTAGCAGCATCCTCCTCTCCACCCATGTCAGCCTGCCCACAGACACCCCTGCTCTAGCAGCATCCTCCTCTCCCCCCATGTCAGCCTGCCCACCGACACCCCTGCTCTAGCAGCATCCTCCTCTCCCCCCATGTCAGCCTGCCCACCGACACCCCTGCTCTAGCAGCATCCTTCTCTCCCCCCATATGAGTCTGCCCAACTACACCCCTGCTCTAGCAGCATCCTCCTCTCTCCCCATGTCAGCCTGCACACCTACACCCCTGCCCTAGCAGCATCCTCCTCTCCCCCCATGTCAGCCTGCCCACCTACACCCCTGCTCTAGCAGCATCCTCCTCTCCCCCCATGTGAGCCTGCCCACCTACACCCCTGCTCTAGCAGCATCCTCCTCTCTCCCCATGTCAGCCTGCCCACCTACACCCCTGCTCTAACAGCATCCTCCTTTCCCCCATGTCAGAATGCCCACCTACACCCCTGCTCTAGCAGCATCCTCCTCTCCCCCCATGTCAGCCTGCCCACCTACACCCCTGCTCTAGCAGCATCCTCCTCTCCCCCAATATCAGCCTGCCCACCTACACCTCTGCTCTAGCAGCATCCTCCTCTCCCCCCATGTCAGCCTGCCCATCTACACCGCTGCTCTAGCAGCATCCTCCTCTCCCCCCATGTCAGCCTGCCCACCTACACCCCTGCTCTAGCAGCATCCTCCTCTCCCCCCATGTCAGCCTGCCCACCTACACCCCTGCTCTAGCAGCATCCTCCTCTTCCCCCATGTCAGCCTGCCCACCTACACCCCTGCTCTAGCAGCAGCCTCCTCTCCCCCCATGTCAGCCTGCCCACCTACACCCCTGCTCTAGCAGCATCCTCCTCTCCCCCCATGTCAGCCTGCCCACCTATACCCCTGCTCTAGCAGCATCCTCCTCTCCACCCATGTCAGCCTGCCCACAGACACCCCTGCTCTAGCAGCATCCTCCTCTCCCCCCATGTCAGCCTGCCCACCGACACCCCTGCTCTAGCAGCATCCTCCTCTCCCCCCATGTCAGCCTGCCCACCGACACCCCTGCTCTAGCAGCATCCTTCTCTCCCCCCATATGAGTCTGCCCAACTACACCCCTGCTCTAGCAGCATCCTCCTCTCTCCCCATGTCAGCCTGCACACCTACACCCCTGCCCTAGCAGCATCCTCCTCTCCCCCCATGTCAGCCTGCCCACCTACACCCCTGCTCTAGCAGCATCCTCCTCTCCCCCCATGTGAGCCTGCCCACCTACACCCCTGCTCTAGCAGCATCCTCCTCTCTCCCCATGTCAGCCTGCCCACCTACACCCCTGCTCTAACAGCATCCTCCTTTCCCCCATGTCAGAATGCCCACCTACACCCCTGCTCTAGCAGCATCCTCCTCTCCCCCCATGTCAGCCTGCCCACCTACACCCCTGCTCTAGCAGCATCCTCCTCTCCCCCCATATCAGCCTGCCCACCTACACCCCTGCTCTAGCAGCATCCTCCTCTCTCCCCATGTCAGCCTGCCCACCTACACCCCTGCCCAAGCAGCATCCTCCTCTCCCCCCATGTCAGCCTGCCCACCTACACCCCTGCTCTAACAGCATCCTCCTTTCCCCCATGCCAGCCTGCCCACCTACACCCCTGCTCTAGCAGAATCCTCCTCTCCCCCCATGTCAGCCTGCCCACCTACACCCCTGTTCTAGCAGAATCCTCCTCTCCCCCCATGTCAGCCTGCCCACCTACACCCCTGCTCTAGCAGCAGCCTCCTCTCCCCCCATGTCAGCCTGCCCACCTACACCCCTGCTCTAGCAGCATCCTCCTCTCCCCCCATGTCAGCCTGCCCATCTACACCCCTGCTCTAGCAGCATCCTCCTCTCCCCCCATGTCAGCCTGTCCACCTACACCCCTGCTCTAGCAGCATCCTCCTCTCCCCCAATGTCAGCCTGTCCACCTACACCCCTGCTCTAGCAGCATCCTCCTCTCCCCCCATGTCAGCCTGCCCACCTACACACCTGCTCTAGGAGCATCCTCCTCTCCCCCATGTCAGCCTGCCCACCGACACCCCTGCTCTAGCAGCATCCTCCTATCCCCCCATGTCAGCCTGCCCACCGACACCCCTGCTCTAGCAGCATCCTCCTCTCCCCCCATGTGAGCCTGCCCACCTACACCCCTGCTCTAGCAGCATCCTCCTCCCTCCCCATGTCAGCCTGCCCACCTACACCCCTGCTCTAACAGCATCCTCCTTTCCCCCATGTCAGCCTGCCCACCTACACCCCTGCTCTAGCAGCATCCTCCTCTCCCCCCATGTCAGCCTGCCCACCTACACCGCTGCTCTAGCAGCATCCTCCTTTCCCCCATGTCAGCCTGCCCACCTACACCCCTTCTCTAGCAGCATCCTCCTCTCCCCCCATGTCAGCCTGCATACCTACACTCCTGCTCTAGCAGCATCCTCCTCTCCCCCCATGTCAGCCTGCATACCTACACCCCTGCTCTAGCAGCATCCTCCTCCCCCCCCCATGTCAGCCTGCCCACCTACACCCCTGCTCTAGCAGCATCCTCCTCTCCCCCCATGTCAGCCTGCCCACCTACACCCCTGCTCTAGCAGCATCCTCCTCTCCCCCTATGTCAGCCTGCCCACCTACACCCCTGCTCTGGCAGCATCCTCCTCTCCCCCCATGTCAGCCTGCCCACCTACACCCCTGCTCTAGCAGCATCATCCCCTCCCCCCATGTCAGCCTGCCCACCTACACCCCTGCTCTAGCAGCATCCTCCTCTCCCCCCATGTTAGCCTGCCCACCTACACCCCTGCTCTAGCAGCATCCTCCTCTCCCCCCATGTCAGCCTGCCCACCTACACCCACCTACGACCTAGGAGGCAGGGCGGGAGGAGGTGGGGCAGCGATGAGAGAAGAGGACAGCGGGCAGGAGGAGGCAGGTGCATCCAGCAGCTGGGCACTGTGCGGCAGGCACTGCCGCTGACCGGGGACGGTCAGGAACTGATATATGTTACTGTATATGTATGGTGAGGTCTCGAGGAAGTGACGGGGCAGCGGCTAGCAGCGGGGCAATGTGCGGCACTAAAGCATGGGAGCGGGAGAGTGTATATCTATGGTTTTACTTTTTTTTTGTGGGCTATGAGGTGTTACCTGCAGGCGTCGTAATGGGCGTTACCTAGGTCACGTGGGTACGACCCTAATGAATCTTTTTAAAATAACTATGCCCTCCCCTCAGTGTAATTGTCTGGTAGTTTATATTGCAGCATTTCACACTAAGGGCCTGATTCAGCAAGGCTCGGTAATCAGGGGTCAACTGCTGCTTGGCGAGCCCATAACAACCATCCGAACCCTCCGTCAGTACCATGCGAGGGAGTGTACTCACACACATCCCCTCGCACACAGCTGGGTTAAGGCTCTGGAGGGCCGAGGGGACTTTTGACAGGGGGGCCCTGAGGTCTAACATTAAAATCATATTACAAATTTGTGTGCGTGTATGCATGTGTGTGTGTGTGTATGTATGTGTGTGTGTGCATGCATGTGTGTGTGTGTGTGTGTATGTATGCATGTGTGTTTGTGTATGTATGTGTGTGTATGCATGTGTGTGTGTATGTATGTGTGTGTGTGTGTGTGTATGCATGTGTGTGTGTGTGTGTGTGTGTGTACACATACATATCTTTTATTTACATATTAGAGCCTGTGTGACCCAGAAATGTTGCAAATATGCTGTTTAATAAATGCAATGTAATATAATGGTTTAATACTGCAGTGCCATGCGTGGTCTGAATTCATTCCTGTCCATCAGCAGGGGGATGTAATGGGATGCCGGCAGTCAGAATATCAATGCAGACCTCCCAATCAGTTGGGTCACTACAGAGGGTGCAGAGGATGCAACTGCTGTGGGGCACGGGGGCAATCCCCTACACCCTATTTTAAGTTGATTTTTTTTTTTTTTAAATAGTAGTGCCGCCTTGGCAGAGGCTGCGCCACTATCCTGTTACTCCCCCCTTCATCGCCGGGTGGGAGCAGGAAACACAGCGGCTGCAGGAGCCTATATGAGTACTAATTCTGTCACTATGGTGGGTGGGAGCAGCAGGAAGCCCAGTGGCTGCCGGCTCTCAAGAGACCAGTGGCACCATGGCGGCATGTCACCTTACCCCCTCTCATCTGGCTGCTGGCACCTGAGGAGACATGTGAGTCACTGTGGCAGCAGGGGAAGGAGAAGACCCAGCGGCTGCAGGAGCACCGGAGGAGAAAAGTTACTGCAGCTGTGGGAGGTGGAGGAGGCCTGCGGCTGCCAGCGCTGTGAATGTAAGTCCCTCCATCGCTAGTGAAATCAAGACATGCATCCTCTCCTCTTCCCCTATCACCCTCTGTAACCTCACCTCGTCACATCACCTCACCAACTCTATCCCTGCCACCCCCTCACAATCTCTCCCCTCACCACCTCTCGCCCCGTCACCTCACCCCTGACCTGCATCCTCTCCTCCCCCTCATCATCCCATGTCACCTGACCACCTCTTGCCCCCGTCACCTCACCCCTGACCTGCATCCTCTCTTCCCCTCATCATCCCTAGTCACCTGACCACCTCTCGCCCCCGTCACCTCACCCCTGACCTGCATCCTCTCCTCCCCCTCATCATCCCTAGTCACCTCACCAGCTCTTGCCCGCCCATCACCTCACCCCCTCTCTATCTCACTCCTGCTGCTCTCTGTCTCCCCTCTCTCCACCTTCTCTTTTTAGCACCTGACCCACCCCCCATAGAAGCATTGTAGTGACAAAGGTGGTGGTTGGAGGCCATTTCAAGATATTGCTATTGGGCCCTGAAAGTTCTAGTTACCCCCTGATCCCAATCATAAGTATGTGGGGCAGGCCAGCGTCAGGCTGGAAGAAAATTAGGTTTTGGCAATAGTGGCGGAGTTAGGGTTAGGCTGTGGGCAGGAGGGTTCGGCCACTAGAAAGAAGGGGGGTTAGGGTTAGGCTGTGGGGCACGAAGGTTAGGCACTAGCAAGGAGGGATAGGATGATGGCATCTGTATTCTGACTGCCGGCATCTACACCACCAGTCATCTGCATGTATTTCATAAATAGTATACGAGTATACATACATATATATGTATATACATAGCCTATAGGGCATACACAGACACATACCATACATAGACACAGGGCATATATGCACATAAACCATACATATACACAGGGCATATATGCACATATACCATACATACACACAGGACATACACACACACACATACCATGCATACACATGTGGCATAAACACACACTATGTTTATAAAAACACACAAGCTATAGACATTATTAAAGCAAATAAGCCCCACAAGCAATCACACCCACACTGCTGCTACCAAGACATCACAGTGCTCACTGGGCCAGCATACAGTGATGTATTAATGGTTCTTACACTCCTCACCCCACTGCCTATGACCCTTCTGCTGGCACCAACAACAAAGCACACATACCTGGGGAGTCAGCCTCACCAGGACAGAAGTAGCTGGGCCAGGCAAAATACACTTGGGTCATCTGTAAGTGGCCCCCCTCTGATGATTTTAGGTGTCAAATGTGTGTCCCAATACTCATTAACCCTCGCAAGAGGGATTTTTCTGAATAAGAAGCTGGAGCTTGAATAAGAAGTGAATAAGAAGCCAACTTCAGCCTCGTCAACTTAAATCTGTGTGGGAAGGGGGATATATAGCCTTTGAGTAAAAAGAAATATAAAAATATATGATACAGCCAGTACAGGCTATGGCGAGGGAGCCAGTGACAGGGACTATAGACAGGTAGGGCAGGGGGAGCAGAGGCGGTCCTGCAGCGATGCATAACCCACAGCAGAGAGTGCCGGCACCGGGAAGGGTGATCCCTGGAGCGGACAAGGGCCTGTGCAGTGCTGTGAGCTGCTGACCTGTAAGGAGCGGAGGCTGCGCAGCTGTGTGTGACCAGGAACCGCGCTGCCCCCACTAGCTGCCAACCACAGGAGGAGCCCCAAACCCCGAGAGAACAGAATGATGTTGTTGTGTGCTGCCGAGGTGTCCTACATAGTGCCTGCCCGTGGAGGAGCTGAGAGATTAAAGACTAGAACCTCAAGGAAGAAGGTGCTGAGGGGGTAAATTACCTAGGAGCACACCCAGCCGGAGGATTCCCCCGGGGTTGCTCCGAAGAAGATAGAGGACGCAGCAAGTGGAGACCAAGGCGCGCAGGCACCGCGGAGGACACCCTCTCTCGAGGAACCAGAAGTGTGGAGGACACGCAAAGGACCCCTAGCTGGAGAGACCTGTAGAAGCCCCCTCAGTGGTGCGGAGCTGCCCTGTGAGATGCCTGCCCGAAAGTGAGCTTTGAACACGATGCAACATCAAGGACAAGAGCCACTCAGAGGACAGGGGACAGCCCAGCGGAGGAGAGGACAGAGGAAGATCCCCAGCCTGATAGGAGCCGGGGGTGGACGCAGAGGCCGACCCAGAACAGCACGACAGGCGGAGCCGAGGACGACCCAGCACCTCCTGCTGCAGGTCAGGAGCCGAAGACACAACTAGCAGAGAAGTAACTGTCACTGATTTACAGAAGAGGAACTATCTGGGATAATTAAAAAGTTCTGTAACACAATGCAGTAACTGTAATTGAAGGGGATCTATACCTACCTAGCAGAGGAGCAGCCACAGTCATTACACCGCACTTGCAAACTTCATGTTACAGTGGTTTGTTGCGATGCGCAGCATCCCGGGTGTGCTGTGGTGCGAGTCCAAAAGGAGTTGTGGGTGAGACAGAGAAGCGCTACAGGTGGCGGGGAGTACCACCTTATCCCGGGTGCTTGTGCCCCTCCTTCCTGATATTGCCACATAGTCCTTACGCTGCCATCTCTGCCCATGGCATTCCTCCGCCCCACGAGGCTGCCCCATAGAATTCCACTGCCCATAGTATTCCTTCCCTTCCTCCGCCCCTAGCATTATGCTGCCCACTCTGCCCCCTAGCATTCCACTGCCCACACTTAGGTCGACAGTCATTAGGTCAACACCGTTGGGTCGACAGGTAGCAAGGTCGACATGTGTGAAGGTCAACAGGTGTCTAGGTCGACATGGGACAAGGTCGACATGGGTTTTGGTCGACAAATGCATTAGGTATACATGGGTTAGGTCGACAGTTCGACATGGGTTTTTTTCACTGTTTTTTTTTACCCAAATGTCGACCCAGTCGACATGGACGCAGTTGGAAGTCAACTGCAGCCCCTCGCATCACTTGCTTCGGGCACGGTGCCTCGCTGCGCTCGGCACACTATTTTACTCTCCCACCATGCCCTAGTGGATGGTAGGGCATGAAATGCCACCTGTCGGCACAAAAAACAGTGTAAAAACCCATATCGACCTAACCCATGTCGACCTAGACACCTGTCGACCTTCATCCATGTTGACCTTGCTGCCTGTCGACCCAACAGTGTTGACCTAATGACTGTCGACTTAACTGTGGTCGATAATACGACCGTATCCCGAGTTCATCACGGGTGGAGGGTAAGTGTTAAATGTACTCTATGATATATATATATATATATATATATATATATATATATATGTAGTTTTGTATTTGTTATTTGATTCTGAAGACGGGGGCTGCGACCCCCCATCTCCTATGGATTAAAATTTGTCCTACCTTTTCTACAAACAATACAGTCTCTGAATGCCGCTTTCTTCGTTCATCTCTCTCTCTCTCTCTCTCAGAAAGAATAAGCAGCACTCACCAGTCTGTAGTTGAATGGAGGTACAACCTCCATTGGCAGACCTCTCCCACTGCCCACTCTGCCCATAGTATTCCTTCCCTTCCTCCGCCCCTAGCATTAAGCTCAGTGTTGCCGACCCTCCCGGAAGTCTCCCGAAAATCGGGTCCCCCTCCCGGCCCCCCCGGAAGGGAGGGCAACCCTCCCGGAATCTGTGGGACCCCCCTGAGCCCCCCGAATCGCGGCATGTAAATGCCGCAATCCGCGGGTCTCAGAGGAGGGGGTGGAGCTAAAATGGCACAATCGCGTCATTTTAGCCCCCCCCCCCTCCATGGATATCAGCCATTTGTACTACTGTATTTCCCGTAATGGGGGCGGGGCTTAATGACATCACAGTCAAGCCCCGCCCCCCGATCGGGTAAGGAAAGTCTCCTCTCCTGGCTTCTCCCGGAGAGGAGCATTAAAAAGTCGGCAACCCTGATTAAGCTGCCCACTCTGCCCCCTAGCATTCCACTGCCCTCTCTGCCCCCTAGCATTCTGCTGCTCACTCTGCCCCATGGCAATCCGGCCCATTCTGCCCCATAGCATTCCGCTGCCCACTCTGCCCCATGGCATTCCGCTGCCTACTCTGCCCTGTAGATATTCCGCTACCTGCTCTGCCCAATAGCATTCCTCCGCCCCATAGCATTCTGCTGCCCATTCTGCCCCATAGCATTCCTCCTCCCCATAGAATTCCGCTACCCGCTCTGCCCAATAGCATTCCTCCGCCCCATAACATTCCGCTGCCCATTCTGCCCCATAGCATTCCTCCACACCATAGAATTCCACTGCCCACCCTGTCCAATAGTATTCCACTGCCCACTCTGCCCCATAGCATTCATCCACCCCATAGCATTCGACTGCCCACTCTGCCCCATAGCATTCAGCTGCCCAGTCTGCCCCATACTATTCGACTGCCCACTCTGCCCTATAGCATTGTCAACATCAAGGACACATCAAGACACATTAAGACACATTGAGGCAACATCAAGGACAAGAGCCGCGGGGAGGACAGGAGACAGCAGAGCGTAGGAGAGGACCCAGGAAGATCCCTAGCCTGGTAGGAGCCGGTGGTGGAACTTGCATAGGCCAACCCAGAACAGCACGACAGGTGGAGCCGAGGATGACCCAGCACCTCCTGCTGCAGGAGCTGAGGACACAAAACAAAGCCTCACCTGCTGTGGAGCGAGTCCAGAAGGAGTTGTGATGCAGAAGCGCTACAGGTGGCAGTGAGTACCCCCTTATCCCGGGTGCTTGTGCCCCTCCTTCTTGATATTGCCCCATAGTCCTTACGCTGCCCACTCTGCCCATGGCATTCCGCTGTCCACTCTGCCCCATAGCATTCCTCCGCCCCATAGCATTCTGCTGCCCACTCTGCCCATAGTATTCCTTCCCCCCATAGCATTTCTCCGCCCCCTAGCATTATGCTGTCCACTCTGCCACATAGCATTCCGCTGCCGACTCTGCCCCATGGCATTCTGCTGGCGACTGCCCCATGGCATTCTGCTGCCCACTCTGCCCTGTAGACCTTTCGCTACCCGCTCTGCCCCATAGCATTCAGCTGCCCAGTCTGCCCCATACTATACAACTGCCCACTCTGCCCCAAAGCATTCCTCCGCCCCATAGCATTCAGCTGCCCACTCTGCCCATTGCATTCCCTACCCCCATAGTATTCCTCCACCCCATAACATACCGCTGTCCACTCTGCCACATGGCATTCCGCTGCCGACTCTGCCCCATGGCATTCTGCTGCCGACTCTGCCCCATGGCATTCCGCTGCCCTCTCTGCCCTGTAGATCTTCCGCTACCTGCTCTGCCCCATAGCATTCAGCTGCCCCATACTATACAACTGCCCACTCTGCCCCATAGCATTCCTCCGCCCAATAGCATTCCGCTGCCCATTCTGCCCCATAGCATTCCTACGCCCACTCTGCCCCATAGCATTCCTCCACCCCATAGCATTGTTAGTGTTCCTTCTAGGAACCGGGGCAGGCAGTGAGCCGCTGCAAGGGGGGCATCGTCAAGGGGGCGGACCGGGCCCGCCGTCGTCACTGTTCTGGGTGGTCCCGTGCCGCCTAGGTCACAAAAGGGGCGTGCCCGGGCCGCGTCGTGACGAAAAGGGGCGGGCCCGGCTGCCGTCGTCAGGAATAGGGGCGGGCCCGGCCAGCATTGTCATTGAAGGGGGCAGGCCCGGGGCCGCACCAAAGGCTCTCCGCTGCCGGGGAAGCTCCGGGCACCGCTATATACTGCGGTGCCGGGCTTCCCCGATATTCATGCCCAAACCAGCGTTGGGCCAGGCAAAATACACTTGGACCATATGCTAGTGTCACCCGTCTCTTGATTTCAGGTGGTAAATTTGTGGCCTAGGACTTGTTAACCCTTGCAAAACTATAGCTACTTATTCAAAATGAGACATGTCTCATATCTATGTGCCCATTTTGCCCATGTACTTCATGCCCAAGTCAGCGTTGGGCCAGACCAAAAACACTTGGGTCATCTGTAGGTCACACCCCTCTGTTGATTTCAGGTGTAAATTTTGTGGCCCAAAACTTGTTAACTCTTGCAAAACCGTAGTTAATTCAAAATGATAAAATGGTCCGGGTGCCCACTTTGGCCCAAACCAGCGTTGGGCCAGGCAAAATACACTTGGGTCACATATGTAGGTGATACCCCTCTGCTGATTTCAGGTGTCAAATTTGTAGCCCAAGACTCGTTAACCCTTGAAAAACTGCAGCTACTTATTCAAAATCGTTAAATATGGTGCATGTGCCCACTTTGCCAGCATATTTCGTGCCCAATTTGCCAGCATATTTCATGCACAAATTAATGTTGGGGCATACACACAGGACATACACATACCATACTTAGACACAGGCCATACATACACACATGCCATACATACACACACACACACACACACACACACACAGGGCCTACACGTACACATACCATACATACACACAAGGCATAGATATACACATACTATACATACACACACGGAGGGCATACACGCATACATATCATACATACAAACACAGAGGGTATACATGCATACATCCCATACATACACACATAGACACAGGGCATACACGCTCACATCCCATACACACAGACAGAACATAAATGCACACATACTGTACCATACACACACACACACACACACACACACGGCATACAAAGACACATACCATACATAGACACAGGGCATACAAGCACACATACCATATATACACACAGGACATACATGCACACATACCATATATACACACAGGGCATACGCACACATATACCATACATACACACGTAGCATAAAAACACACTATGTTTATAAAAACACATGAGCAATAAACATTAAGAAAATAAGCCTCACAAGCAGGGCCGTCTTAACATTAGGAAGGGCCCCTGGGCAACCTAGTTCACTGGACCCCCCCCCCCCCCAAATTAGTTTGCCCAGGAGCCCACAGTCACCTCCCCAACCCTCACCTCTCTGGCTCCGTGCGGCAGCCAGTCAGCTTCCGGCGGCCGGGGATCCGATCATCTTCGCTGGGGGATCCGGGCAGCGGGATCAGGGCAGCGGCGGTAGCTAGGAGCCTGCCCTGAAGTGGCAAAGCGCTATTAACTGGCGGGGCGGGAAGCGCTGTTGCATTTGAAAAGACTGGCCAGACGCTGATTGGCTGAATTCAGCCAATCAGCGTTCGGACAGTCTTTTCAAATGCAGCAGCGCTTCCCGCCCCACCGGCAAATAGCGCTAATGGGAAAGATGGTGGCCGGGTGGCGGGGATTCGACCATCCTCGCTGGGGAAGGGGATCAGGGCGGCGGTGGCGGTAGCTAGGAGCCCGAAGCGGCGAAGCACTATTTGTCGGCGGGGGCGGGAAGCGCTGTTGAATTTGAAAAGACTGGCCGGATGCTGATTGGCTGAATTCAGCCAATCAGCATTCAGCCAGTCATTTTAAATGCAGCAGCGCTTCTCGCCCCCCCTGCCGGCAAATAGCGCTTCGCCGCTTCGGGCTCCTAGCTACCGCCACCGATGCCCTGATCCCCCTGCCGGATCACCCAGTGAGGGTGATCAGAACCCCGGCACACGGACCCCCGAAATTAAATTCACTGCTAGCTAGGAGGTGAAGCGCTATTTGCCGGCGGGGTGGGAAGCGCTGTTGCCTTTTCAAAGACTGGCCGGATGCTGATTTTCTGAATTCAGCCAATCAGCGTCCGGCCAGTCTATTCAAATGCAACAGCGCTTCCCGCCCCGCCGGCAAATAGAGCTTCGCCGAATCAGGCTTCTAGCTACCGCCACCGCCCTGATCCCCCTGCCCGGATCCCCCAGCGAGGGTGAGCGGATTCCCGGACCCCGGCCACCATCTTTCCCATTGGGCTGGGCCGGGGGCCCCTAGGTCCTAGGGCCCCCGGGCAACTGCCCATCGTGCCCAATGGGAAAGACGGCACTGCTCACAAGAAGCAATCATAGATTATTCCCCAATCCCCACACCCCCACTGCGGCAGTGCTACCAAGACATCACAGTGCTCACTGGGCCAGCATACAGTGATGTATTATGTTCTTACACTCCTCACCACACTGCCTATTCCCCTTCTGCTGGCACCAACAACAAAGCACACATACCTGGGGAGTCAGCCTCACCAGCACAGAAGCAGCTCCATCTCACAGCCCTGTGAGGTGTAGAGAGAGAGGAGCTGCCTGAAAGCCGAGGAACTGTGCGCTGCAGCGCCACCTATCTGCAGCTCTACAACATTACATCCAAAACTGTCTACATGTTTTCCCCACAGCTCCGCTCTATATAAAAAAAAAATGTCAGCTGGCTTGAATGAACAGGGGCCCTTTCAGAGAGGGGGGACTGGGGATACATACCCCCTCCCCCCCAATCCGGCCCACCAAAGTCGTTCGGTGTCAGGGATTGGAAATGCGCAGAAATGTGCAAAACCCGACCATCAGGACTGGTTCCGAATTCGAGGCCTGATTCAGTACCGCTCACTAAGCAGTGGTCAGTTAGTGAGTGGCATAACTCGCGCCCCCTGCCACCGAATCCTGTCGGTAACATGCGAGGGGATGTACGTGAACATTTCCCCTCACATGCGGCCATCAAATGATTTCTCTCCTCTTAAGAAATAAACTGAGTTTCTTTTCCGTCAGAGTCCACCAAAGAGAGGGTGGGCGCTGACATCATGTGGCGTCAGCCGCCGGCCATCGACCCACCTGCGTTCCAAGGGAATGGGCAGCGTTTTCCTGGAGACGCTTATAAAATGCTCCGGCCTTTTCCTGTACCCTCCCCTACCCGTGCAAGCACCTCACCTTTGACAGGTGTCGAAAGCGTTCGCACAGAGGCCCTGCACATGTGTATAATTGGACATAAGCATCCTCAGAGCAGCACCATCGGTCCCCGGCGCGTATACACTGGGGGCGATCACTCCTGAATCACCCCCTCAGATCGATACGAGCTATCCACTATCAGCCTCCAACTGCGCTGTTTTAGGACTTCATGACAATAAACTTCCTGTCATCCGGCAGTCTAGTAATCTCTGAGGTGTATGAGGAGTCTAGTTACAGACCTGTACGTCTGATCCTCTTTCTGCACCAGGACAGCTCCTCTAAATCAGGGCAGACTTCTCCACAGAGACTGGCAAATCTCTGAACTTCCTCTGCCCTCTGGCACCTACCCAGTGGCGCAAGTAGAATTGATTTATCAGTACTCTAAGCGAGTGCGCCAAAAGTGGGCGTGGCCATGTGTCATGATGGGGCGTGGTCATATGAAACTAAACGAGTGTTTACAGGACAAAAGGGGTATGGCCACATTATGACACATGCCGTAATGCCCATTTAACATTATGCCCCACAAGGTAATGCCTATTACACATAATATCCCACACCGTAAATTCCACTTCACATTATGAGTAAATGGGGGAGGAGGTTGTCATTCGCACAAGACAAGGATATTGGTCGGACCCCTAAATATGTCCACGATTTATATTTCTGATTTTTTAGGAACAGGTGTGTGCTACCTAAGGACACAACATGTATAGAAGACAGAGAAGAAAAAAGAATGTCCTTTTTGTTGGTGCACCTCTAATTAATAAACCTTAAAAATTAACCTTTATTATTGTCTTTATTAAAAGGCTGCGAAAAATGAATTAAAAAACATACATAGACATATACAGTTGGGGTACACACATAAAACAAGGTGGCGGGCAGGGATTGCTCTTTATTGCGTTAATTCAAAATATGTTTATGAAGTGTTTAACAGTGTATAGAGGAGCCGATCCAAGTAGTGAATTGGATTTGCAAATAAAAATACCAATCTCTTCTTTCTGCCTGGATCAAGGTCTCAACTCATCTGGTCTGAGTCATCATATCTCAGTAGTCACATTTACCACTGTACAATTTGTAGGTGTGGTGGAGAAAAAGAGAGAGGGGATGTACCTGTCTGTGACACCTTATATAAGGGGGGTGCACACTGGTAAACCAACCCTCTTATCCAAGTGGGGGAATCACTCTCTTAGTATCGCTAATATCCTGGCATGGTCTTCACAAGTCTAACAAGTTGCCACCATGTCTGATAATCAGCAAGGTGACAATCTCGCATACCTGCAGATTACCTATTATGGTGGCAGGAGTGTGGGGATACTGAGCAAACCCCGTATAACTGTTTAGATTCACCCACCTGCAGATTACCTATTATGGTGGCAGGGGTATCTAATATCTAAACAAAAACCCCCAGACCTCACCTGGCAGTGAGACAGCCTCCCGAAGGGCTGGTCTTTCTCCCCTTGGGGGTCGAGGTCACCCTGATATTGTACAGAGTGACACCCTTTATTACCAATTGGGGATAACAGTGCTTGGTCTTAGATACTTACCTGCAGATTACCATATATGGTGGCAGCATATATGAGTAACCAAGCAGATCCTATTAACACACTTGATACCAACATCATATTGAGTCTGCTACCTTGCTGAGATTGTCACCTTGCTGATTATCAGACATGGTGGCAACTTGTTAGACTTGTGAAGACCCCCTGACCCCAGGCTGATTGGCTCCGGAGCTGCACTATATTTGAAATGGCTGAGAGCCGCTGGAGGGGTGAGGAAAGCCTTCGGCGCTGCGCTCCACTCTTCTAGTCTCTCAGTGGCAGCGGCAGAGGCGCTGGAGGGGTGGGGGAACTTGTGGTGCTGCTCTACTCTCTCCTTCACCTCTCATCGACAGCACCTACCCGAGGGGTGGGAGAAGTGCAGCAGGGAATGCAGGGTGATACGGTGTATCAGCAACATATTTCTTAAAGGTGCGCCGTACAACTCCGTACCCCCCCCCCCCCCCTTACTTGCACCACTGCACCTACAGTACTCCAGCCAGTCCCTGCACTCTTGTCAGCAGCCGGTTGCGATCGTCATTTAGGTAGCCATCCTGACTGGCCAGGACATTGCAGGATGCTTCTGAACTACCTTTGTGAGTCCAGGGCTGCAGCCAGTTATATCACTACTGCTCGTGCCAATTGTTCTTCACTGCACAGGTGTGATCGGGTTACAGAACATACAGCCTCATGGCTGCAAATGGTTCCCCTGTCACATCTCTCCTGCTCCTAGAACACACAGTGTAAAAGTGTACGAGGAAGCCAATGTACCAGTCCTCACTGAAGAAACGCATCCCCATGACAATACAGTATATCAGGGTTGCCGACTTTAAGATTCTCCTCTCCGGGAGAAGCACGGAGAGGAGAGATTCAGCAGCCACTCAGGGGGCGGGGCTTGCGAGTGACATCACTAAGTCCTGCCCCCATGCTGTTAAAGCAGCTAATTCACGGATCTCCATGGAGGGGGCGGGGCTAAAATGACGCGATTGTGTCATTTTAGCTCCGCCCCCTCCTCTGAGACCCGAGGATTGCTGCATTTTAATGCCGCGATCCGGGGGTCAGCGGGGGTCCCCCCTGAATCCGGGAGGGTTGCCCACCCTTCCGGGGGGCGGGGAGGGGGACAAGATTTTCGGGAAACTCCCGGAAATTCCGGGAGGGTCGGCAACCCTGCAGTATATCCCCACCCCATAAGTCACAGTTAGGATGGTGCTTGCTGAGGAATCTGCAATTCATTTGCTGTGTGCCACCCAGAGCTTTAGAGATGAGGAAACAAAGCTTAATTGTTGTCTCATGGGACCACAAAACCTTATCTCGCATTGGGCCAGATGTATCAAGCTTCAAAAATGTGATAACATGGGGAGTGGTAAAGAGCCAGCCAATCACCTCCAACCTGTCATTTTTCAAACCCAGCCTGTTACATGGCAGGTAGGAGCTGATTGGCTGGCTGTTTATCACTCTCTGTTTTATCCCGTTTGAAGATTGATACATCTGGCCCGTTGTAGCTGAGTCACTTTGATGCTTTCTGGCAAATCCAGATGTGCTTTGATGCAGTCTCTCTAATAATGGCTTCTTTCTAGCCACCCTCCCATACAGGACAGTTGTGTGCAGAGCTTTTCATATTGCTGACTGGTGCTTTCTCACTCGCACCTGAGGCACTGAGCTCTGTAGGTCCTCCTATAATAATAGTCGGCTACCCTGTGGGTCCCTCACTAGTCTCCTGGCTCTACCGCTGACTTGTGATGGGCGGCTTGGTCTAGGCAGCACCTGGGCAGCAGGACATAGCTTCCATTTCACCACTGATCCTACAGTGGGACATCAGAGCACTTGGCCTTTATTATTGGCTATTATCTTGTAGCCTTTCCTGCCTTGGGCATGTCTATAACTTTATCTGTTAGGTGAATAAAATGCTCCTTGGTCTCCAGTCTCACAGCTTTCCTTCACATTCTCCACCTGACCAATGTGATTTCAATGAAAGGGAGTTTGTCCATACATATTATTAAGGTACTTGTTTCCTAGCACGGCGCCCGTCGTGGGTGATCACATACCTTAAGTTAAGGTAACTTAGGGTATGCGATGGACGCGACCGACGTGATATTTGGCCTTTTTTAGCCTTTATTGCCGGCAAAGAGAAAATCGCGTTGATCGCGTCCATCGCATGGCGTTATAATGGCACGCGTTCGACCGACGCAATCAACGTGATATTACATAGGGAGCAATGTTAAATTAGCCGGCTATTACAAAATCACGTTGATCGCGTCCATCGCATGCCATTATAATGGCATGCGATGCGACCGACGCGATTTTACATAGGGAACAATGTTAAATGGGCCAATGATCCAGATTTTTGATTGTATAGGCACCCTAATGGGTAATGTGTATGTTAAATGCCCCCCCATTGTTAATGGGAACCCACGATTAACGCCAACCCGAAGCGTGGAGAGCATAGCGAGCCTGCAAGGGGAGGCGGTACGCGTCCTACGACCTGTTCATACCCCGCGAGGGGACGCGTAATACCTGTGAAGTAATGCGCGTCCGCTAGCCACGCTTTGGGCTCGGTGGATCGCTGCGCTCGCCACACTGTATAAAGTCAACTCCACGCCGACGTGGATAGTGGGGGTATGAAAAGGTCGGAGGACGCGTACCGCCGCCCCTCGCGTGTTTGCTATGCTCGCCACGCTTCGGGTTGGGGTTGATCGTGGGGTGCCGTTAACAATAGAGGGGCATTTCACCCATGAGGGTGGGTATACAATGAAAATTGGAGTCTGGGGGGCATTTTACATTGGGGCCAATGTAAAATCGGGTCTCAGGGACCATTTTACATTGGTTCCAATGTAAAAAATCGCGTTGATCGCGTCGATCACATCGCATGCGATTTGGTTGCATGCGATGCGATCGACCCAATTTTTGGGATCCCGATGGATGCAATTAAAATTGCTGGCGCCCTGCTAGGAAACAAGTACCATTATTAAAATGAATATTGTATTATATCAGATAACAATCTACTGTTTATATTGGAACAGGGTTATTTATACTCAAAGGTCATACATATGATAAACTCATTATTGTATAAGTCTATCAAAAATCTACGCAATAAGAATAATTGTAACCTACAATCAACAGCAACAACATCAGCAGCAACTGGTTTAGGTAAGCAGAGCAAACCCAAGCCTACAAGGCTTATTCTGGCAGGGTGATGGCTTGGCGCAGTAAGGGGTCACAGCAACATTCTGTGGCTTCTGATTTATATTCTGTTCCCCAGTGGCACCAGGTTGTCTTTATAGGTGCCGGATGACTGAGCGGCAGTCAGGATTCCGACAGTAATTACATCGACGTCGGAATCCCGACTGCTAAACCCCTGACAGACGGGCAGCGGCTATTCTCCCTCGTGAGGGTTACTGTGTAACATCCATTTGCAGGCCCTGCGAGGGAATAGACCTTGCGAATGGGTGGTGGCCGGGCCACCATTTGCAAGACCGGGTTTGGTGGGCTCGCAAGGCTGTGAATTTGCAGCCTTGTGAATCAACCAGAATAACCCCTTTATCTGTAGTGTTATGTGGTGTGCGTCTACAGGGCCTCCAAATCCAATGTTTCTGCAGTCACAAAACACAAAACACCAGTCAGAGTACAAATAATTATTTATATTTTGGGGATTTATATGCAGACAAGATATATATATATATATATTTTACTTCAGACCCAAAGAACAGGGTAAGAGGAAGGGGATAACAGTGCAAGGAGAGTAGCAAGGGAAATATAAATACAAATTGGGAAATTTAATAAAAACAAATATTAAAAATGCTTTGAGCTCATAGGTCCAGCTAAAATGGCAGTTTAACCCTTCCAATACTATAGGCCTGGACCTCCAGTCATGGAAGGGTTAAAATTATACAATGCGATAGTGTCTTATTAACTGTAAGAAAACCATACTTACAGGATTGTAACATTAAGAGCAGAAATGACGCCAGAAAGACCGATCGGGGGTCTGGTATCTGGGTCCGTAATAATAAAGTCACCACTTCATCTGTTTGCACAGCGCTGGCGCGCCGCGTGCCCAGTTTAGGGAGCGCTGATTCACCATCTGGCACTAATGATTGCCCCCCTTCTTTTCGAGGCACAATATTGGTCCTCGCGCCATGTTAAGATTAAGTGCACTTTTGTGGTGAGAATTAAATACAAAACAAACAAGAACCAAAAAAAAAAGGATTCACATAAAATACAATAGAGCACAAAGATATCTCAGTAACGTAAAACGGCTTGTGCAGCCTCTGGCTTAGTGGCAGCAGCTAACAGGTCAGACTGCTGAGCTACACAGCTTGCGGAGATGGTTAACAACAATCGGAGATGGGGTCTTCCTGGTAACTTCAATCAAGGATTGGGAGGGTCACAGATAAAGGGAAGGTTTGTAATAGAATCATACATAACATTTAACATACAGAAAATCAATCACATTTTTCTTGCGTGGGGATAGTTCCCTGTGTCTCCAGTGTGATGGTTTACTGATTTCCAGTTGTGCCCAGTTGATTCCAGTGCTGCTTGGTTTGGTCCAGTGTTGCACATCCAGTGAGGGGTTTGGGTCACCCCGCGACTGCCCGCAGTCTGGGGGGCATGGAGGAGGAGGGGCACGGGCACGTTTTCTGTGCCCAATGAAAAAAAAAAAAGGAAAAATTTGTTTTTTTTTCCAGCTGTTCAACGAGCGCGTCAGTCGCCGAGTCGGTAAAAACTGAAATAATAGTCTGTAACTTGTGAAGGATCCAGAGAAGTGTCATAGCATCCTGCTGCTCCCTGAGAGACAGAAAGAGGGACAGTTAGAGAAGACTCCTGCGTATGAGGCATGAACACTGCACAAGTATCAGACAATAGAGGGGGATGTCAGGTGCTAGAAGGCGCATCTATTGCCTAATGACCTTACACTAATACTGGCAATGTAGTATAATCGGTGTCTGGATTCTGGGAAGACAGGCGCAGTGTAACCCAAGCTGATGGCTGCGTATTTCTTGTAAATGCACTAAGGACACTGGTGAGTAGATCAGAACGGCTTACCGGAGGTGACACCTGCAGGTGAAAGGTGAAATCCTGGGAAGGAAACAACTGGAGAGGCCATAAGTGGTACGATGATGGGATCGGCTGAGTACACGCTCCAGAGACCTGGGGGAGAGAAAAAGTTTCCATCAACTCCCATTACATTTACTACCAAGTGGACATGCATATAATACTACATTTTATTAGCAGCTTATAGTCTCTGATCATGCTATTGCAAATGCCTGTAGCAGCCAGGGTCTATGGTACCATAGCAGGAATCTGGCAGCTTTAGGACCCTTGCCATATGCTGTCTAGCTAGCCCTAGGGTGCTCAGCACAGGCCGGAGACTTACAATGGTCTATGATACAGGTCTTCAACCTGTGGCCCTCCAGATGTTGTGGAACTACATGTACCAGCATGCCCTGACAGTTTTGGCATGCTCTTATAGGAAAAAAAATGTGGCAATGCATGTTGGAACATGTAGTTTCACAACATCTGGGGGGCCATTGAAGATCCATGGTCTATGATATATTTGGGAGAACCATTTCACCTTGTGTGGAGCGGAGCATAGAAACTTAAGTGACAGCTCTGTTGAACAGCCTAAAACTTACCTTCAGCTGCACTTTAGCATACTCTGAGTTGCTTGCAGCTTTACGGAACTGTGAACATTGGGTCAGGGCTAAAAAAAGGGCAAAAGCGCTTATTTAGAGTTTAAGATTTGTAAGTTTGTTTGCATATTATTGCGCAATAATATAGATATTTAAGCACTTAGGTGTTACAGCAAAAGGTTGAATAGAGAGTTATTAAATGGTACAGATATTTGAATGTGTTCAATTTAAAGTGATTAATTACGAGTACAATAAGAATGTTCATTGGTTGTAACATAATACAGTAGAATTGTAGAATACATTTGTTTACTTTAAGAAAACATCTAATCAGTCGTTCTTCTCTGCGGGCTTCCTCGGAGATTTGCATAGTCTCCGAGGTGCTCGTAGCGGGGTGGGCATACAGTAGGCGGGCAGGGGGCCTTCGCAGGGTTTCCTGGGCGTACTCACAAAAATATTGGATGCACCCAGGAAATGCTGGGCATCAGCAAGTGAACGGGGGTGGCTACTTGCCTTCCGGGGGCCGGCAGCAGACGTCACCGAATGTCAGCTGCCCACAATGTTCACGGAGCAGGCTGCCACTAAATAAAGTCACCAGGGAGTGAGCGCTTCAGAAATCGACCATCGAATGATTTTGGGAAAATATGCGAATAGCGGGGTGTGGGCATTTGGGCGGTGCTAAAAAGCTCACAAAGAAGCAAAATAACACTGCTTTGTGAGCCAACCAGAATAAGGGCCATACTGCTTATTAATGGGTGCAAGAATAGTGTAGCCCTGGCAGAAACAATGGTTAAGCATAGAGAACCCCAAGTAGGCATCGGCCTGGCTGCGTTCCCATGGGAATGCCCAGCATTTCATAGAGACGCCCATGCCACTTTCATGGAGGAGAAACATCCTCCGGTGCGTGACAGCACTTGATGCTCTGATGAAGTGAACTATTAGGGGGAGCAGGCAAGAAACCGAATGGACATTCCAAACTACATCATCTACATATGCGATGGTCAGTGGGATGTACCGCCAATGCTTTGTACATCCCGTCCAGAGAGAGAGAGAGAGAGAGAGAGTTGGGGCAGAGAGAGACTGGACACACTTGTCGGCATAAGCAGGCAGCAGACGGAACACATGAATTCCCCCCCTGACTCTGCAACACCCCAATTGCTGGCTCAATAATCCTGGCTGGTACACACTTTTGCAGAAGAAAATCAACGAAATAAAAATGTATTGTTTGTGGGGGAAACAATTGTTGTCACTGATTTTCATTTTGTCTTTGACTGATCTTCCTTACCCATTGCATTGGCAGGTCTCAGTATCATATCCGCCACAGACGGCTCCTATTTATTTTTGATCTGTCCGACAGCCGGCGCTTACCTGTTCGCTAGGCTGGAAGTATATGCAGCTTAGCGAACAGGACTGAATCAGGCCTCTTTATCTGTCTGTGCTCATGGTCGCCATCTCTCTCTACAGATCTCACACACTCTCCCTCTGCCCCAGGTTAATGGCTGTGAGGGGTAAGGAGACAGGAGGGAAGAAGGACACAGAAAACCTATATGTTACCTAACAACTCGATAAAAAAACCTCGATAATGGAAATGCTGTAGATGTGATTTTCCTAGATTTCGCTAAAGCATTTGATACTGTCCCACACAAGAGATTGATTAATAAAATGGAGAACCTAGGATTGGGTGAAAATATCTGCAGATGGGTAGGGAATTGGCTATGTAATAGAGAACAAAGAGTGGTTGTGAATGGTGCCATATCAGATATGATACCGGTACTAAGTGGAGTGCCCCAGGGTTCGGTTTTGGGGCCCATTTTGTTTAACATTTTTATTAACGATATTGGGATAGGGTTACTCAGCAATGTATCCATCTTTGCGGACGATACAAAACTTAGCAAAGTCATCAAATCACCAGAAGATGTCACCATGCTTCAAAATGATCTTGCAATTCTAGATGAGTGGGCAAAAAAATGGAAGATGAGGTTCAATGTAGATAAATGTAAGGTTATGCACCTTGGGAGACACAACCAGTGTGCAAGTTACAACCTTAGCGGAGAGGAACTGGGTAATTCCATACTTGAAAAGGATCTAGGAGTCCAAATAGACAGCAATCTAGGATGTAGTGCCCATTGTAATGTAGCTACAAAAAAGGCCAACAAAATTCTGGCATGTATTAAGAGGGGAATGGAAACTAGGAACTCAAGGGTAATTATGCCACTATATAAAGCATTGGTGAGACCTCACCTAGAGTACGGAGTACAGTTCTGGGCCCCACACTATAAAAAGGACATCATAGAATTAGAAAAAGTCCAAAGGCGAGCAACAAAGCTTATTAGGGGAATGGAGAATTTAAGCTACGGGGAGAGATTAAGCAATTTGGGACTATTTACATTAGAAAAGAGACGTTTAAGGGGGGACATGCTCAACATGTACAAGTATATCAAGGGCCAATATAAGGAACTGTCACACACCCTATTTTCTACTAGAAAGGAATCTAGGACGCGAGGGCATGAGTATAGATTAGAAAAAAAAAGATTTAATTCAGCTAGTAGAAAGAATTTCTTTACGGTCAGAACAGTCAAACTCTGGAACTCTCTTCCCAGAGAGGTGGTAACGGCTGGCTCATTAAATGCGTTCAAGTCAAAGTTGGACAAACATTTACTGGAGAAAAACATCCATGGGTACAAATAAGAAATATAATTTGTCTGTAAAATACCAGAACCTACCAAATCAGCAATGGATATCTATACCAGGTTGAACTAGATGGACGCAGGTCTTTTTTCAACCTTACCTACTATGTAACTATGTAACTATGTAACTCACCTCTGATATAATGCTAGAACAGGTCCAGGTGCAGCACATATTCGGTGTACACATAGGTGGCCGGCTGCTCACCCGTTGTACTCGTGTAGACCTGGGTAACATAGATAAAGGTTATTACTGCACTATTCACACAATACTGACTATAGTGCACAACCTAGTGGTCTAGTTACTAACATGCAGCAATAAGGTGGATTGTCTATTACCTATTATTGGGGCAACAGAAACTCACTTATTGCCACCATCAGAGAAAGGTGACTAAGATGTGGGACTTAAAAATACTTTCTACCTCACTCTTCCCAACTGCTTTAAATGTAATAATAAAATATATTTTTAACCAATTTATCATCTTATTTTCATGGATTTTTGTAGGAAACACCCTTTCAGCATTTTATATGTGGAAATGGGAAACAGGGACAGAGGGGCGCACAATCACTGTACTATAGTGTTCTCAGATCTAGTCCTCTGCATACACTGGCAGTGCATGTTTTCCATATGTCCTTGCTGGAGCACAGGCATATTCATTACTCACTGACACATTATAAAATATCTACAGATGATTCTTAGGATTTCACTTGTGTTTCTGTGAGGAGACCTGTAAATTGGGCGACGTTAGCTTGTCCCAAGAACTGGAAATGGGAAGCAATGCTCCTCTATAAGAAATGAATGTTACAGTAAGGGGGTCATATTGTTCATTTGCACCCCCACGTGGTCCAGCGATGGGTTTTTTCCGTGCATGCGCATAATGAATTATGCGCATGTGCAGGGTCCCTGGGCGACTGAACTCAGCGACTGATCAGTTCACACTGACCAATGTGGGCCAGGGGAGTGGGGCAGCAGAGTAGGGTGTCCACCATGGGAACGCTCAGCATTTCATGGCCGTCCCTATGGGATTGCGTGCAGCGGGTGGTGTGCCAGGGTTTGACGGCTGACGTCACATGACGTCGGGCAGGCGGATGACGTCAGCCGTCCGTCCTGGTTTCGGCCGGCCACTGACTTATATTTGCGTGGCCTGGATAAGTCATTCGGTGGTCGGTGATCATCAAATGATTTCTCCTGCTGCGGGCACATGAGAGGGTATGTGTATTCGTGACACTTCCCCTCGCATGGTTGCAAGGTGATACGGTGGCGATTCGGCAGGGGCAGGCCCTCTGGGACTCGGTACGCTGCGAGTTTCACAGCTTACCGAGTCAACCAGAATCAGGGCCTAAGTGTAGAGATGGTGATGTGTTATATGTGTTATATAAAATATCTCTCAATAATCCATCTATGCCAAATCACTTCAGTCAGACACAAAGCCCTCTGACTGGCTCACTGGTCACCAAAGGCTATCCGCTTAAGCAGCACTTTCCCACTTACAGGAAGAACACTATACACGTGTACCCAGACCGTCCAATAGGACCCTTCCATCAGGTACAGAAAGCTCTGCTCCCGGACTTCCCAGGTGGTTACCTGCAGTGAAACAGCTTTCTCATCAATTATCTAGTTCAACACAGGTGACTACAATCATAAACAGGGGGAAGCCCAAGAGCAGATCCTCTTGTACCTGATGGAAGGGGTCGTGCTGGGGGATCTGTTATTCCCCCACTCCCATCCCTAACTCCCCTCTCACATGTCAATACAGACAAAAGTAAAACAGTACGGATGGCCATTCACGATCGATGATTCGAAATCATCGATGGTTCATGGCCAATGTCGAATACTTTAGCCATCGATGGGGGAGAACCAGATGCTTTCCCTCCATCGATGGAACAGTAAAACAATGTTTGCTTTATTTTTTCAAAGCCCCGGGACACAGAGCATAGCTCTGCCCCCTGACACCAGCGAAGCCATGTCCCCCGTGTTTTGATTGGCCCACAGGCCAATCAATCAAACACAATGGATGACCATCGATATGTGAAAATATTGATGGTCATCATTGCATAGTTTAGCACTATCGATGGCAATGGCAACAACGGCCATCCCTATAAAACAGATATTTTAGTAGATGTATTTAAAAGTGAAAAAACATAGGCACCTGATTGTCACTACCCCGGAGGGCTGTATTCTATTGTATTATTGTGGTGAAATAGTTACAGCCATACATTTATGTACATTTAATGTTCCTTTCCTGCAGTTAGATTATAAATTAGGAACATGTACATAGGATCTCACTGAAATTAGGCACAAATAACATTAACAGGGTAAGTTATAGCAACTTAGAAATCCTAAAAATAAAATTAGGCCCATTAGCATGGATACTATAGAGCAGTGGTCTCCAACCTTTTTTGGGGCGTGAGCTACTCGCGGCAAAATAAGCCACCCGAAGAGCTACTAAAATAAAAAAAAGAAAGAAATCTGCCTAATGACCAAATAATGCCCTTTACACATTATGCCACACACTGTAATGCCCCTGACACATTATGCCACATACCACAATGCCCCTGACACATTATGTCACACACTGCAATGTCCAATATGCCGAATACATACCTCCCAACGCTGGAGGCAGAGGAAAGGGGACATCTACACGTGCCGAAGGCCATGCCCCCAGCCTCTCTGAACAGATGCTGTGCCATATATACACATGCCACCAGCAGTGGCAGTTACACAATGTCACCAATACCCACACTAATGCCATAAACACAATGCCCCCCAGTAGTGCCAGATAAACAATGGCTGCCTAATTTTGGTGCCATTGTAAATAAATACTCTGGCGGTACTGTGTGTGCGTGCCATAGGCACGCACCAAAAAATAGGTGTAGCCACATGCCGTGCGGCCAGTGAAAGTGGGGGTGTGATACACATATATGCCCCCAATTGTGCCAGGTATGCCCCCAATAGTGCCAGATACACACATGCCTCCAATATAGTGCCAGGTATGCCACAATAGTGCAGGTATGCCCCCAATAGTGGCAGATATAGGTATGCCCCCAATAGTGCCAGGTACAGGTATGCCCCCAATAGTGGCAGATACACGTATGCCCCCAATATAGTGCCAGGTATGCCCCCAATAGTGGCAGATACACATGCCCCCAATAGTGCCAGGTATGCCCCCAATAGTGCCAGGTGTGTTCCCAATAGTGGCAGATACACATATGCCCCCAATACAGTGCCAGTTATGCCCCCAATAGTGGCAGATATAGGTATGCCCCCAATAGTGCCAGGTACAGGTATGCCCCCAATAGTGGCAGATACACATATGCCCCCAATATAGTGCCAGGTATGCCCCCAATAGTGGCAGATACACATGCCCCCAATAGTGCCAGGTATGTTCCAAATAGTGGCAGATACACATATGCCCCCAATACAGTGCCAGTTATGCCCCCAAGTACAGTGGCAGATACACAATATGCACATATGCACACAAAAGTGCCAGGTATGCCCCCAATAGTGCGACAATCCCAGCAATACATATGCCCCCAGTGCCAGAAACACATTTGCCCCAATGAATTTCTGAGCAGCAGAACAACTCACCATTGTTGTTCCTGCTGCTGCCGGGGAGAGGAGGTAGTGAAGGAGGCCATGGGAGCTGCCCCGCGGTCCAGTGAAGCAGCGCCGACATCGGGGTGCAGGACCAGCATGTGTCCTGTAGCAGAAGGTGCGCCGCGGCCAGTGATCTTGCAGCGGTGACCTCCTGCCGCTGCACGTCGGAAGGGGAGAGCAGCAGGAGGTCACTTTCTTGCGGCGGCGACCTCCTGCCGCCATTCAACAACCGTTGTACGTCGGAAGGGGACAGCAGCAGGCTGCAGGAGGTCGCTTTCTTGCGTCATTGACCTCCTGCCGCCAAGAGGTCAGGCGAGCTACCACTTACCACCAGGCGAGCTACCCGTCGCTCGCGAGCGACGGGTTGGCGATCCCTGCTATAGAGTGTATATGGGAGAGCAGCAAGCTGGTCACATGACCCAAGCTATACACTTTCATAGCTGAGAGTGGCAGTTATTTTCCAACTGGCATCTCTGCAGCAGACAGCATCAGAGGAGGAAGCAGGAGCCCAAGCAGAGGATTGAGAAGGGGAGAAAAAGCGATTTCAGGAGACAGAAAGCCAATTACTGGATCAGGTGAACCCGTCGTAAGACGCAGGAGCCGAATCAGGAGAGGTAAGTAAACTTATTGGATCAGGTGTACCCGTCAGTAGACGCAGGAGCCCGATCAGGAGAAGTAAGTAAACTTATTGGATCAGGTGTACCCGTCGGAAGACGCAGGAGCCAGATCAGGAGAGGTAAATCGACTTATTGGATCAGGTGTACCCGTCGGAAGACGCAGGAGCCAGATCAGGAAAGGTAAATTGACCAATTGGATCAGGTGTACCCGTCGGAAGACGCAGGAGCCAGATCAGGAAAGGTAAATTGACCAATTGGATCAGGTGTACCCGTCGGAAGACGCAGGAGCCAGATCAGGAGAGGTAAATCAACTTATTGGATCAGGTGTACCCGTCGGAAGACGCAGGAGCCAGATCAGGAGAGGTAAATCGACTTAGTGGATCAGGTGTACCCGTCTGAAGACGCAGGAGCCAGATCAGGAGAGGTAAATCGACTTAGTGGATCAGGTGTACCCGTCTGAAGACGCAGGAGCCAGATCAGGAGAGGTAAATCGACTTAGTGGATCAGGTGTACCCGTCTGAAGACGCAGGAGCCAGATCAGGAGAGGTAAATCGACTTATTGGATCAGGTGTACCCGTCGGAAGACGCAGGAGCCAGATCAGGAAAGGTAAATTGACCAATTGGATCAGGTGTACCCGTCGGAAGACGCAGGAGCCAGATCAGGAAAGGTAAATTGACCAATTGGATCAGGTGTACCCGTCGGAAGACGCAGGAGCCAGATCAGGAAAGGTAAATTGACCAATTGGATCAGGTGAACCCGTCGGAAGACGCAGGAGCCAGATCAGGAGAGGTAAATCGACTTAGTGGATCAGGTGTACCCGTCTGAAGACGCAGGAGCCAGATCAGGAGAGGTAAATCGACTTATTGGATCAGGTGTACCCGTCGGAAGACGCAGGAGCCAGATCAGGAAAGGTAAATTGACCAATTGGATCAGGTGTACCCGTCGGAAGACGCAGGAGCCAGATCAGGAGAGGTAAATTGACCAATTGGATCAGGTGTACCCGTCGGAAGACGCAGGAGCCAGATCAGGAGAGGTAAGTCAACTTATTGGATCAGGTGTACCCGTCAGAAGACGCAGGAGCCGGATCAGGAGAGGTAAGTCAACTGATTGGATCAGGTGTACCCGTCGAAAGACGCAGGAGCCAGATCAGCAGAGGTAAGTTCACATATTGGATCAGGTGTACCCGTCGGAAGATGCAGGAGCCGGATCAGAAGATGGAGGAGATGGTCGGGAAGAAGAGGAGAAGGAAGGAGACCTCAAGAAGGCCTGAAAAGGAAGCACCTGAGGAGGAACCCAGCGGCAAGATACAGAAGACAGACCAGAACACAGAGGAGATGGCCGGAAAGAAGAGGTGCAGGAAGGAGACATCAAGAAAGCCTGAAAAGGAAGCACCTGAGGAGTCCAGCAGCAAGATGCAGGAAAAAGACCAGAAGACAGTGAAGAACACTTCATCAAGAAAATCCAGAGAGGAGGAATCGCTGGAAGAGAGAAAGAGAGCAGCAAGCGAGGCTAAAGACCCGGATGAAGATCAGCCAAGACCAGGTAAGCGGAAATGTAGTTGGATGTCCTTGCACTGTAGTTCATTTTCACACTGGCAAAGTTGAATATTGTTTATATAAAAAAAATATTAATAATGTTTTATATGTAATTTATATTCATTTCATTGGTTACTACAGTTATTCAGATAAAGACAGTCTCAAAAAAAAGGATTAGTAAAACTACTGTAATATTTATGGAGAAAGGTGCACAACTACAAAGGTGCTGTAACCTACAGTATAGCTCAGTTTGGTGACAGGCATATGCCGGCATTCGCAGTGTCATTTACACAATGAAAACACAGTATGAATGTTCTTCTACCTTTACCTAGCCTAATCCTAACATTACTATGATTATTACTTCATTAACCCCACACCCAAACATCAGGGGGTTTACAGAATAGCTCTAGGTTTACTGGCACTAAAGGTGGTAATACCCAGGATGGCAGTGCCTGCATTTATACGTGACAGCCCAACCCCCCTGGGGAAGACAGCCATGGTGATAACTGAAGAATGTAGGGCTGGTGTCACCCGCTGTAATGACTCATGGGGGGAAATTTACTAAGATGTGTATGCTACTTCACATGTGATGTTGCTATGGGCAACCAATCAGAATCTACTTCTTATTTATTTAGCATCCTCTAGAAGACTGGATCTGATTGGTTGCCCATAGCAACATCACATGTGAAGTAGAATACACATCTTAGTAAATCCCCCGCCATGGTGTCATGGCGGTTTTTTCCCTTCATTTAATTATGGACTTGGATATTTAATCTATTATTAGATATTTAATCTATTATTAGATATTTAATCTAAAGTAATGTATGTTAACATGAATTTCACATATAGGAATACAGATGCAAACCCTTTCAGGCTGTTTATAGGACAACAAAACGCATTATATCCCGTGTCAAACTTGGACATGAAGGGCCCATCAGGCAAATGTAATGGTTGGCATCTATTGTAGCTCAATGCCATTACAAATGTACTACAGGCAATGTGATTAGTGCCAGAACGGTATGGCCAGTAACTACAGGATTAGCTCAGAGGAATTGGCTTGGTCACTAGAACCCCAGGCAATCCTTTTGATCACTAGCAATAATTTACCTGCTTAAATTTGCATGAGAATGCATCACTAACAGTTCCTTACAACACATAAATGCACATGCTCCATTCCTACAATAATAAATAGGCACTATTCAGTTACGCAACAAAATTATTAAACTCAAAAGTGATCAAGTTGCAGGGCAATACTGTGTCTGAAGTCTGGGGGCACATAGAAAACATTGGTGGTAGGTGTAGAAGGACAGAAAGCCTACATAAGCAGAGGGAAGGGCTAAGGCACTGCAAGGGAACAAGGGAAGGGTAGAGAGCCTGGATCAGACAGCGCCCGAGAGTCCAAACCACGCAGGGATAGAGCAGAGAGACTGAACCAGACAGGGGAAGGGCAGAGAGGCCAGACCAGACAGTGTAAGGGCAGAGAGGCCGGACCAGACAGGGGAAGGGCAGAGAGTCTGGACGAGACAGGGGAAGGGCAGAGAGGCCGGACCAGGCAGGGGAAGGGCAGAGAGGCCGGACCAGGCAGGGGAAGGGCAGAGAGACCGGACCAGACAGGAGAAGGGCAGAGAGGCTGGAGTGCCCCACGTAGGAATACTTAATTAAAGGTGTATTCAGGAGCTTGGGCTTACTGTTCAATGAGGCCTGGTGGTTCCGATTAGCTAGAAGTAGCTATGTAAAACCCTATAGTGTGCTACGCTGTAAGTTTGAATCGTGCCCTATCTCCTTATCTGTTGAATAATAAATTCCTAATCTATTATTTTACTCCGCAAGGACCAAGCAGCATCTCACCGCCAGACTGCCCCGAGGACGAATCTCAATTCCTGGAGAGATATGACATCCGTCGGGAGTTAGGCCGAGGCACATACGGAGTGGTCCTGCTGGCGCACGACAACATCACCAAGACGGATGTCGCCATTAAACTCTTGAACAACAACGGACTGTCAGATAGAGAAGAACTGAAGGCGTGGATGGAGACCAGAGCCCTACAATCAACATCTGGGAGCCCCTTCTTAGCACATGGACTTCTGACCTTCCAGAATGAAGACGTGTTGGCATTCGTCATGGACTACGCCAGCGGTGGAGACCTGTTTGACCTGCTGCAATCAAGAGGGCGTCTTGAGTCTACGGCTACAACGTACGATCTATGCATAATCTGGTGTATAACTCTGTGTGATATAGGATTCCGGTACTTATGTAATATCTGGACTCCCGTTTTTCTTATGAGACCGCGTCCCCTCGCGGGGCTCGCTGCGCTCGCCACGCTTCGGGCACGGTGGCTCGCTGCGCTCGCCACACTATAGAAAATCAACTCCATGCGTAGTTGGATAGTAGGGGTATGAAAAAATGGGGTGCATTTAACATGGGAGTCCAGATAATACATAAGTACCAGGATTCCTTGTTGGACGTCCATCAATTTGTCTCTTCCTGCTAGAATTCTATTCTACCCGTATTTGTCTTCCTTTCGTGTTCTACAGCTCTTACACTGTTCCCCATCCCACACTGTATCTCTCTATCCTGCCCATACACAATGGCTGATTTGGGATATTACAATGTTGTTACATTTCTTCTATAACAGAGTCTTCGCTGCCGAGATCGTGTCCGGTCTCCAGTACTTCCACAGGATGGGCTTCATCCATCGGTAACTTTCTTTCTTTCCTCATTTAAATAAACATAGAAGAAAAGATAATTTGGGATTCCTATATATATACACCCCTTTGTGTGCAGCTCTAGCCTGACCATTACATCCCTCCAAAGCCCCTCCTACCACCCTGTCACTACCACACCCACTTCTATCTGGGCCACAGGGAAATACATCTCAACTGCCAGACACCTGGGATAATGCAGTCCCAATCATGGCATCAGGGCAGAGCCAGCAAATTGAGACAACTCAAGTCAATCTCAGACATTGGGAGCAATGCTAGCGGTGTATATGTGGATCTGATTATAAGATTATATGCATGCAAGTGCAAATATACAGGAAGGACAGCAACTCTGCCAGCATCCAGCATCTGCCAGCAAACACTTCTTATTCGCAACACAATGCACCTAAGACGCACCAGGAGACTTTGCCTTAATATGTGTCTGAGGACGTATCTGCAGCCTTAGACACTTATGATGTATGCAAACAAGTACTTAGGGCCTTATTCAGATCTGGGCTCAGTACAAATTTGTTTGGCAAATGGGCAAAACCATGTGCACTGCAGGTGGGGCAGATGTAACATGTATAGAGAGAGTTAGATTTGTGTCAGTTATTTTGTTTCTGTGTAGGGTAAATACTGGCTGCATCATTTTTACACTGCAATTTAGATTTCAGTTTCAACACACCCCACCCAAATCTAACTCTCTCTGCACAGGTTACATCTGCCCCACCTGCAGTGTACATGGTTTTGCCCATTTTTCAAACAAATTTGTACTGCAATCAGGTCTGAATAAGGCCCTAAATGACAAAATACTTATTGTTCCTTTTACAGAGACATCAAACCAGAGAACATCCTGCTTCATGACGGCCATATTAAAATCACCGACTTCGGGCTGGCGATCGAGAACAAACCCAGAGCCTCTGGCTACGCTGGAACACGTGGCTACATTGCCCCAGAGGTGAGGCTATAATAAATTTGAGGGGCTATGTGATAAGGTGGATATGGAGGAGACAATGTCACATTTCCATTCTTACTACCAAAGCCCCAGAATTAATCTGTACATAAATTAATTAAATTTCTATTCCCATTATGTACCCAGCGTGTCTGTCCCGGTAATGGTGTTCCCAGTGTGTCTGTCCCGGTAATGGTGTTCCCAGCATATCTGTGCCGGTAATGGTTTACCCAGTGTGTCTGTCCCGGTAATGGTGTTCCCAGCGTGTCTGTCCCGGTAATGGTGTTCCCAGCGTGTCTGTCCCGGTAATGGTGTTCCCAGTGTGTCTGTCCCGGTAATGGTGCTCCCAGCGTGTCTGTCCCGATAATGGTGTACCCAGTGTGTCTGTCCCGGTAATGGTGTGCCCAGCGTGTCTGTCCCGGTAATGGTGTTCCCAGTGTGTCTGTCACGGTAATGGTGTACCCAGCATGTCTGTCCCGGTAATGGTGCTCCCAGCGTGTCTGACCTGGTAATGGTGTTCCCAGCGTGTCTGTCCCGGTAATGGTGCTCCCAGCGTGTCTGACCTGGTAATGGTGTTCCCAGCATGTCTGACCTGGTAATGGTGTTCCCAGCATGTCTGACCTGGTAATGGTGTTCCCAGCATGTCTGACCTGGTAATGGTGTTCCCAGCGTGTCTGACCTGGTAATGGTGCGCCCAGCGTGTCTGACCTGGTAATGGTGTGCCCAGCGTGTCTGACCTGGTAATGGTGCGCCCAGCGTGTCTGACCTGGTAATGGTGTGCCCAGCGTGTCTGACCTGGTAATGGTGTGCCCAGCGTGTCTGACCTGGTAATGGTGTTCCCAGCGTGTCTGTCCCGGTAATGGTGTTCCCAGTGTGTCTGACCTGGTAATGGTGTTCCCAGCATGTCTGACCTGGTAATGGTGTTCCCAGCATGTCTGACCTGGTAATGGTGTTCCCAGCATGTCTGACCTGGTAATGGTGTTCCCAGCGTGTCTGACCTGGTAATGGTGTTCCCAGCGTGACTGACCTGGTAATGGTGCGCCCAGCGTGTCTGACCTGGTAATGGTGTGCCCAGCGTGTCTGACCTGGTAATGGTGTGCCCAGCGTGTCTGACCTGGTAATGGTGTTCCCAGCATGTCTGACCTGGTAATGGTGTTCCCAGCATGTCTAACCTGGTAATGGTGTGCCCAGTGTCGGTCCTGGGAACTGTGTGCCCAGCATGTCGGTCCAGGGAACTGTGTGCCCAGCATGTCTGTCCTGGGAACTGTGTGCCCAGTATGCCTATATATGATAAACATGATCTGATTTCTCATTCATCTCACATGTATGGAATTATTTGTCAGTGTAACATCTGATGGCAGGCGTATTGTGCCCAGATCTGCTGTCCTGTTTATGAAGTGTAATGTAGTGAACTTCTTACCTTTTAATGACAGATCATCATGGGAGACAGATATAATGCGGGAGTGGATTGGTACTCCTTCGGTGTGGTGCTATTCCAGATGTCAACAGGAAAATCCCCCGAGGAGTGCCGCATCTCGGCTTTGGCGGGCTGTCATCTGTGCCCGAATACAAGAAACATCATTGAAGAGGTGAGTGTGAGAACATACTTAGCATTCAGCACTAGGTAACAAAGAGGCCATGAACAATGTGTCAGCGTCTGTTATTTATACAGAACCCCCATTCTCTAGTATCAGCCATGTAGTTGTTCTACGAGCGGTCATGTAGATTACATTACTGGCTCCCTGACACACACAAATAAGTGAAGGAAACTCCAAGCCAGATCAATGCCTGCTGCAGGAGTCACTGTACCACTGACATACACTACTGGTCACGTTATACAGCACCGGCATTTTCCCTGTTTCTATTCAAATATAAGCAAATCAAGTCCAGTGAATGACCCCCAATGGTACCATGATAAGCAGTAACCTGCTAGAGGTTAGGGGAAAGAATACTAAACTACATAGACACACATCCTCTGATTAGGGCAATACAGTATAATGCTTCTTTTCTTTGATGCTAAAATCATGTCTCCTAAATATGTACTGTAAGAAATCAGACTGCAGATAAACAGAAACTTAGGGCCTTATTCTAATCGGATCGGTGAAACGTGCGTACGGTCCGTCACACCGTACGTTTCCTGTACGCTCACGGTGAGCGTAAGTCCGCCCACAGAACAGCCACACACGGATGGTCACAATGGGGAGTGGCGTACACTTGAGCGTACGCCACCGTGCACGGACGGATCTCCCTCTTAGCCACCGACACCTGGCGTACATCAGAGCGTACGCCACCGTTTACGGACGGGTCTCGTCTGTTTTCACACCGTCACCTTCCGTATATCTGAACGTACGCCACAGTGCAAGTAGAAATTGAGTCCAAAAACATCATTGTTGCTCTTAGATGTGGTTTGTGTCTTTTTCCTAATAAAAAACTGGTATGTTTGTGTTACAGTAAAAAAGTTGACACACGTCGACTTCTGTGAATTGAGTGTCCTGCTTTTTAAAGTATACAAAAACACTTTCTGAATGGGTGAGATGGTTATTGCAGCATTGCTTATTGCATTCAGGTGTATGTAATTTACTTGTATTCGGCATTAATTAGCAGACCCAGGCGTCCGCTCTCATGCGGTAGCTCTAAGAGTGGTCAGGAGCACTCTTTGGCGTCCACCTGTTTTTGGTCCAAAATTCACGGTGCATTCGCCGATCGAGACGGTTGTGGCACCGTGCATTTTGTGTGCACACCCCCCCGTACGCCCATGTTTACGCCCAGTTTTCCTCATTACTCCGGCCGCTCCCATAAAAACGCCCACATGCCGCCCACAATGACCGTACTCTTGCGGACAGGTTTTTTCGCACGGAGAGACCCGTTCGTGAGCGGTGTGAGGTCACCGCACATGCGCATAGCGAAAGCTACGTATGCGCAGATGCAAAAAAAACCTGAACCGACCGTGTACGGTCTCACGCACCAAGCAGAATAACCCCCTTAGTTACACTCCTGTTCCTCTTTCCAGCTCCTGTGTGGTGACCCTGAGATGCGTCTGGGTGAGAACGGCAACATCAGAGAACATCCATTCTTCACGGGAATCGATTGGGAGAAGTTAGAACATCTGCAGGACCCATTCACTCCCAGCTTCTCCCTGCAGCCGCCACAGTGAAGGTAACATCACTTCCCCAGGTGCAGGAGGTATAACATCATCTCACACAGGAGCAGCCGATACCTCCATCAGTAGCCACAGAACAACTTCCAGCTTCCAGAAGAACACCTGGCTTCTCCGTCAGCCCGAATTACACAAGGTGGCAGAACATCGCCCCTCAACTAACAACTACGGTATGTTCTCCAACGCCCATCAAGTACTGGAGACCGAGAGACCGGAACATCAACTCTCTTCCTGATTGGGTAAGTACGATCCAACCCACATTGCGAATCCACCAAACCCCGCCCGGCGAACGCATGCCCCTCCGCCGCCCCAGCAAAGTGTGGCTTCGCCCGCACAGCAGCGAATGGATGTTTTGCATAAACATCCATTCGCTTTGCTGGGGTGTCCGCCCACATCATTCGATGGTCGGTGACCATCGAATGATGTTTAGCGTGCACGCATATATAAGTGACTTTTCAGTTGCATATATATGCGTGCACGCTGGCGTGGATATGGGCGGCCAGCTGACATCCGGTGATGTCAGCTACCCGGCCCACACACCCGCGTCACCTCCTCATTACCATGAGAACGCCCAGCGTTCTCATGGAAACGCCCATGGAACGCTGGGCGTTCCCATATGGTAATGGGGCAGCCCGGCGCTCCCCGCCCATCTCTGCCCCCCCCTCGCTGCCATGGGTGCGTGCACCCGGCGACCCAAAAGGTTGCCGTGGGTGCACGCACCATGAGCCTGCACATGCGCAGAAACACGTCTGCGCATGCGCAGACGCCCAACATCGGTACTGCGTGCGAATGCGCGCAGTACCGATGAAATCTGAATAAGGCACATTATGCGCAATGTTTACATTCTGCACATGCGATCACATCGCAGAACAACAAACACCTCTGCCATATTTACTGCAGGGGAGCTTGCGGTGTAGAGAATGGAGGTAGGGGGTGGAATGCACCTCCTCCTGCATTTGCATTGCTTAAGGATTGCACAAGCTTATCATGTGCAATCCAAACTGAATCAGGCATCTACTGAAAATGTATATAAAATATAACATCAATGGCGAGGGTTTGGCTGGCAACTTGGGGAGGACGGAGGCCAGAACTGATGTTATATTTTATATACATTTAAGCTGCAAGGCAAAGTTTCTTTGGTCTCGCAAGCCAACCTGCATCTGCAAGCCTGATGAGACTGATGCACACACGGAGCATTTTGTGCTATTTTCTAAGCAATCTTACTAGATTGCTTAGAAACTAAGCACAAATCTCACCGTGTGTATGCTCCTGGCGATCCCGATGCGCGGTCCCGCACACCGGGATCGCCTGATTAGTAAGTCAGTGCATGCAGACGCAATCTAGTAAGATTGCTTAGAATATCTGCATGTCTCACTGCGTGTGTACACAGGACGCGACCACTTCCGCGATCGCGTCCTGAATCCACTCCCCCCTCATCACTTGTCCCCTCCCATTGTTCTCCAGCGTGCAAGCCCCCCATCTCCCTGGTCCCTCACCCAGTGTGTGTGGTAGGGCCACTCGGTGTTGTGCAGGTCGTCCCTCGCGGGCATGCTCCTGTGCGCCTCACTTTGGACGTGTAGGGGAAGCCGAGAATCCCCCGCTCCGGGATGCACGGAGGACACAGTGGCTCCTGCTCCCTGAGCGCGGGCACTGTGGACGCGGTGACCGTCTTCAGCAGGCAGACTGGCGGGGAGAAGCAGCGGGCGAGGTGCAGGAGGAGAACCAGGAGGCCCGAGCAGAGCAGGCACAGGGGGGCAGGGGGCATGCCGGCGGCCCCGGGAGGAGGGGAGCAGGGGCTGCTGCAGGCAGACGGGATTGGGGCGCAGCCGCTCACACCCGGCTCTCACTCATCATCTGCCCCGTAATTGTGTGCTCCTTGCAGCTGTGTCAGAGAGGCTGCTGCTGCCGGGTCTCACGCGCCGGGTCACTGGGTGATGGGCACACACACCACAACGCACACCCTAATGCCCAGTCACCCCTCTGTCACCTTGTACAGCACACCCTAATGCCCTGGCACCCCTCTGTCCCCATGTATAGCACACCCTAATGCCCAGTCACCCCTCTGTCACCTTGTACAGCACACCCTAATGCCCTGGCACCCCTCTGTCCCCATGTATAGCACACCCTAATGCCCAATTACACATCTGCCCCCATGTATAGCACACCCTAATGCCCAGTCACCCCTCTGTCCCCATGTACAGCACACCCTAATGCCCAGTCACCCCTCTGTCCCCATGTACAGCACACTCTAATGCCCAGTCACCCCTCTGTCCCCATGTATAGCACACCCTAATGCCCAGTCACCCCTCTGTCCCCATGTACAGCACACCCTGATGCCCAGTCACCCCTCTGTCCCCATCTATAGCACACCCTAATGCCCAGTCACCCCTCTGTCCCCATGTACAGCACACCCTGATGCCCAGTCACCCCTCTGTCCCCATCTATAGCACACCCTAATGCCCAGTCACCCCTCTGTCCCCATGTATAGCACACCCTGATGCCCAGTCACCCCTCTGTCCCCATCTATAGCACACCCTAATGCCCAGTCACCCCTCTGTCCCCATGTACAGCACACCCTGATGCCCAGTCACCCCTCTGTCCCCATCTATAGCACACCCTAATGCCCAGTCACCCCTCTGTCCCCAAGTATAGCACACCCTAATGCCCAGTCACCCCTCTGTCACCTTGTACAGCACACCCTAATGCCCTGTCACCCCTCTGTCCCCATGTATAGCACACCCTAATGCCGAGTCACCCCTCTGTCACCTTGTACAGCACACCCTAATGCCCAGTCACCCCTCTGTCCCCATGTAACGCACACCCTAATGCCCTGTCACCCCTCTGTCCCCATGTATAGCACACCCTAATGCCAGTCACAACTCTGTCCCCACGTATAGCACACCCTAATGGCAGTCACCCCTCTGTCACCTTGTACAGCACACCCTAATGCCCAGTCACCCCTCTGTCACATTGTTCAGCACACCCTTATGCCCAGTCACCCCTCTGTCCCCATGTACATCACACCCTAATGCCCAGTCACCCCGCTGTCCCCATGTACAGCACACCCTAATGCCCAGTCACCCCTATGTCCCCATGTACAGCACACCCTAATGCCCAGTCACCCCTCTGTCCCCATCTACAGCACACCCTAATACCCATTCACCCCTCTGTCCCCATGTATAGCACACCCTGATGCCCAGTCACCGCTCTGTCCCCATGTAAAGCACACCCTAATGCCCAGTCACCCCTCTGTCACATTGTTCAGCACACCCTAATGCCCAGTCACCCCTCTGTCCCCATGTACATCACACCCTAATGCCCAGTCACCCCGCTGTCCCCATGTACAGCACACCCTAATGCCCAGTCACCCCTCTGTCCCCATGTACAGCACACCCTAATGCCCAGTCACCCCTCTGTCCCCATCTACAGCACACCCTAATACCCATTCACCCCTCTGTCCCCATGTATAGCACACCCTGATGCCCAGTCACCGCTCTGTCCCCATGTATAGCACACCCTAATGCCCAGTCACCCCTCTGTCACCTTGTACAGCACACCCTAATGCCCAGTCACCCCAATGTACCCATGTATAGCACACCCTAATGCCCAGTCACCCCTCAGTCACCTTGTACAGCACACACCTGAATGCCCAGTCACCCCTCTGTCCCCATGTATACCACACCCTAATGCCCAGTCACCCCTCTGTCCCCATGTATACCACACCCTAATGCCCAGTCACCCCTCTGTCCCCATGTATAGCACAACTTAATGCCCAGTCACCCCTCTGTCCCCATGTACAGCACACCGTAATGCCCAGTCACCCCTCTGTCCCCATGTATAGCACATCCTAATGCCCAGTCACCCCTCTGTCCCCATGTTTAGCACACCCTAATGCCCAGTCACCCCTCTGTCCCCATGTTTAGCACACCCTAATGCCCAGTCACCGCCCTGTTCCCATGTATAGCACACCCTAATGCCCAGTCACCCCTCTGTCACATTGTTCAGCACACCCTTATGCCCAGTCACCCCTCTGTCCCCATGTACATCACACCCTAATGCCCAGTCACCCCGCTGTCCCCATGTACAGCACACCCTAATGCCCAGTCACCCCTATGTCCCCATGTACAGCACACCCTAATGCCCAGTCACCCCTCTGTCCCCATCTACAGCACACCCTAATACCCATTCACCCCTCTGTCCCCATGTATAGCACACCCTGATGCCCAGTCACCGCTCTGTCCCCATGTAAAGCACACCCTAATGCCCAGTCACCCCTCTGTCACATTGTTCAGCACACCCTAATGCCCAGTCACCCCTCTGTCCCCATGTACATCACACCCTAATGCCCAGTCACCCCTCTGTCCCCATGTACAGCACACCCTAATGCCCAGTCACCACTCTGTCCCCATCTACAGCACACCCTAATACCCATTCACCCCTCTGTCCCCATGTATAGCACACCCTGATGCCCAGTCACCGCTCTGTCCCCATGTATAGCACACCCTAATGCCCAGTCACCCCTCTGTCACCTTGTACAGCACACCCTAATGCCCAGTCACCCCAATGTACCCATGTATAGCACACCGTAATGCCCAGTCACCCCTCAGTCACCTTGTACAGCACACACCTGAATGCCCAGTCACCCCTCTGTCCCCATGTATACCACACCCTAATGCCCAGTCACCCCTCTGTCCCCATGTATACCACACCCTAATGCCCAGTCACCCCTCTGTCCCCATGTATAGCACAACTTAATGCCCAGTCACCCCTCTGTCCCCATGTACAGCACACCGTAATGCCCAGTCACCCCTCTGTCCCCATGTATAGCACATCCTAATGCCCAGTCACCCCTCTGTCCCCATGTTTAGCACACCCTAATGCCCAGTCACCCCTCTGTCCCCATGTTTAGCACACCCTAATGCCCAGTCACCGCCCTGTTCCCATGTATAGCACACCCTAATGCCCAGTCACCCCTCTGTCCCCATGTATTGCACACCCTAATGCCCAGTCGCCCCTCTGTCCACATGTATAGCACACCTTAATGCCCAGTCATCCCTCTGTCCCCATGTATAGCACACCCTAATGCCCAGTCACCCCTCTGTCCCATGTATAGCACATCCTAATGCCCAGTCACCCCTCTGTCCCCATGTATAGCACACCCTAATGCCTATTCACCCCTATGTCCACATGTACAGCACACCCTAATGCCCAGTCACCCCTCTGTCCCCATGTACAGCACACCCTAATGCAAAGTCACCCCTCTGTCCCCATGTACAGCACACCCTAATGCCCAGTCACCGCTCTGTCCCCATGTACAGAAGAACCTAATGCCCAGTCACCCCTCTGTCCCCATGTATAGCACACCCTAATGCCCAGTCACCCCTCTGTCCCCATGTATAGCACACCCTAATGCCCATTCACCCCTCTGTCCCCATGTATTGCACACCCGAATGCCCAGTCACCCCTCTGTCCCCATGTATAGCACACCCTAATGCCCAGTCACCCCTCTGTCCCCATGTGTAGCACACCCTAATGCCCAGTCACCCCTCTGTCCCATGTATAGCACACCCTAATGCCCAGTCACCCCTCTGTCCCCATGTATAGCACACCCTAATGCCCATTCACCCCTATGTCCCTATGTATAGCACACCCTAATGCCCAGTCACCCCTCTGTCCCCATGTACAGCACACCATAATGCCCAGTCACCGCTCTGTCCCCATGTACAGAAGACCCTAATGCCCAGTCACCCCTCTGTCCCCATGTATAGCACACCCTAATGCCCAGTCACCCCTCTGTCCCCATGTATAGCAAACCCTAATGCCCAGTCACCCCTCTGTCCCCATGTATAGCACACCCTAATGCCCAGTCACCCCTGTGTCCCCATGTATAGCACACCCTAATGCCCAGTCACCCCTCTGTCCCCATGTATAGCACACCCTAATGCCCAGTCACCCCTCTGTCCCCATGTATAGCACACCCTAATGCCAAGTCACCCCTCTGTCCCCATGTATAGCACACCCTAATGCCCAGTCACCCACTGTCCCCATGTATAGCACAACCTAATGCCAAGTCACTCCTCTGTCCCCATGTATAGCACACCCTAATGCCCAGTCAACCCTCTTTCCCCATGTATAGCACACCCTAATGCCCAGTCACCCCTCTGTCACCTTGAACAGCACACCCTAATGCCCAGTCACCCTTCTGTCCCCATGTATAGCGCACCCTAATGCCCAGTCACCCCTCTGTCCCCATGTATAGCGCACCTTAATGCCCAGTCACCCCTCTGTCCCCATGTATAGCACACCCTAATGCCCAGTCACCCCTCTGTCCCCATGTATAGCAAACCCTAATGCCCAGTCACCCCTCTGTCCCCATGTATAGCACACCCTAATGCCCAGTCACCCCTCTGTCCCCACGTATAGCACACCCTAATGCCCAGTCACCCCTCTGTACCCACGTATAGCACACCCTAATGCCCAGTCACCCCTCTGTCCCCACGTATAGCACACCTTAATGCCCAGTCACCCCTCTGTCCCCACGTATAGCACACCCTAATGCCCAGTCACCCCTCTGTCCCCACGTATAGCACACCTTAATGCCCAGTCACCCCTCTGTCCCCACGTATAGCACACCCTAATGCCCAGTCACCCCTCTGTCCCCACGTATAGCACACCCTAATGCGCAGTCACCCCTCTGTCCCAATGTATAGCACACCCTAATGCCCAGTCACCCCTCTGTCCCCATGTATAGCACACCCTAATGCCCAGTCACCCCTCTGTACCCATGTATAGCACACCCTAATGCCCAGTCACCCCTCTGTCCCCATGTATAGCACACCCTAATGCCCAGTCACACCTCTGTCACCTTGTACAGCACATCCTAATGCCCAGTCACCACTCTATCCCCATGTATAGCACACCCTAATGCCCAGTCACCCCTCTGTCCCCATGTACAGCACACCCTAATGCCCATTCACCCCTCTGTCCCCATGTATAGCACACCCTAATGCCAAGTCACCCCTCTGTCCCCATGTATAGCACACCCTAATGCCCAGTCACCCCTCTGTTCCCATGTATAGCACACCCTAATGCCCAGTCACCCCTCTGTCCCCATGTATAGCACACCCTAATGCCCAGTCACCGCTCTGCCCCATGTACAGCACACCCTAATGCCCAGTCATCCCTCTGTCCCCATGTATAGCACACCCTAATGCCCAGTCTCCCCTCTGTCCACATGTATAGCACACCCTAATGCCCAGTCACCGCTCTATCCCCATGTATAGCACACCCTAATGCCCAGTCACCCCTCTGTCCCCATGTATAGCACACCCTAATGCCCAGTCACCCCTCTGTCCCCATGTATAGCACACCCTAATGCCCAGTCACCCCTCTGTCCCCATGTATAGCACACCCTAATGCCCAGTCACCCCTCTGTCCCCATGTGTAGCACACCCTAATGCCCAGTCACCGCTCTGTCCCCATGTATAGCACACCCTAATGCCCATTCACCCCTCTGTCCCCATGTATAGCACACCCTAATGCCCAGTCACCCCTCTGTCCCCATGTATAGCACACCCTAATGCCCAGTCACCCCTCTGTCCCCATGTATAGCACACCCTAATGCCCAGTCACCCCCCTGTCCCCATGTATAGCACACCCTAATGCCCAGTCACCCCTCTGTTCCCATGTATAGCACACCCTAATGCCCAGTCACCCCTCAGTCCCCATGTATAGCACACCCTAATGCCCAGTCACCGCTCTGCCCCATGTACAGAACACCCTAATGACCAGTCATCCCTCTGTCCCCATGTATAGCACACCCTAATGCCCAGTCACCGCTCTGCCCCATGTACAGCACACCCTAATGCCCAGTCATCCCTCTGTCCCCATGTATAGCACACCCTAATGCCCAGTCACCCCTCTGTCCACATGTATAGCACACCCTAATGCCCAGTCACCGCTCTGTCCCCATGTATAGCACACCCTAATGCCCAGTCACCGCTCTGTCCCCATGTATAGCACACCCTAATGCCCAGTCACCCCTCTGTCCCCATGTATAGCACACCCTAATGCCCAGTCACCCCTCTGTCCCCATGTATAGCACACCCTAATGCCCAGTCACCCCTCTGTACCCATGTATAGCACACCCTAATGCCCAGTCACCCCTCTGTCCCCATGTATAGCACACCCTAATGCCCAGTCACACCTCTGTCACCTTGTACAGCACATCCTAATGCCCAGTCACCACTCTATCCCCATGTATAGCACACCCTAATGCCCAGTCAAACCTCTGTCCCCATGTACAGCACACCCTAATGCCCATTCACCCCTCTGTCCCCATGTATAGCACACCCTAATGCCCAGTCACCCCTCTGTTCCCATGTATAGCACACCCTAATGCCCAGTCACCCATCAGTCCCCATGTATAGCACACCCTAATGCCCAGTCACCGCTCTGCCCCATGTACAGAACACCCTAATGACCAGTCATCCCTCTGTCCCCATGTATAGCACACCCTAATGCCCAGTCACCACTCTGTCCACATGTATAGCACACCCTAATGCCCAGTCACCGCTCTATCCCCATGTACAGCACACCCTAATGCCCAGTCACCCCTCTGTCCCCATGTATAGCACACCCTAATGCCCAGTCACCCCTCTGTCCCCATGTATAGCACACCCTAATGCCCAGTCACCCCTCTGTCCCCATGTGTAGCACACCCTAATGCCCAGTCACCCCCCTGTCCCCATGTATAGCACACCCTAATGCCCAGTCACCCCTCTGTCCCCATGTACAGCACACCCTAATGCCCAGTCACCCCTCTGTCCCCATGTATAGCACACCCTAATGCCCAGTCACCCCTCTGTCCTCAAGTATAGCACACCCTAATGCTCAGTCACCCCTCTGTCCCCATGTATAGCACACCTTAATGCCCAGTCACCCCTCTGTCCCCATGTATAGCACACCCTAATGCCCAGTCACCCCTCTGTCAACATGTATAGCACACCATAATGCCCAGTCACCCCTCTGTCCCCATGTATAGCACACCCTAATGCCCAGTCAATGCTCTGTCCCCATGTATAGCACACCCTAATGCCCAGTCACCCCTCTGTCCCCATGTATAGCACACCCTAATGCCCAGTCACCGCTCTGTCCCCATGTATAGCACACCCTAATGCCCAGTCACCGCTCTGTCCCCATGTATAACACACCCTAATGCCCAGTCACCGCTCTGTCCCCATGTATAGCACACCCTAATGCCCAGTCACCCCTCCTTCCCCATGTATAGCACACCCTAATGCCCAGTCACCCCTCTGTCCCCATGTATAGCACACCCTAATGCCCAGTCACCCCTCTGTCCCCATGTATAGCACACCCTAATGCCCAGTCACCCCTCTGTCCCCATGTATAGCACACCCTAATGCCCAGTCACCCCTCTGTCCCCATGTATAGCACACCCTAATGCCCAGTCACCCCTCTGTCCCCATGTATAGCACACCCTAATGCCCAGTCACCCCTCTGTCCCCATGTATAGCACACCCTAATGCCCAGTCACCGCTCTGTCCCCATGTATAGCACACCCTAATGCCCAGTCACCGCTCTGTCCCCATGTATAGCACACCCTAATGCACAGTCACCCCTCTGTCCCCATGTATAGCACACCCTAATGCACAGTCACCCCTCGTTCCCCATGTATAGCACACCCTAATGCCCAGTCACCCCTCTGTCCCCATGTATAGCACACCCTAATGCCCAGTCACCGCTCTGTCCCCATGTATAGCACACCCTAATGCCCAGTCACCGCTCTGTCCCCATGTATAGCACACCCTAATGCCCAGTCACCCCTCTGTCCCCATCTATAGCACACCCTAATGCCCGGTCACCCCTCTGTCCCCATGTAGAGCACACCCTAATGCCCAGTCACCCCTCTGTCCCCATGTATAGCACACCCCCGCTACTACAGCACATGCTGCATAAGGTGTACATACACTGAATGAGACATCCTGCAGTACACGGGGAGCCTGCTATCTGCTGGGTCAGTGGCGTAACTACTGTGGGTGCAGCTGCTACAGGTCCTGAGCTGTCGGTAGGGCCCGCTACTCACCCTGCACCCTATAAAAAAAAAAAGGCAGTGGCACCCACTGCAGCGACACCCTCTGCCCCCCCTCAGACGCCGGAGATCATTTTGGGTCCTGCCTCGCCCCTCAATAGCCAGCCAGAGATGTACCCTGGCCTGCACTGACCTCCCCCACCCCCATTTCAGGAGCCAGAAATGTGCGTGTGTCCTGCGCCGCCCCGCGCCCCACCAATAGCCGGTGATGCGCCCTGCGACCTCCCGGGTCCCCCACCCTCTTCCTAGATGCTAGAGATGTGCGTCCCACCGCCGCACTGCCTACCCCCCAGACGCCGGAGATATTGCGTGACCCTGACCCCCGCCTAGCAGTCCCTGCACCCACCTCCTCTCCAGTAGCTGCATCATGATGGGAACACAGTGCTGGGCCTGCCTCCAGCATCCGCACAGGGATGACACTGCTGCCTTGTCCAGCATGAATTCCCCTGCCGCCGGTCTCCACTTGACCCTGTGCCTGGAGCTCACCCCCTGCTTGGTAAGTGCCCTTGGAGCACTGTACCTTCTTTTCTGTACCCAGTGTGCGTGTGTGTGTATGAAACCTTATGAGCCACCTACACCCTTCCTCTGTGTGTGACCCTTTTCACCCCCCATCACCCCTGGTGTATTTCCCCCTATTCTCTTGTATGACACCTTGACCCTCTTCCACCCTCATCCCTGGTCTTTAACCCTCCTGTACCACACATCCCCTGTATGTGTCACCTTCCCCACTCTCCACATCCTTCCTCTGTGTAAGACCCCCTGAACCCACTATGCCTGTGTGACACCTTCTTGCCCCTACCCCCACTGTGACCCCCTGTAGTACTGTACCACCTTCCTCTGTGTTTGACCCTCCTGTCGGCCACTACCCCTGTGTTTCTTACCTCCTGCCTCTGTGTATGCATTTTGACACCCTGTACAAAGGGGTGGGGGGGCCCTTTTCAAAATTTGCTATGGGGCCCAGAGAGATCTAGTTACGCCCCTGTGCTGGGTGCTTCCACATTATACTACAGGCAGGACATTTCTGTCTATACAGATGGAAAAAATTTATTCCAAACCTTGCCAGAGCCATCTACAACGGCGAACCCTGGTGAGTATGCTTTCCTTCCCCAGGTAACCTAACAGGATTTCTTAGGGACCACCAGATGGATGGAGGAGACCTACCTACGTGTCAAGATAGGTAAGTATTCAGATGAAAGGGCTCTGAATGTAATAAAGTTTTATTTTTCATGTGTGTTTGTGTTTTTATTTAACTATTGGTTCTGCTTTTGAACTATGAGCCCAGCAAGCTCTTAAATGGGCCACATGCTGGGACTTGTGGTTCTCCAAGTCCCAGTATGCGTTCCAGGCTTGCTGGAACTCATAGTTCCACAGCAAAACCCAATGGTTTATACAAATTTTTACACTTGAATCAGCCCGGTACCCACTGGGGGTGCCAGACGCGTTCCCGACAGTCATTTACCAGACGTCGGGATCCCGACTGTCAAAACAACGACAGCCCAACGGCCACTCGCTATTTTTCCTTGTGGGGGTCCACGACCCCCATAGAGAGAGAATAGAATACCCCCCGCAAGGGGTTTTTATGCGCTCGCCATGCTGTCTGAGTCCGGCTGTCCGGATCCCGAATGTCGGAACCCCATACCACACCCCTCACAGGCCAGGGGTACTGGGACTGCCTGGCCAGGTAAGTTCTGGAAGGGGGGACCCCTTTATCGGTGGGGTCCCCACTTCCCCAGGACCTCTGACCAGGCAGACCGGTTGGAGGGATGAATGCTTTCGCGGGGGGGACTTGTAGAAAAAGTCTCCCCTCGCCCCCCCGGCTGTGGCATTACCTTGCTGGCTGGTTGGGCCTGGGGCTGGTTCTTGAAATACGGGGGCCCCTATTCGTTTTGTCCTCTGTATTTTGGGAACCAGGACCGGCCATTGGGCCTGGTGCTGGTTTAAAAAAATACGGGGAACCCTTACTTGTTTACTTGTTCGGGGGGGGGACGCCGTTTCAAAAAATATATATTTATTTTTTACACTGACACCTGCACGGATCTGAATGATCCATGTAGGCTTCTGCTGATACGAATTAGTATTTAATGGCTGATAAATACAAATTCGTATTGAAAAAATACGTATGCATACGACATCAGTAAAATAGTCAGTAAAATATAAAAAACAAAACCTCTCATTGCTTGAGGATCCCACGTGATAAACTGCTGTGAGCAGCTTATCATATGTGACCCAAGCTGAATTTATATAAAATATAAAATCAAAGGCGAGGAATTGGCTGGCAACTTGGGGCGGATGGAGGCCAGAACTGATTTTATATTTTATATAAATATACATTTACGCTGCAAGGTGAAGTTCCTTCGCCTTGCAAGCCAGCCTGCGACTGCAAGACTGAGTAAGGGGAGACTTACTTAAGCTGTAGCCATAGAGGGACACTGCAACCGATGGTCACAATGTCCCTCTAAACTGCCATTGCATCGCAGTTTGATATGATCACAAATGCCGGCAAGGGGTGGTATGCACCTCCTCCTGCATTTGCATTGCTTGAGGATCCCACATGATAAGCTGCTTATCATTTGCGACCCAAGAATAGAATAGAATAGAATCAACTTTATTGGCCATGTGTGCTTGCGCACACTAGGAATTTTTGGGGGATTTACAGTGCAGCATAAATCATGGCTAAGGGGGGGGGGGGGGGAGGCATTACATACATTACATTGAGACATTACATGCGGGGACCACATTTTTAAAGGGCAAAATTGGCCCTGCCCCTCTAGCAGTGCCCCATTTAAACAGCCTCACGGAGAAGCCCAGCGCCGCCGCAGATGGCGATACCCGGCGCTTACCCGGCAGCGAAGCGACTTCGGGGGGGCCAGGCCCGCCCCCTTTGATGACGGCGGCGGCTGGGCCCGCACCCTTTGATGACATTTTTTTTTAAATATTTATTTTTTACACTGACACTTGCACGGATCTGAATGATCCATGTAGGCTTCTGCTGATACGAATTAGTATTTAATGGCTGATAAATACAAATTCGTATTGAAAAAATAAGTATGCATACGACATCAGTAAAATATGAGAAAAAAAAAGAAAAAAAAACCTCCCCTCTGGTAATATCCACCCACTATTATTGCTTAGCACAAATCTCTGCGTATATACAGTATGTGCTCCCCATGGGAGATCGACACCAGCAAAGTTGCTTAGCAAAATTGTATGCCCCTTTACTCAGGCTGCAGTCGCAAAGGGTCACAGCCACCGATGGTCCCGATGTTCTTCTAAACTGCAATCACAGTTGGATACGATGGCAAATGGAGGCAGGGGGTGGAATGCACCTCCTCCTGCATTTGCATTGCTTAAGGATTGCACATGATAAACTATTGCAAGCAGCTTATCATATGCAATCCAAACTGAGAGCCTGATTCAGACCTGTTCTCTATGCTGGGGAAAAAAATGGTGTCTGCAGCGCTTAAGTGGGGAGGCGTCATGTAAAAAGCAACCCTGAGTGCGGCGAAACGCATCCCAAGGATTGGTCTGTCCATCAAGTACTGGAGACCGAGAGACCGGAACATCAACTCTCTAAAGCCTCTTAAAATCTGAGCTCTTTAGCCAGGTTGACAAAGCCGGCCTGAGCGCTCGAAACGCGTTTCCAAAGGATTCCCGCCTCATCTGTGACACCAACCTGCTGCACATCTGTGATACCAACTTGCTGCATGTCTACACTTTAAACGTACTGACAGCCTGCCTAAATCATCGCTCCCCAGCAATGGCTATGACTGCCAGCTGCATGCGGCTGTCACCACGTGAGAGTGTACAGGACACTGACCTAGGAAGAACGGAGATTAGCTTGTGCGGAAGGTACGGCCGTAGCAGTCCGGGACCATGGACCATCGGCTTCTCCACACAACAAGGTACTCCTGGTACCTCAACACACAGGACACATGTCACATGCTCTAACTTTCTATCTATAACGTGCAATACATCGCGCGCATCAAGTGCGGTCCAAAAATTAAGCCGGCCTGCGACTGCAAGCCTGAGTAAGAGGAGACTTACTTAGGCTGTAGTTGTAGAGGGTGAACGTGACCGATGGTCGCAGTGTCCTTGTAAACTGCCATTGCATCGCAGTTTGATATGATCACAAATGCCGGCAGGGGGTGGTATGCACCTCTTCCTGCATTTGCATTGCTTGAGGATCCCAAGTGATAAGCTGCTGTGAGCAGCTTATCATATGTGACCCAACTGAATTTATATAAAATATAAAATCAAAGGCGAGGAATTGGCTGGCAACTTGGGGCGGATGGAGGCCAGAACTGATTTTATATTTTATATAAATATACATTTACGCTGCAAGGTGAAGTTCCTTTGCCTTACAAGCCGGCCTGCGACTGCAAGACTGAGTAAGGGGAGACTTACTTAAGCTGTAGCCATAGAGGGACACTGCAACCGATGGTCACAATGTCCCTCTAAACTGCCATTGCATCGCAATTTGATTTGATCACAAATGCCGGCAAGGGGTGGTATGCACCTCCTCCTGCATTTGCATTGCTTGAGGATCCCACATGATAAGCTGCTTATCATTTGCAACCCAAGAATAGAATAGAATAGAATCAACTTTATTGGCCATGTGTGCTTGCGCACACTAGGAATTTTGGGGGGATTTACAGTGCAGCATAAATCATGGATAAGGGGGGGGGGGAGGCATTACATACATTACATTGAGACATTACGTGCGGGGACCACATTTTTAAAGGGCAAAATTCGCCCTGCCCCTCTAGCAGTGCCCCACTTAAACAGCCTCACGGGGAAGCCCAGCGCCGCCGCAGACGGCGATACCCGCTGCTTACCCGGCAGCGAAGCGACTTCGGAGGGGCCAGGCCCGCCCCCTTTGATGACGGCGGCGGCTGGGCCCGCACCCTTTGATGACATTTTTTTAAAAATATTTATTTTTTACACTGACACTTGCACGGATCTGAATGATCCATGTAGGCTTCTGCTGATACGAATTAGTATTTAATGGCTGATAAATACAAATTCGTATTGAATAAATACGTATGCATACGACATCAGTAAAATATGAGAAAAAAAAAAAAAAACCTCCCCTCTGGTAATATCCACCCACTATTATTGCTTAGCACAAATCTCTGCGTGTATATGTGCTCCCCATGGGTGATCGACACCAGCAAAGTTGCTTAGCAAAATTGCTTAGAAAAATTGCTTAGCACAGATCTCTACGTGTGTATGCCCCTTTTCTCAGGCTGCAGTCGCAAAGGGTCACAGCCACCGATGGTCCCGATGTTCTTCTAAACTGCAATCACAGTTTGATACGATGGAAAATGGAGGCAGGGGTGGAATGCACCTCCTCCTGCATTTGCATTGCTTATGGATTGCACATGATAAACTATTGCAAGCAGCTTATCATATGCAATCCAAACTGAGAGCCTGATTCAGACCTGTTCTCTATGCTGGGAAAAAAAATGGTGTCTGCAGCGCTTAAGTGGGGAGGCGTCATGTAAAAAGCAACCCTGAGTGCGGCGAAACGCATCCCAAGGATTGGTCTGTCCATCAAGTACTGGAGACCGAGAGACCGGAACATCAACTCTCTAAAGCCTCTTAAAATCTGAGCACTTTAGCCAGGTTGACAAAGCCGGCCTGAGCGCTGGAAAACGCGTTTCCAAAGGATTCCCGCCTCATCTGTGACACCAACCTGCTGCACATCTGTGATACCAACTTGCTGCATGTCTGCACTTTAAACGTACTGACAGCCTGCCTAAATCATCGCTCCCCAGCAATGGCTATGACTGCCAGCTGCATGCAGCTGTCACCACGTGAGAGTGTACAGGACACTGACCTAGGAAGAACGTAGATCAGCTTGTGCGAACGGTACGGCCGTAGCAGTCCGGGACCATGGACCATCGGCTTCTCCACACAACAAGGTACTCCTGGTACCTCAACACACAGGACACATGTCACATGCTCGAACTTTCTATCTATAACGTGCAATACATCGCGCGCATCAAGTGCAGTCCAAAAATTAAGCCGGCCTGCGACTGCAAGCCTGAGTAAGAGGAGACTTACTTAGGCTTTAGTCGTAGAGGGTGAACGTGACCGATGGTCGCAGTGTCCTTGTAAACTGCCATTGCATCGCAGTTTGATATGATCACAAATGCCGGCAGGGGGTGGTATGCACCTCCTCCTGCATTTGCATTGCTTGAGGATCCCACGTGATAAGCTGCTGTGAGCAGCTTATCATATGTGACCCAAGCTGAATTTATATAAAATATAAAATCAAAGGCGAGGAATTGGCTGGCAACTTGGGGCGGATGGAGGCCAGAACTGATTTTATATTTTATATAAATATACATTTACGCTGCAAGGTGAAGTTCCTTCGCCTTGCAAGCCAGCCTGCGACTGCAAGACTGAGTAAGGGGAGACTTACTTAAGCTGTAGCCATAGAGGGACACTGCAACCGATGGTCACAATGTCCTTCTAAACTGCCATTGCATCGCAGTTTGATATGATCACAAATGCCGGCAAGGGGTGGTATGCACCTCCTCCTGCATTTGCATTGCTTGAGGATCCCACATGATAAGCTGCTTATCATTTGCGACCCAAGAATAGAATAGAATAGAATCAACTTTATTGGCCATGTGTGCTTGTGAGGTTATCAGACTCACTGTAAATCTGTAATTACTATATTTTATTAGGTGTAGTAATTAATGTACTATTTTAGTCCGTCGGTACCCTCTTATTCTCCATAGATGTTTCTATCCCCCAAATCTGTGTGTATTTCCAGATCAGATCGCTCTTGCCCTAATATGGTCTGCCAGGAAATACCCAGGAAATAAGTCACCAAAAGGTTATGTCCAATTACCATACTTTTGTTCCTGCTATCACAGGAGGGTGGAAGCTGAGGGACAATCTTCACAGGGGGTGATCAGCCCATAATGTAATCAGCCGATTATTGTTCCTGCTGTTTACATGAGGGGGATAGCTGAAGGACAATCACCACAGGGGGTGATTGTCCTTCAGCTATCCCCCTCATGTAAACAGCAGGAACAATAATCGGCTGATTACATTATGGGCTGATCACCCCCTGTGGACAACCTTCCTGTTGATAGTAGGGGGATTCGATCACCCCCTGTGGAGATTGCCAATGGTATCAATGGTACACAATGCTTACATGAATAAAGTCCTGGGAAATACAGACATTACATTTCTGGTGGGATTATACAGCCTAATAATATATGATCTGGAACTACACACACATATAGGGGGTATATAGACATACATAGAGACTACAGGGTACAGACTGACTAAAGTGTACATTTTTCACTACAAATAATAAAATATCATAATTACAGACTTACGGTCAGCCTGCTAACCTCACACTCCTCCCCCTACATCTTTAGTCACTGTGCCCAGTTGCTCAGGAACCAATAACAACCTGGAATAGCGGGATGCCGAGCCGAGAATCTGGGGTTTGGATGTACCACCGGAGTCCCACAGGGTGACATCATACCAAACCCATCTTGTAAAAGGCGGCTGGTTTGCAGAACCAGCCAGGGCATGATTACAGTCTAAGTCATACATTGGAACTAACAAGGGATGTAGCGATTCCTCTTCTTCGGATTCTGGGTAACCCCCCTCTGCAACATTGTAACCTACTAATACTTGTGCCTCGGGCACAATGGGGCAGGGACCACTTTCCACCTCCCCCTCTTGCCCAAGGAACAGGGGCCAAACAGCAGGCCAAGTACGAGTTCCTCAATCACTCAGACACCGAGCAGATGAAACCAAAATATGGTTTATTTTTATCACAGCACACGAAAGTAGATAAAGACAGGAACAAGAGGCAAATGTAGCATATAAACGTTATCGGGTAGCAGTCCAATGGCAGTCCTTGTAGCAGCAGTTCCAAAGCACAAAACTATCACTTAATCCACACAGCAGTGATAGCATATAAGTCCACACGATACCTAGACAGAGCATAACCTCTTAGTCCAGGACAGTCCATCAAAATCTCCTCCTGGCTTGTGTGCCAGTCATTTTAAAAACTTCCAATTTCCCACGCTTCTCCATACCATCAGTGGGCTTGCACTCAATCCCTATTGGTGGATTCAAGTCAGGTTTATCCCCCCTCCCAGGTACTGCTGCTGCCCATCTGCTTCTGCCCCCTGCTGGGGTCGGTTCCAGAAAGTCTGGAAGTGGCCAAGATATGCATAGCAGAGTCAACACAAGATACAAAACACAGTCTGATTACATTATGTGGTGGTCACCCCCTGTGGACAACCTTCCTGTTGATAGTAGGGGAATTTGATCACCCCCTGTGGTGATTGTCCTTCAGCTATCCCCCTCATGTAAACAGCAGGAACAATAATCGGCTGATTACATTATGGGCTGATCACCCCCTGTGAAGATTGTCCCTCAGCTTCCACCCTCCTGTGATAGCAGGAACAAAAGTATGGTAATTGGACATAACCTTTTGGTGACTTATTTCCTGGGTATTTCCTAGCAGACCATATTAGGGCAAGAGCGATCTGATCTGGAAATACACACAGATTTGGGGGATAGAAACATCTATGGAGAATAAGAGGGTACCGACGGACTAAAATAGTACATTAATTACTACACCTAATAAAATATAGTAATTACAGATTTACAGTGAGTCTGATAACCTCACATTCCTTCCCCTACTATTGTAGTCCCGGTACCAAGCTGTTCTGGAACCAATAACAACCTGTAGTGTGATTCAGAGCAGAGAATCTGGGCTAGAGGCGCACCACCTGAGTCCCACAGAGTGACATCATACCAAACCCATCTTGGAAGAGGCGGCTGGTTTGCAGAATCAGCAAGGGCAATATCACAATATAAGTTATGCATGTTAACTAACAAGTGAGTTAGCAATTCCTCCTCTTCAGATGCTGGGTACCCCCCCTCTGCAAAATTGTAACCTTTTACACTGGGTACACCTATAGGGTGTACTAATACTTTTGCCCCTGGCATAATGGGGCAGGGAGCACTTTCCAACTCCCCCTCTTGCACAAGGAACAGCTGCCCAACAGCTGGCCAATATAGGGACTCTGGCCCTGGCACTTCCGCCACTCTGTCACATCCTTCCTCCCTCAAACCCAAACTAGGGGCATGGCAAATTTCACTACAGCATTTGGTCTCAAGGCCCAGGGCTGAGAAGGGACCCTCCATCAGGAACAATTCCGCTGGTGGCTGCAGGGCAGGCTGGTCCAAGGCCAGTCCTACCCCCTCAAAAGCCTGGGTCTCACCTGCCGCTTCCTCTGCGCAGTCCTCAGTCTCCAGGATAACCTCCTTCCCCAGCTGAATATGCTGGGCAGCCTGAAGCACGACATCATCTGCGACTGGTAGGCTTGTGGCCTGGATGTTGTCGAACACTCCTCTAACCACGGCGATCTCTTCTTGGACGCAGTCCTCATAGATCCCCTGGCAGCAGGATAATAGCTCTTCATCTTCCATCTCAGCAAAAGGGAAGCTGTAGTGCAGCTCCTCCTGAATAACCTCCTTCACTTTGGGGATAACCTCCCCCTGTATAGAACACGGAGCAGCTTCCTCCCTAGGATGGGGGAGAAGCAGTTGCAAACGGTGCCTTTCATCACGCCCCCTGCGACACTGATCTTGCCATGCTGGGGTATCCAGGAGCCCCCGATCAATCGCCTCTTCCTCTGCCACCACGAAGCACTCCTCCAGAAACTGCAATTGTTCCCACACACTCAACTGTGCACCGAAATGGAGGATACATGCCCGATAATCAGCAAATGCATTAGTAGGATCTCCCTGATCGTGAAGGATCTGCTGAAGGATTTCCCCGCGAGTGCAGGCTTGGATGGGTATACCTCGCAGCTGACATTCTGCTATCAGCTCCTCCATACTCATTTCTTCAAGGGCAGTTAGGGGCCCCCCTGACAACGACCCTTCTCTTGCGGTAACAATTAATTCTGTGGCAGACCCCTCGGTTGTCTGCCCAGATTGCAGTAGCCCCCTTCTAGACCTTTCCTCTGGTTCTATCTGGGGCATCAATTTATTCTGGACTTGTCCTTCAGCCTCAGAATATTGTCCTCTTTGGAGCATCTGGGTAACTGTAGCAATCACTTCCTCTGTAAATTCTACAAACTCTGGCTCCCCCAGCAGATTCCAAGAAGTGGCCTCACCTTTACAGTGCAGGAATGCATCCCCCAGGTAACACAACTTGTCCTGTATGCTGGATACTCTCCACCCGCTGACCATCTGCTGAGCTTCTTGCCAGTACTCCCAGATATAATGCATCTTTCTGACAATAAATAACAGATCCGGCTTCCCAGCCTGCCGATACACTGAAGAACCTCCATCCCTGAGCTCCTCTGCTCCTTCCCTTGGAAACATTTTCCCTTTCACAGGACTGACACCTGCTCACTTGCTGAACATCACCTTATTGCATTTTCCGTTTCCTTACATATGGTCTGATCCTCTGTTCTCTGTGCTTTCTGTGCTCGATGGTTGGTGTCTGAATGATCCCACTGCTGCCACCAAATGTGAGGGTACGAGTTCCTCAATCACTCAGACACCGAGCAGATGAAACCAAAATATGGTTTATTTTTATCACAGCACACGAAAGTAGATAAAGACAGGAACAAGAGGCAAATGTAGCATATAAACGTTATCGGGTAGCAGTCCAATGGCAGTCCTTGTAGCAGCAGTTCCAAAGCACAAAACTATCACTTAATCCACACAGCAGTGATAGCATATAAGTCCACACGATACCTAGACAGAGCATAACCTCTTAGTCCAGGACAGTCCATCAAAATCTCCTCCTGGCTTGTGTGCCAGTCATTTTAAAAACTTCCAATTTCCCACGCTTCTCCATACCATCAGTGGGCTTGCACTCAATCCCTATTGGTGGATTCAAGTCAGGTTTATCCCCCCTCCCAGGTACTGCTGCTGCCCATCTGCTTCTGCCCCCTGCTGGGGTCGGTTCCAGAAAGTCTGGAAGTGGCCAAGATATGCATAGCAGAGTCAACACAAGATACAAAACACAGTCTGATTACATTATGTGGTGGTCACCCCCTGTGGACAACCTTCCTGTTGATAGTAGGGGAATTTGATCACCCCCTGTGGTGATTGTCCTTCAGCTATCCCCCTCATGTAAACAGCAGGAACAATAATCGGCTGATTACATTATGGGCTGATCACCCCCTGTGAAGATTGTCCCTCAGCTTCCACCCTCCTGTGATAGCAGGAACAAAAGTATGGTAATTGGACATAACCTTTTGGTGACTTATTTCCTGGGTATTTCCTGGCAGACCATATTAGGGCAAGAGCGATCTGATCTGGAAATACACACAGATTTGGGGGATAGAAACATCTATGGAGAATAAGAGGGTACCGACGGACTAAAATAGTACATTAATTACTACACCTAATAAAATATAGTAATTACAGATTTACAGTGAGTCTGATAACCTCACAGTGCTTGCGCACACTAGGAATTTTTTGGGGATTTACAGTGCAGCATCAAGCATGGATAAGGGGGGGGGGGGGGGAGGCATTACATACATTACATTGAGACATTACATGCGGGGACCACATTTTTAAAGGGCAAAATTCGCCCTGCCCCTCTAGCAGTGCCCCACTTAAACAGCCTCACGGGGAAGCCCAGCGCCGCCGCAGACGGCGATACCCGGTGCTTACCCAGCAGCGAAGCGACTTCGAAAGGGGCCAGACCCGCCCCCTTTGATGAGGGCGGCGGCTGGGCCCGCACCCTTTGATGACATTGCGGCCCGGGCACGCCCCTCTTGTGACATTGGCGGCCCGGGACCGCCACCAGCTTTGACATCAGCGGGCCCGGTCCACCTCCCAGCGCCCTGCCCGCTCTAAATGCTAGAGTGAACACTAATAAGCAGGGACAGTACAGTTATCACACAGGGAACACATACCTGCCGAGCTGCACAGCACCTAGGCAGCCATCAGAGGCACCACTGGTCGCTGCAGCAGCCAGGTAGGTAGCGATATAAGCAAGGACAGTGGTGGTGGTGGGGGGCGGGGGGGATAGAGTCACTGAGGCCTGGGGAGAGACAATGAGGTCTGAGGCTGGAGTTGGGCCCTCCCTGGGCTGAGTTCCACGCCTCTGCCCCCTATAGTCTAATCATACATCCTCCCTGGGGGGGACGGGGGGTGCTGCCACAGGATAGATGGCTCCTGCATCTGCTGATGATGGGGGACAGCGGCTTGGTTCTGTGGGACTGATATATCCCCTGTCCTGGCCGGGTGCCGCCTCCAGGTGCCGATGGGGGCCACCGTCACCTCTGGGGGTCATCATGCCGGAGACCGTGCCTGCAGCAAGGTCCTGAGCCTCTGGTGCCGTCCTGAGCTGTGCGCCGCTGGCTGGGGCCTGGTCCACTGCCGTGTCATCCAGTGCTGCATCTCCGTGCATCTCCTGCAGTTGCAGTGAGCCCTCCCCGGCTGGGGGGGAGTGGTCACCGTGCCGCCATCCGTCCTCCTCCTACGCCGTACTCCGTCCAGGGCGCCCTTTCTGAGGCCCCTACCGGAAGCTCAGCTAAATTTAGATAAAATATAACATCAAAGGCGAGTGATTGGCTGGCAAATTGGGGCGGATGGAGGCCAGAACTGATGTTACATTTTATATAAATATAAATATATGCTTCAAGGTGAAGTTCCTTCGCCTTACAAGCCGGCCTGCAACTGCAAGACTGAGAAAGCGGAGACTTACCTAAGCTGTAGCCATAGAGGGACACTGCAACCGATGGTCACAATGTCCCTCTAAACTGCCATTGCATCGCAGTTTGATTTGATCACAAATTCCGGCAAGGGGTGGTATGCACCTCCTCCTGCATTTGCATTGCTTTAGGATCCCACATGATAAGCTGCTTATCACTTGCGACCCAAGAATAGAATAGAATAGAATCAACTTTATTGGCCATGTGTGCTTGCGCACACTAGGAATTTTTTGTGGATTTACAGTGTAGCATCAAGCACTGGGGGGGGGGGGGCATTACATACATTACATTGAGACATTACATGCGGGGACCACATGTCCGACGAGCAGCACAGCGCATAGGCAGCCATCAGTGGCGCCACTGGTCTCTGCAGCAGCCAGGTAGGTAACGATATAAGTAGTGTTCCCGCTAGGCTGCTTTAGCTCTAGCAGCACCCCGCTAAAAACAGCCCCACGGGGAAGCAAAGTGCCGCCGTAGATGGCGATGCCCAGCGCTTCCTCATCAACAAACCGACTTCGGAGGGGCCGGGCCCGCCCCCTTTGGTGACGGCGGTGGCCGGGCCCGCCCCCTTTGATGACGGCAGCGGCCCGGGCATGCCCCTCTTGTGTCAATGGCGGCCCGGTCCGCCCCCGGCGCCCTGCCCGCTCTAACTGCTAGAGTGAACACTAATAAGCAGGGACAGTACAGTTTTCACACAGGGAACACATACCTGCCGAGCTGCACAGCACCTAGGCAGCCATCAGCGGCACCACTGGTCGTTGCAGCAGCCAGGTATGTAACAATATAAGCCGGGACAGTACAGTATCACACAGGGAACACATACCTGCCGAGCTGCACAGCGCCTAGGCAGCCATCAGAGGCGCCACTGGTTGCTGCGGACTCCTGCATCTGCTGATGCTGCGGGACAGCAGCTTGGGCCTGATCTTTCCCCTGTCCTGGCCGGAAGCCGCCTCCAGGTGCCGATGGGGGCCACCGTCGCCTCGGGGGTCATCATGCCGGGGACCGTGCCTGTGGCCGGGTCCTGAGCCTATGGTGCCGTACCCGGGGGCTGAGCTGTGCGCTGCTGGCTGCGGCCTGGTCCAGTGTGGCGTCATCCAGTGCCGCATCTCCGTGCATCTCCTGCCGTTGCAGTGCGCCCGCCCCGGCCGGGGTGGGGGGGGGAGTAGTCACCGTGCCGCCATCCGTCCTCCCCCTCCGCCGTCATGGCGCCCTTTCTCCGCCCCGTACCGGAAGCTCAGCTAAATTTATATAAAATATAACATCAAAGGTGAAAGATTGGCTGGCAACTTGGGGCGGATGGAGGCCAGAACTGATGTTATATTTTATATAAATATACACTTACGCTGCAAGGTAAAGTTTTCTTCACCTCGCAAGCCAGCCTGCGACTGCAAGACTGAGTAAGGGGAGACTTACTTAAGCTGTAGTCGTATAGGAACACCCCAACCAATGGTCGCAATGACCCGCTACACTGCCATTGCATCGCAGTTTGATATGATCACAAATGCCAGCAGGGGGTGGTAAGCACCTCCTCCTGCATTTGCATTGCTTGAGGATCCCACATGATAAGCTGCTGTGAACAACTTATCATATGTGACCGAAGCTGAATTTATATAAAATATAACATCAAAGGCTGGCAACTTGGGGCGGATGGAGGCCAGAACTGATGTTATATTCTCTATAAATATACATTTACGCTGCATGGTGAAGTTATCTCCCCATGTGACTCCAATATCTTCGGCCACTTAAAAAACAAACACTTAAAGGTGAACGGTTCACCTGTGACAAGGAGGTGCAGGAGACCGTGGAAACCTGGATTCATCAGCAACCAAGGAGTTTCTACACTGAATCCATCCACTCCCTTGTTACGCGCTGGATCATTGCATCAATGTCAATTATGTGTAGTTGTAATGTTACACATGAACTGTAATTAAATATTCTTTGATTAAAATATTGTTTACATACAACCGTAGTCTCCCTTTTCATTTGGGCACACCTTATATATGGTCTGTATACCCCATTTTCTATGCAGATGTCATTTGTTCAGTATGTAAATGGTAGTGTCTACAAAACTCCTATGGACAAATCTCTACTTACATTCCAGCAAATGTGATTGTAAAACTCATTATGGCCCTTATTCTGGTTGCCACGCAGGGAACGGTGGTGGCACTGTGCATACGCAACCAGGACAGCGGGCGGGGGTGGCCCCATTAGCGTATGGGAGTGTTTCATGGACGTTCCTATAAGAACTCAGGGCGTTCTCATGCTAATGAGGCCATGATGCGGGGGGTGGGCAGCTGCTGATATCACCGGATGTCAGCTGCCCCCCCATTTCCTTCCCAGTGTGCCCACATATGTAAGTGCCTTGAAAGTCACTTTTATTTGCATGCACGCACCACATCCTTCAATGGTCGGCAACCATCAAAAGATGTGGCCGTTCCCTCCTGGCCTGTGAATGGATGTTACTTTGTGGATGTTACTGCAACAGCCAACCATTCACAAGGCGGGCTTTGGTGTAATCACAACGCGGCAAATTTACAGCCTTGCGAATCAACCAGAATAATCCCCTATATGTAAATTACAAGACAGGAAGTGATCACATACTCACCTGCTATTAAATGGTGCCCTCCGGGATACCAGGGGTAGGGGGTGCGGGAATTCCAGCAGATGTAACGGGATGCACTTCTGGAAGTCAGAACATCGCCTCTAAATTCCGGAGTCCCCTGTGCATTCCGGGAGTGCGGACCAGCATGGATTGGAGTCTACGAAAAGGGGGGAATCACTGATATCATTTCTCTGACTGAGCCCTGAAATGTCTTTTTCGCAATTATCATACATTAAATGCTGTTAAATCTATGTATTACATGACATGCAAATAATAGTAAAGCGTGGAGCAGATACTGTAAAAAACAATATATGTAATTCAACGTAGTGGAACGATCACATTGTAAATAAGCTGGAAACTGATTATAGCCACCGGCCAATGTAACAGGTGAAGAATAGTCAGTGCGACGAGCTGACGCCTGGGAACCGTGTAATGTATATTGAGCTCTGTAAGTACCCACCTGAAGTAGCCCAAGTAGCCCAACCCTGAGAGGGAGAGTGATCAGATAGTATACAGGGCATTCCGGGGGAAATACAGAAACCAGGGTCTCCTTATAGAACAGATGCTAAACCAACTAAAATACTGATTTATTAGAAGATGATTATAATACAGTTCCTCCATCCGGTGCGTTGTCGGCCGCTGGAGTCGGCATTTCAGCTCACACCGGCCGGGGAGGGACGGGCTGAAATAAGTGACCAGTGGCTGTGCGTGGCTAAACCTAATCCTAATGAGCACAAACAGCGTGATAAAATACATCAATAGAGTATCACCCCATCTCCTTGGGGCTAATTCAGACCTGATCACGTGGCTGCGAATTTGCATATCAGCCGATTCTTCATAAACTGCACATGCGCACGGCCCCTATAACCCATTTCAAGTCCTTCTATTCCATTCCAGACTCTTCACCCACTCTACTATTGTAGCAGCATCCTCCTCTCCCCCCCATGTCAGCCTGCCCACCTACACCCCTGCTCTAGCAGCATCCTCCTCTCCCCCCATGTCAGCCTGCCCACCTACACCACTGCTCTATCGTGCATCCCTCCTCTCCCCCATGTCAGCCTGCCCACCTACACCCCTGCTCTAGCAGCATCCTCCTCTCCCCCCATGTCAGCCTGCCCACCTACACTCCTGCTCTAGCAGCATCCTCCTCTCCCCCATGTAAGCCTGCCCACCTACACCCCTGCTCTAGCAGCATCCTCCTCTCCCCCCATGTCAGCCTGCCCACCTACACCCCTGCTCTAGCAGGATCCTCCTCTCCCTAATGTCAGCCTGCCCACCTACACCCTGCTCTAGCAGCATCCTCCTCTCCCCCAATATCAGCCTGCCCACCTACACCTCTGCTCTAGCAGCATCCTCCTCTCCCCCCATGTCAGCCGCCCATCTACACCGCTGCTCTAGCAGCATCCTCCTCTCCCCCCATGTCAGCCTGCCCACCTACACCCCTGCTCTAGCAGCATCCTCCTCTCCCCCCATGTCAGCCTGCCCACCTACACCCCTGCTCTAGCAGCATCCTCCTCTTCCCCCATGTCAGCCTGCCCACCTACACCCCTTCTCTAGCAGCAGCCTCCTCTCCCCCCATGTCAGCCTGCCCACCTACACCCCTGCTCTAGCAGCATCCTCCTCTCCCCCCATGTCAGCCTGCCCACCTATACCCCTGCTCTAGCAGCATCCTCCTCTCCACCCATGTCAGCCTGCCCACAGACACCCCTGCTCTAGCAGCATCCTCCTCTCCCCCAATGTCAGCCTGCCCACCGACACCCCTGCTCTAGCAGCATCCTCTCTCCCCCCATGTCAGCCTGCCCCCGACACCCCTGCTCTAGCAGCATCCTTCTCTCCCCCCATGTGAGTCTGCCCAACTACACCCCTGCTCTAGCAGCATCCTCCTCTCTCCCCATGTCAGCCTGCCCACCTACACCCCTGCCCTAGCAGCATCCTCCTCTCCCCCCATGTCAGCCTGCCCACCTACACCCCTGCTCTAGCAGCATCCTCCTCTCCCCCCATGTGAGCCTGCCCACCTACACCCCTGCTCTAGCAGCATCCTCCTCTCTCCCCATGTCAGCCTGCCCACCTACACCCCTGCTCTAGCAGCATCCTCCTCTCCCCCCATGTCAGCCTGCCCACCTACACCCCTGCTCTAGCAGCATCATCCCCTCCCCCCATGTCAGCCTGCCCACCTACACCCCTGCTCTAGCAGCACCCTCCTCTAACCCCATGTCAGCCTGCATACCTACACCCCTGCTCTAGCAGCATCCTCCTCCCCCCCCCCCATGTCAGCCTGCCCACCTACACCCCTGCTCTAGCAGCATCCTCCTCTCCCCCCATGTCAGCCTGCCCACCTACACCCCTGCTCTAGCAGCATCCTCCTCTCCCCCTATGTCAGCCTGCCCACCTACACCCCTGCTCTAGCAGCATCCTCCTCTCCCCCCATGTCAGCCTGCCCACCTACACCCCTGCTCTAGCAGCATCCTCCTCTTCCCCCATGTCAGCCTGCCCACCTACACCCCTTCTCTAGCAGCAGCCTCCTCTCCCCCCATGTCAGCCTGCCCACCTACACCCCTGCTCTAGCAGCATCCTCCTCTCCCCCCATGTCAGCCTGCCCACCTATACCCCTGCTCTAGCAGCATCCTCCTCTCCACCCATGTCAGCCTGCCCACAGACACCCCTGCTCTAGCAGCATCCTCCTCTCCCCCAATGTCAGCCTGCCCACCGACACCCCTGCTCTAGCAGCATCCTCCTCTCCCCCCATGTCAGCCTGCCCCCCGACACCCCTGCTCTAGCAGCATCCTTCTCTCCCCCCATGTGAGTCTGCCCAACTACACCCCTGCTCTAGCAGCATCCTCCTCTCTCCCCATGTCAGCCTGCCCACCTACACCCCTGCCCTAGCAGCATCCTCCTCTCCCCCCATGTCAGCCTGCCCACCTACACCCCTGCTCTAGCAGCATCCTCCTCTCCCCCCATGTGAGCCTGCCCACCTACACCCCTGCTCTAACAGCATCCTCCTTTCCCCCATGTCAGAATGCCCACCTACACCCCTGCTCTAGCAGCATCCTCCTCTCCCCCCATGTCAGCCTGCCCACCTACACCCCTGCTCTAGCAGCATCCTCCTCTCCCCCCATATCAGCCTGCCCACCTACACCCCTGCTCTAGCAGCATCCTCCTCTCTCCCCATGTCAGCCTGCCCACCAACACCCCTGCCCAAGCAGCATCCTCCTCTCCCCCCATGTCAGCCTGCCCACCTACACCCCTGCTCTAACAGCATCCTCCTTTCCCCCATGCCAGCCTGCCCACCTACACCCCTGCTCTAGCAGAATCCTCCTCTCCCCCCATGTCAGCCTGCCCACCTACACCCCTGCTCTAGCAGAATCCTCCTCTCCCCCCATGTCAGCCTGCCCACCTACACCCCTGCTCTAGCAGCAGCCTCCTCTCCCCCCATGTCAGCCTGCCCACCTACACCCCTGCTCTAGCAGCATCCTCCTCTCCCCCAATGTCAGCCTGTCCACCTACACCCCTGCTCTAGCAGCATCCTCCTCTCCCCCCATGTCAGCCTGCCCACCTACACACCTGCTCTAGGAGCATCCTCCTCTCCCCCATGTCAGCCTGCCCACCGACACCCCTGCTCTAGCAGCATCCTCCTATCCCCCCATGTCAGCCTGCCCACCGACACCCCTGCTCTAGCAGCATCCTCCTCTCCCCCCATGTCAGCCTGCCCACCTACACCCCTGCTCTAGCAGCATCCTCCTCCCTCCCCATGTCAGCCTGCCCACCTACACCCCTGCTCTAACAGCATCCTCCTTTCCCCCATGTCAGCCTGCCCACCTACACCCCTGCTCTAGCAGCACCCTCCTCTCCCCCCATGTCAGCCTGCATACCTACACCCCTGCTCTAGCAGCATCCTCCTCCCCCCCCCCATGTCAGCCTGCCCACCTACACCCCTGCTCTAGCAGCATCCTCCTCTCCCCCCATGTCAGCCTGCCCACCTACACCCCTGCTCTAGCAGCATCCTCCTCTCCCCCTATGTCAGCCTGCCCACCTACACCCCTGCTCTAGCAGCATCCTCCTCTCCCCCCATGTCAGCCTGCCCACCTACACCCCTGCTCTAGCAGCATCATCCCCTCCCCCCATGTCAGCCTGCCCACCTACACCCCTGCTCTAGCAGCACCCTCCTCTAACCCCATGTCAGCCTGCATACCTACACCCCTGCTCTAGCAGCATCCTCCCCCCCCCCCCATGTCAGCCTGCCCACCTACACCCCTGCTCTAGCAGCATCCTCCTCTCCCCCCATGTCAGCCTGCCCACCTACACCCCTGCTCTAGCAGCATCCTCCTCTCCCCCTTTGTCAGCCTGCCCACCTACACCCCTGCTCTAGCAGCATCCTCCTCTCCCCCCATGTCAGCCTGCCCACCTACACCCCTGCTCTAGCAGCATCATCCCCTCCCCCCATGTCAGCCTGCCCACCTACACCCCTGCTCTAGCAGCATCCTCCTCTCCCCCCATGTTAGCCTGCCCACCTACACCCCTGCTCTAGCAGCATCCTCCTCTCCCCCCATGTCAGCCTGCCCACCTACACCCCTGCTCTAGCAGCATCCTCCTCTCCCCCCATGTCAGCCTGCCCACCTACACCCACCTACGACCTAGGAGGCAGGGCGGGAGGAGGTGGGGCAGCGATGAGAGAAGAGGACAGCGGGCAGGAGGAGGCAGGTGCATCCAGCAGCTGGGCACTGTGCGGCAGGCACTGCCGCTGACCGGGGACGGTCAGGAACTGATATATGTTACTGTATATGTATGGTGAGGTCTCGAGGAAGTGACGGGGCAGCGGCTAGCAGCGGGGCAATGTGCGGCACTAAAGCATGGGAGCGGGAGAGTGTATATCTATGGTTTTACTTTTTTTTTGTGGGCTATGAGGTGTTACCTGCAGGCGTCGTAATGGGCGTTACCTAGGTCACGTGGGTATGACCCTAATGAATCTTTTTAAAATAACTATGCCCTCCCCTCAGTGGAATTGTCTGGTAGTTTATATTGCAGCATTTCACACTAAGGGCCTGATTCAGCAAGGCTCGGTAATCAGGGGTCAACTGCTGCTTGGCGAGCCCATAACAACCATCCGAACGCTCCGTCAGTACCATGCGAGGGAGTGTACTCACACACATCCCCTCGCACACAGCTGGGTTAAGGCTCTGGAGGGCCCAGGGGACTTTTGACAGGGGGGCCCTGAGGTCTAACATTAAAATCATATTACAAATTTGTGTGCGTGTATGCATGTGTGTGTGTGTGTATGTATGTGTGTGTGTGCATGCATGTGTGTGTGTGTATGTATGCATGTGTGTGTGTGTGTGTATGTATGCATGTGTGTTTGTGTATGTATGTATGTGTGTGTATGCATGTGTGTGTGTATGTATGTATGTATGTGTGTGTGTGTGTGTGTGTATGCATGTGTGTGTGTGTGTGTACACATACATATCTTTTATTTACATATTAGAGCCTGTGTGACCCAGAAATGTTGCAAATATGCTGTTTAATAAATGCAATGTAATATAATGGTTTAATACTGCAGTGCCATGCGTGGTCTGAATTCATTCCTGTCCATCAGCAGGGGGATGTAATGGGATGCCGGCAGTCAGAATATCAATGCAGACCTCCCAATCAGTTGGGTCACTACAGAGGGTGCAGAGGATGCAACTGCTGTGGGGCACGGGGGCAATCCCCTACACCCTATTTTAAGTTGATTTTTTTTTTTTTTAAATAGTAGTGCCGCCTTGGCAGAGGCTGCGCCACTATCCTGTTACTCCCCCCTTCATCGCCGGGTGGGAGCAGGAAACACAGCGGCTGCAGGAGCCTATATGAGTACTAATTCTGTCACTATGGTGGGTGGGAGCAGCAGGAAGCCCAGTGGCTGCCGGCTCTCAAGAGACCAGTGGCACCATGGCGGCATGTCACCTTACCCCCTCTCATCTGGCTGCCGGCACCTGAGGAGACATGTGAGTCACTGTGGCAGCAGGGGAAGGAGAAGACCCAGCGGCTGCAGGAGCACCGGAGGAGAAAAGTTACTGCAGCTGTGGGAGGTGGAGGAGGCCTGCGGCTGCCAGCGCTGTGAATGTAAGTCCCTCCATCGCTAGTGAAATCAAGACATGCATCCTCTCCTCTTCCCCTATCACCCTCTGTAACCTCACCTCGTCATATCACCTCACCAACTCTATCCCTGCCACCCCCTCACAATCTCTCCCCTCACCACCTCTCGCCCCGTCACCTCACCCCTGACCTGCATCCTCTCCTCCCCCTCATCATCCCATGTCACCTGACCACCTCTTGCCCCCGTCACCTCACCCCTGACCTGCATCCTCTCTTCCCCTCATCATCCCATGTCAGCTGACCACCTCTTGCCCCGTCACCTCACCCCTGAGCTGCATCCTCTCCTCCCCCTCATCATCCCATGTCACCTGACCACCTCTCGCCCCCGTCACCTCACCCCTGACCTGCATCCTCTCCTCCCCCTCATCATCCCTAGTCACCTCACCAGCTCTTGCCCGCCCATCACCTCACCCCCTCTCTATCTCACTCCTGCTGCTCTCTGTCTCCCCTCTCTCCACCTTCTCTTTTTAGCACCTGACCCACCCCCCATAGAAGCATTGTAGTGACAAAGGTGGAGGTTGGAGGCCATTTCAAGATTTTGCTATTGGGCCCTGAAAGTTCTAGTTACCCCCTGATCCCAATCATAAGTATGTGGGGCAGGCCAGCGTCAGGCTGGAAGAAAATTAGGTTTTGGCAATAGTGGCGGAGTTAGGGTTAGGCTGTGGGCAGGAGGGTTCGGCCACTAGAAAGAAGGGGGGTTAGGGTTAGGCTGTGGGGCACGAAGGTTAGGCACTAGCAAGGAGGGATAGGATGATGGCATCTGTATTCTGACTGCCGGCATCTACACCACCAGTCATCTGCATGTATTTCATAAATAGTATACGAGTATACATACATATATATGTATATACATAGCCTATAGGGCATACACAGACACATACCATACATAGACACAGGGCATATATGCACATAAACCATACATATACACAGGGCATATATGCACATATACCATACATACACACAGGACATACACACACACACACATACCATGCATACACATGTGGCATAAACACACACTATGTTTATAAAAACACACAAGCTATAGACATTATTAAAGCAAATAAGCCCCACAAGCAATCACACCCACTGCTGCTACCAAGACATCACAGTGCTCACTGGGCCAGCATACAGTGATGTATTAATGGTTCTTACACTCCTCACCCCATTGCCTATGCCCCTTCTGCTGACACCAACAACAAAGCACACATACCTGGGGAGTCAGCCTCACCAGGACAGAAGTAGCTGGGCCAGGCAAAATACACTTGGGTCATCTGTAAGTGGCCCCCCTCTGATGATTTTAGGTGTCAAATGTGTGTCCCAATACTCATTAACCCTCGCAAGAGGGATTTTTCTGAATAAGAAGCTGGAGCTTGAATAAGAAGTGAATAAGAAGCCAACTTCAGCCTCGTCAACTTAAATCTGTGTGGGAAGGGGGATATATAGCCTTTGAGTAAAAAGAAATATAAAAAATATATGATACAGCCAGTACAGGCTATGGCGAGGGAGCCAGTGACAGGGACTATAGAGAGGTAGGGCAGGGGGAGCAGAGGCGGTCCTGCAGCGATGCATAACCCACAGCAGAGAGTGCCGGCACCGGGAAGGGTGATCCCTGGAGCGGACAAGGGCCTGTGCAGTGCTGTGAGCTGCTGACCTGTAAGGAGCGGAGGCTGCGCAGCTGTGTGTGACCAGGAACCGCGCTGCCCCCACTAGCTGCCAACCACAGGAGGAGCCCCAAACCCAGAGAGAACAGAATGATGTTGTTGTGTGCTGCCGAGGTGTCCTACATAGTGCCTGCCCGTGGAGGAGCTGAGAGATTAGAGACTAGAACCTCAAGGAAGAAGGTGCTGAGGGGGTAAATTACCTAGGAGCACACCCAGCCGGAGGATTCCCCCGGGGTTGCTCCGAAGAAGATAGAGGACGCAGCAAGTGGAGACCAAGGCGCGCAGGCACCGCGGAGGACACCCTCTCTCGAGGAACCAGAAGTGTGGAGGACACGCAAAGGACCCCTAGCTGGAGAGACCTGTAGAAGCCCCCTCAGTGGTGCGGAGCTGCCCTTTGAGATGCCTGCCCGAAAGTGAGCTTTGAACACGATGCAACATCAAGGACAAGAGCCACTCAGAGGACAGGGGACAGCCCAGCGGAGGAGAGGACAGAGGAAGATCCCCAGCCTGATAGGAGCCGGGGGTGGACGCAGAGGCCGACCCAGAACAGCACGACAGGCGGAGCCGAGGACGACCCAGCACCTCCTGCTGCAGGTCAGGAGCCGAAGACACAACTAGCAGAGAAGTAACTGTCACTGATTTACAGAAGAGGAACTATCTGGGATAATTAAAAAGTTCTGTAACACAATGCAGTAACTGTAATTGAAGGGGATCTATACCTACCTAGCAGAGGAGCAGCCACAGTCATTACACCGCACTTGCAAACTTCATGTTACAGTGGTTTGTTGCGATGCGCAGCATCCCGGGTGTGCTGTGGTGCGAGTCCAAAAGGAGTTGTGGGTGAGACAGAGAAGCACTACAGGTGGCGGGGAGTACCACCTTATCCCGGGTGCTTGTGCCCCTCCTTCCTGATATTGCCACATAGTCCTTACGCTGCCATCTCTGCCCATGGCATTCCTCCGCCCCACGAGGCTGCCCCATAGAATTCCACTGCCCATAGTATTCCTTCCCTTCCTCCGCCCCTAGCATTATGCTGCCCACTCTGCCCCCTAGCATTCCACTGCCCACACTTAGGTCGACAGTCATTAGGTCAACACCGTTGGGTCGACAGGTAGCAAGGTCGACATGTGTGAAGGTCAACAGGTGTCTAGGTCGACATGGGACAAGGTCGACATGGGTTTTGGTCGACAAATGCATTAGGTATACATGGGTTAGGTCGACAGTTCGACATGGGTTTTTTTCACTGTTTTTTTTTTACCCAAATGTCGACCCAGTCGACATGGACGCAGTTGGAAGTCAACTGCAGCCCCTCGCATCACTTGCTTCGGGCACGGTGCCTCGCTGCGCTCGGCACACTATTTTACTCTCCCACCATGCCCTAGTGGATGGTAGGGCATGAAATGCCACCTGTCGGCACAAAAAACAGTGTAAAAACCCATATCGACCTAACCCATGTCGACCTAGACACCTGTCGACCTTCATCCATGTTGACCTTGCTGCCTGTCGACCCAACAGTGTTGACCTAATGACTGTCGACTTAACTGTGGTCGATAATACGACCGTATCCCGAGTTCATCACGGGTGGAGGGTAAGTGTTAAATGTACTCTATGATAGATATATATATATATATATATATATATATATATATATATATATATGTAGTTTTGTATTTGTTATTTGATCCTGAAGACGGGGGCTGCGACCCCCCATCTCCTATGGATTAAAATTTGTCCTACCTTTTCTACAAACAATACAGTCTCTGAATGCCGCTTTCTTCGTTCATCTCTCTCTCTCTCTCTCTCTCAGAAAGAATAAGCAGCACTCACCAGTCTGTAGTTGAATGGAGGTACAACCTCCATTGGCAGACCTCTCCCACTGCCCACTCTGCCCATAGTATTCCTTCCCTTCCTCCGCCCCTAGCATTAAGCTCAGTGTTGCCGACCCTCCCGGAAGTCTCCCGAAAATCGGGTCCCCCTCCCGGCCCCCCCGGAAGGGAGGGCAACCCTCCCGGAATCTGTGGGACCCCCCTGAGCCCCCCGAATCGCGGCATGTAAATGCCGCAATCCGCGGGTCTCAGAGGAGGGGGTGGAGCTAAAATGGCACAATCGCGTCATTTTAGCCCCCCCCCCCCCTCCATGGATATCAGCCATTTGTACTACTGTATTTCCCGTAATGGGGGCAGGGCTTAATGACATCACAGTCAAGCCCCGCCCCCCGATCGGGTAAGGAAAGTCTCCTCTCCTGGCTTCTCCCGGAGAGGAGCATTAAAAAGTCGGCAACCCTGATTAAGCTGCCCACTCTGCCCCCTAGCATTCCACTGCCCTCTCTGCCCCCTAGCATTCTGCTGCTCACTCTGCCCCATGGCATTCCGGCCCATTCTGCCCCATAGCATTCCGCTGCCCACTCTGCCCCATGGCATTCCGCTGCCTACTCTGCCCTGTAGATATTCCGCTACCTGCTCTGCCCAATAGCATTCCTCCGCCCCATAGCATTCTGCTGCCCATTCTGCCCCATAGCATTCCTCCTCCCCATAGAATTCCGCTACCTGCTCTGCCCAATAGCATTCCTCCGCCCCATAACATTCCGCTTCCCATTCTGCCCCATAGCATTCCTCCACACCATAGAATTCCACTGCCCACCCTGTCCAATAGTATTCCACTGCCCACTCTGCCCCATAGCATTCATCCACCCCATAGCATTCGACTGCCCACTCTGCCCCATAGCATTCAGCTGCCCAGTCTGCCCCATACTATTCGACTGCCCACTCTGCCCTATAGCATTGTCAACATCAAGGACACATCAAGACACATTAAGACACATTGAGGCAACATCAAGGACAAGAGCCGCGGGGAGGACAGGAGACAGCAGAGGGTAGGAGAGGACCCAGGAAGATCCCTAGCCTGGTAGGAGCCGGTGGTGGAACTTGCATAGGCCAACCCAGAACAGCACGACAGGTGGAGCCGAGGATGACCCAGCACCTCCTGCTGCAGGAGCTGAGGACACAAAACAAAGCCTCACCTGCTGTGGAGCGAGTCCAGAAGGAGTTGTGATGCAGAAGCGCTACAGGTGGCAGTGAGTACCCCCTTATCCCGGGTGCTTGTGCCCCTCCTTCTTGATATTGCCCCATAGTCCTTACGCTGCCCACTCTGCCCATGGCATTCCGCTGTCCACTCTGCCCCATAGCATTCCTCCGCCCCATAGCATTCTGCTGCCCACTCTGCCCATAGTATTCCTTCCCCCCATAGCATTTCTCCGCCCCCTAGCATTATGCTGTCCACTCTGCCACATAGCATTCCGCTGCCGACTCTGCCCCATGGCATTCTGCTGGCGACTGCCCCATGGCATTCTGCTGCCCACTCTGCCCTGTAGACCTTTCGCTACCCGCTCTGCCCCATAGCATTCAGCTGCCCAGTCTGCCCCATACTATACAACTGCCCACTCTGCCCCAAAGCATTCCTCCGCCCCATAGCATTCAGCTGCCCACTCTGCCCATTGCATTCCCTACCCCCATAGTATTCCTCCACCCCATAACATACCGCTGTCCACTCTGCCACATGGCATTCCGCTGCCGACTCTGCCCCATGGCATTCTGCTGCCGACTCTGCCCCATGGCATTCCGCTGCCCTCTCTGCCCTGTAGATCTTCCGCTACCTGCTCTGCCCCATAGCATTCAGCTGCCCCATACTATACAACTGCAAACTCTGCCCCATAGCATTCCTCCGCCCAATAGCATTCCGCTGCCCATTCTGCCCCATAGCATTCCTACGCCCACTCTGCCCCATAGCATTCCTCCACCCCATAGCATTGTTAGTGTTCCTTCTAGGAACCGGGGCAGGCAGTGAGCCGCTGCAAGGGGGGCATCGTCAAGGGGGCGGACCGGGCCCGCCGTCGTCACTGTTCTGGGTGGTCCCGTGCCGCCTAGGTCACAAAAGGGGCGTGCCCGGGCCGCGTCGTGACGAAAAGGGGCGGGCCCGGCTGCCGTCGTCAGGAATAGGGGCGGGCCCGGCCAGCATTGTCATTGAAGGGGGCAGGCCCGGCCGCACCAAAGGCTCTCTGCTGCCGGGGAAGCTCCGGGCACCGCTATATACTGCGGTGCCGGGCTTCCCCGATATTCATGCCCAAACCAGCATTGGGCCAGGCAAAATACACTTGGACCATATGCTAGTGTCACCCGTCTCTTGATTTCAGGTGGTAAATTTGTGGCCTAGGACTTGTTAACCCTTGCAAAACTACAGCTACTTATTCAAAATGAGACATGTCTCATATCTATGTGCCCATTTTGCCCATGTACTTCATGCCCAAGTCAGCGTTGGGCCAGACCAAAAACACTTGGGTCATCTGTAGGTCACACCCCTCTGTTGATTTCAGGTGTAAATTTTGTGGCCCAAAACTTGTTAACTCTTGCAAAACCGTAGTTAATTCAAAATGATAAAATGGTCCGGGTGCCCACTTTGGCCCAAACCAGCGTTGGGCCAGGCAAAATACACTTGGGTCACATATGTAGGTGATACCCCTCTGCTGATTTCAGGTGTCAAATTTGTAGCCCAAGACTCGTTAACCCTTGAAAAACTGCAGCTACTTATTCAAAATCGTTAAATATGGTGCATGTGCCCACTTTGCCAGCATATTTCGTGCCCAATTTGCCAGCATATTTCATGCACAAATTAATGTTGGGGCATACACACAGGACATACACATACCATACTTAGACACAGGCCATACATACACACATGCCATACATACACACACACACACACACACACACACACAGGGCCTACACGTACACTGATTATCAGACATGGTGGCAACTTGTTAGACTTGTGAAGACCATGCCAGGATATTAGTGATACTAAGAGAGTGATTCCCCCACTTGGATAAGAGGGTTGGTTTACCAGTGTGCACCCCCCTTATATAAGGTGTCACAGACAGGTACATCCCCTCTCTCTTTTTCTCCACCACACCTACAAATTGTACAGTGGTAAATGTGACTACTGAGATATGATGACTCAGACCAGATGAGTTGAGACCTTGATCCAGGCAGAAAGAAGAGATTGGTATTTTTATTTGCAAATCCAATTCACTACTTGGATCGGCTCCTCTATACACTGTTAAACACTTCATAAACATATTTTGAATTAACGCAATAAAGAGCAATCCCTGCCCGCCACCTTGTTTTATGTGTGTACCCCAACTGTATATGTCTATGTATGTTTTTTAATTCATTTTTCGCAGCCTTTTAATAAAGACAATAATAAAGGTTAATTTTTAAGGTTTATTAATTAGAGGTGCACAAACAAAAAGGACATTCTTTTTTCTTCTCTGTCCACTTCACATTATGCGCAACACAGTAATGCCCATTACTTATTAAACCACATGCCATTATGCCCATTACATGTCATTATGTCACACACCATAATGCCAATTACATACCATGTCACATAAGTGCCGCTTACCTACATGCTAGTTGCCAGAAGCTGCATGCTCGATGCCAGGAGTTTTGTGCTTGTTGGCACAGGGGGTTTCATGCTTGTTGCCATGAGAGGATTACATGCTTGCTGCCATGGGGGTTCCATGCTCGTTGCCATGGGGTGATTACACATTCATTGCCCAGGGGATGAAAAAGGGTTTACATCCTTGTTGCCCAAGGCGGGGGGATTACATGCTTGTTGCTCAGGGGGCTCCCTCCAACCATGTCGGCTCATGCCCCTCCTGGGCCCCTGACCCCAGGCTGCGCAATGCAGCAGGCTTCTCTAACCCCTCCTGCGGCTCTCGGCCATTTCAAATATGGTGCCGATACATGAGCCAATCAGAATTCGTGAACAGGCAGACATCAACATGGCTGCTTGTACGCGAGCTCTGATTGGCACCGGAGCTGCACTATATTTGAAATGGCCAAGAGCCGCTGAAGGGGTGAGGAAAGCCTTCGGCGCTGCGCTCCACTCTTCTAGTCTCTCAGTGGCAGCGGCAGAGGCGCTGGAGGGGTGGGGGAACTTGTGGTGCTGCTCTACTCTCTCCTTCACCTCTCATCGACAGCACCTACCCGAGGGGTGGGAGAAGTGCAGCAGGGAATGCAGGGTGATACGGTGCATCAGCAACATATTTCTTAAAGGTGCGCCGTACAACTCCGTACCCCCCCCTTACTTGCACCACTGCACCTACAGTACTCCAGCCAGTCCCTGCACTCTTGTCAGCAGCCGGTTGCGATCGTCATTTAGGTAGCCATCCTGACTGGCCAGGACATTGCAGGATGCTTCTGAACTACCTTTGTGAGTCCAGGGCTGCAGCCAGTTATATCACTACTGCTCGTGCCAATTGTTCTTCACTGCACAGGTGTGATCGGGTTACAGAACATACAGCCTCATGGCTGCAAATGGTTCCCCTGTCACATCTCTCCTGCTCCTAGAACACACAGTGTAAAAGTGTACGAGGAAGCCAATGTACCAGTCCTCACTGAAGAAACGCATCCCCATGACAATACAGTATATCAGGGTTGCCGACTTTAAGATTCTCCTCTCCGGGAGAAGCACGGAGAGGAGAGATTCAGCAGCCACTCAGGGGGCGGGGCTTGCGAGTGACATCACTAAGTCCTGCCCCCATGCTGTTAAAGCAGCTAATTCACGGATCTCCATGGAGGGGGCGGGGCTAAAATGACGCGATTGTGTCATTTTAGCTCCGCCCCCTCCTCTGAGACCCGAGGATTGCTGCATTTTAATGCCGCGATCCGGGGGTCAGCGGGGGTCCCCCCTGAATCCGGGAGGGTTGCCCACCCTTCCGGGGGGCGGGGAGGGGGACAAGATTTTCGGGAGACTCCCGGAAATTCCGGGAGGGTCGGCAACCCTGCAGTATATCCCCACCCCATAAGTCACAGTTAGGATGGTGCTTGCTGAGGAATCTGCAATTCATTTGCTGTGTGCCACCCAGAGCTTTAGAGATGAGGAAACAAAGCTTAATTGTTGTCTCATGGGACCACAAAACCTTATCTCGCATTGGGCCAGATGTATCAAGCTTCAAAAATGTGATAACATGGGGAGTGGTAAAGAGCCAGCCAATCACCTCCAACCTGTCATTTTTCAAACCCAGCCTGTTACATGGCAGGTAGGAGCTGATTGGCTGGCTGTTTATCACTCTCTGTTTTATCCCGTTTGAAGAGTGATACATCTGGCCCGTTGTAGCTGAGTCACTTTGATGCTTTCTGGCAAATCCAGATGTGCTTTGATGCAGTCTCTCTAATAATGGCTTCTTTCTAGCCACCCTCCCATACAGGACAGTTGTGTGCAGAGCTTTTCATATTGCTGACTGGTGCTTTCTCACTCGCACCTGAGGCACTGAGCTCTGTAGGTCCTCCTATAATAATAGTCGGCTACCCTGTGGGTCCCTCACTAGTCTCCTGGCTCTACCGCTGACTTGTGATGGGCGGCTTGGTCTAGGCAGCACCTGGGCAGCAGGACATAGCTTCCATTTCACCACTGATCCTACAGTGGGACATCAGAGCACTTGGCCTTTATTATTGGCTATTATCTTGTAGCCTTTCCTGCCTTGGGCATGTCTATAACTTTATCTGTTAGGTGAATAAAATGCTCCTTGGTCTCCAGTCTCACAGCTTTCCTTCACATTCTCCACCTGACCAATGTGATTTCAATGAAAGGGAGTTTGTCCATACATATTATTAAGGTACTTGTTTCCTAGCACGGCGCCCGTCGTGGGTGATCACATACCTTAAGTTAAGGTAACTTAGGGTATGCGATGGACGCGACCGACGTGATATTTGGCTATTTTTAGCCTTTATTGCCGGCAAAGAGAAAATCGCGTTGATCGCGTCCATCGCATGGCGTTATAATGGCACGCGTTCGACCAACGCGATCAACGTGATATTACATAGGGAGCAATGTTAAATTAGCCGGCTATTACAAAATCACGTTGATCGCGTCCATCGCATGCCATTATAATGGCATGCGATGCGACCGACACGATTTTACATAGGGAACAATGTTAAATGGGCCAATGATCCAGATTTTTGATTGTATAGGCACCCTAATGGGTAATGTGTATGTTAAATGCCCCCCCATTGTTAATGGGAACCCACGATTAACGCCAACCCGAAGCGTGGAGAGCATAGCGAGCCTGCAAGGGGAGGCGGTACGCGTCCTACGACCTGTTCATACCCCGCGAGGGGACGCGTAATACCTGTGAAGTAATGCGCGTCCGCTAGCCACGCTTTGGGCTCGGTGGATCGCTGCGCTCGCCACACTGTATAAAGTCAACTCCACGCCGACGTGCATAGTGGGGGTATGAAAAGGTCGGAGGACGCGTACCGCCGCCCCTCGCGTGCTCGCTATGCTCGCCACGCTTCGGGTTGGGGTTGATCGTGGGGTGCCGTTAACAATAGAGGGGCATTTCACCCATGAGGGTGGGTATACAATGAAAATTGGAGTCTGGGGGGCATTTTACATTGGGGCCAATGTAAAATCGAGTCTCAGGGACCATTTTACATTGGTTCCAATGTAAAAAATCGCGTTGATCGCGTCGATCACATCGCATGCGATTTGGTTGCATGCGATGCGATCGACACAATTTTTGGGATCCCGATGGATGCAATTAAAATTGCTGGCGCCCTGCTAGGAAACAAGTACCATTATTAAAATGAATATTGTATTATATCAGATAACAATCTACTGTTTATATTGGAACAGGGTTATTTATACTCAAAGGTCATACATATGATAAACTCATTATTGTATAAGTCTATCAAAAATCTACGCAATAAGAATAATTGTAACCTACAATCAACAGCAACAACATCAGCAGCAACTGGTTTAGGTAAGCAGAGCAAACCCAAGCCTACAAGGCTTATTCTGGCAGGGTGATGGCTTGGCGCAGTAAGGGGTCACAGCAACATTCTGTGGCTTCTGATTTATATTCTGTTCCCCAGTGGCACCAGGTTGTCTTTATAGGTGCCGGATGACTGAGCGGCAGTCAGGATTCCGACAGTAATTACATCGACGTCGGAATCCCGACTGCTAAACCCCTGACAGACGGGCAGCGGCTATTCTCCCTCGTGAGGGTTACTGTGTAACATCCATTTGCAGGCCCTGCGAGGGAATAGACCTTGCGAATGGGTGGTGGCCGGGCCACCATTTGCAAGACCGGGTTTGGTGGGCTCGCAAGGCTGTGAATTTGCAGCCTTGTGAATCAACCAGAATAACCCCTTTATCTGTAGTGTTATGTGGTGTGCGTCTACAGGGCCTCCAAATCCAATGTTTCTGCAGTCACAAAACACAAAACACCAGTCAGAGTACAAATAATTATTTATATTTTGGGGATTTATATGCAGACAAGATATATATATATATATATATTTTACTTCAGACCCAAAGAACAGGGTAAGAGGAAGGGGATAACAGTGCAAGGAGAGTAGCAAGGGAAATATAAATACAAATTGGGAAATTTAATAAAAACAAATATTAAAAATGCTTTGAGCTCATAGGTCCAGCTAAAATGGCAGTTTAACCCTTCCAATACTATAGGCCTGGACCTCCAGTCATGGAAGGGTTAAAATGATACAATGCGATAGTGTCTTATTAACTGTAAGAAAACCATACTTACAGGATTGTAACATTAAGAGCAGAAATGACGCCAGAAAGACCGATCGGGGGTCTGGTATCTGGGTCCGTAATAATAAAGTCACCACTTCATCTGTTTGCACAGCGCTGGCGCGCCGCGTGCCCAGTTTAGGGAGCGCTGATTCACCATCTGGTACTAATGATTGCCCCCCTTCTTTTCGAGGCACAATATTGGTCCTCGCGCCATGTTAAGATTAAGTGCACTTTTGTGGTGAGAATTAAATACAAAACAAACAAGAACCAAAAAAAAAAGGATTCACATAAAATACAATAGAGCACAAAGATATCTCAGTAACGTAAAACGGCTTGTGCAGCCTCTGGCTTAGTGGCAGCAGCTAACAGGTCAGACTGCTGAGCTACACAGCTTGCGGAGATGGTTAACAACAATCGGAGATGGGGTCTTCCTGGTAACTTCAATCAAGGATTGGGAGGGTCACAGATAAAGGGAAGGTTTGTAATAGAATCATACATAACATTTAACATACAGAAAATCAATCACATTTTTCTTGCGTGGGGATAGTTCCCTGTGTCTCCAGTGTGATGGTTTACTGATTTCAAGTTGTGCCCAGTTGATTCCAGTGCTGCTTGGTTTGGTCCAGTGTTGCACATCCAGTGAGGGGTTTGGGTCACCCCGCGACTGCCCGCAGTCTGGGGGGCATGGAGGAGGAGGGGCACGGGCACGTTTTCTGTGCCCAATGAAAAAAAAAAAAGGAAAAATTTGTTTTTTTTTTCCAGCTGTTCAACGAGCGCGTCAGTCGCCGAGTCGGTAAAAACTGAAATAATAGTCTGTAACTTGTGAAGGATCCAGAGAAGTGTCATAGCATCCTGCTGCTCCCTGAGAGACAGAAAGAGGGACAGTTAGAGAAGACTCCTGCGTATGAGGCATGAACACTGCACAAGTATCAGACAATAGAGGGGGATGTCAGGTGCTAGAAGGCGCATCTATTGCCTAATGACCTTACACTAATACTGGCAATGTAGTATAATCGGTGTCTGGATTCTGGGAAGACAGGCGCAGTGTAACCCAAGCTGATGGCTGCGTATTTCTTGTAAATGCACTAAGGACACTGGTGAGTAGATCAGAACGGCTTACCGGAGGTGACACCTGCAGGTGAAAGGTGAAATCCTGGGAAGGAAACAACTGGAGAGGCCATAAGTGGTACGATGATGGGATCGGCTGAGTACACGCTCCAGAGACCTGGGGGAGAGAAAAAGTTTCCATCAACTCCCATTACATTTACTACCAGGAGTACATACATATAATACTACATTTTATTAGCAGCTTATAGTCTCTGATCATGCTATTGCAAATGCCTGTAGCAGCCAGGGTCTATGGTACCATAGCAGGAATCTGGCAGCTTTAGGACCCTTGCCATATGCTGTCTAGCTAGCCCTAGGGTGCTCAGCACAGGCCAGAGACTTACAATGGTCTATGATACAGGTCTTCAACCTGTGGCCCTCCAGATGTTGTGGAACTACATGTACCAGCATGCCCTGACAGTTTTGGCATGCTCTTATAGGGAAAAAAATGTGGCAATGCATGTTGGAACATGTAGTTTCACAACATCTGGGGGGCCATTGAAGATCCATGGTCTATGATATATTTGGGAGAACCATTTCACCTTGTGTGGAGCAGAGCATAGAAACTTAAGTGACAGCTCTGTTGAACAGCCTAAAACTTACCTTCATCTGCACTTTAGCATACTCTGAGTTGCTTGCAGCTTTACAGAACTGTGAACATTGGGTCAGGGCTAAAAAAAAGGGCAAAAGCGCTTATTTAGAGTTTAAGATTTGTAAGTTTGTTTGCATATTATTGCGCAATAATATAGATATTTAAGCACTTAGGTGTTACAGCAAAAGGTTGAATAGAGAGTTATTAAATGGTACAGATATTTGAATGTGTTCAATTTAAAGTGATTAATTACGAGTACAATAAGAATGTTCATTGGTTGTAACATAATACAGTAGAATTGTAGAATACATTTGTTTACTTTAAGAAAACATCTAATCAGTCGTTCTTCTCTGCGGGCGTCCTGGGAGATTTGCATAGTCTCCGAGGTGCTCGTAGCGGGGTGGGCATACAGTAGGCGGGCAGGGGGCCTTCGCAGGGTTTCCTGGGCGTACTCACAAAAATATTGGATGCACCCAGGAAATGCTGGGCATCAGCAAGTGAACGGGGGTGGCTACTTGCCTTCCGGGGGCCGGCAGCAGACGTCACGAATGTCAGCTGCCCACAATGTTCACGGAGCAGGGTGCCACTTAATAAAGTCACCAGGGAGTGAGCGCTTCAGAAATCGACCATCGAATGATTTTGGGAAAATATGCGAATAGCGGGGTGTGGGCATTTCTGCGGTGCTACAAAGCTCACAAAGAAGCAAAATAACACTGCTTTGCCAGCCAACCAGAATAAGGGCCATACTGCTTATTAATGGGTGCAAGAATAGTGTAGCCCTGGCAGAAACAATGGTTAAGCATAGAGAACCCCAAGTAGGCATCGGCCTGGCTGCGATCCCATGGGAATGCCCAGCATTTCATAGAGACGCCCATGCCACTTTCATGGAGGAGAAACATCCTCCGGTGTGTGACAGCACTTGATGCTCTGATGAAGTGAACTATTAGGGGGAGCAGGCAAGAAACCGAATGGACATTCCAAACTACATCATCTACATATGCGATGGTCAGTGGGATGTACCGCCAATGCTTTGTACATCCCGTCCAGAGAGAGAGAGAGTTGGGGCAGAGAGAGACTGGACACACTTGTCGGCATAAGCAGGCAGCAGACGGAACACATGAATTCCCCCCCTGACTCTGCAACACCCCAATTGCTGGCTCAATAATCCTGGCTGGTACACACTTTTGCAGAAGAAAATCAACGAAATAAAAATGTATTGTTTGTGGGGGAAACAATTGTTGTCACTGATTTTCATTTTGTCTTTGACTGATCTTCCTTACCCATTGCATTGGCAGGTCTCAGTATCATATCCGCCACAGACGGCTCCTATTTATTTTTGATCTGTCCGACAGCCGGCGCTTACCTGTTCGCTAGGCTGGAAGTATATGCACCTTAGCGAACAGGACTGAATCAGGCCTCTTTATCTGTCTGTGCTCATGGTCGCCATCTCTCTCTACAGATCTCACACACTCTCCCTCTGCCCCAGGTTAATGGCTGTGAGGGGTAAGGAGACAGGAGGGAAGAAGGACACAGAAAACCTATATGTTACCTAACAACTCGATAAAAAAACCTCGATAATGGAAATGCTGTAGATGTGATTTTCCTAGATTTCGCTAAAGCATTTGATACTGTCCCACACAAGAGATTGATTAATAAAATGGAGAACCTAGGATTGGGTGAAAATATCTGCAGATGGGTAGGGAATTGGCTATGTAATAGAGAACAAAGAGTGGTTGTGAATGGTGCCATATCAGATATGATACCGGTACTAAGTGGAGTGCCCCAGGGTTCGGTTTTGGGGCCCATTTTGTTTAACATTTTTATTAACGATATTGGGATAGGGTTACTCAGCAATGTATCCATCTTTGCGGACGATACAAAACTTAGCAAAGTCATCAAATCACCAGAAGATGTCACCATGCTTCAAAATGATCTTGCAATTCTAGATGAGTGGGCAAAAAAATGGAAGATGAGGTTCAATGTAGATAAATGTAAGGTTATGCACCTTGGGAGACACAACCAGTGTGCAAGTTACAACCTTAGCGGAGAGGAACTGGGTAATTCCATACTTGAAAAGGATCTAGGAGTCCAAATAGACAGCAATCTAGGATGTAGTGCCCATTGTAATGTAGCTACAAAAAAGGCCAACAAAATTCTGGCATGTATTAAGAGGGGAATGGAAACTAGGAACTCAAGGGTAATTATGCCACTATATAAAGCATTGGTGAGACCTCACCTAGAGTACGGAGTACAGTTCTGGGCCCCACACTATAAAAAGGACATCATAGAATTAGAAAAAGTCCAAAGGCGAGCAACAAAGCTTATTAGGGGAATGGAGAATTTAAGCTACGGGGAGAGATTAAGCAATTTGGGACTATTTACATTAGAAAAGAGACGTTTAAGGGGGGATATGCTCAACATGTACAAGTATATCAAGGGCCAATATAAGGAACTGTCACACACCCTATTTTCTACTAGAAAGGAATCTAGGACGCGAGGGCATGAGTATAGATTAGAAAAAAAAAAGATTTAATTCAGCTAGTAGAAAGAATTTCTTTACGGTCAGAACAGTCAAACTCTGGAACTCTCTTCCCAGAGAGGTGGTAACGGCTGGCTCATTAAATGCGTTCAAGGCAAAGTTGGACAAACATTTACTGGAGAAAAACATCCATGGGTACAAATAAGAAATATAATTTGTCTGTAAAATACCAGAACCTACCAAATCAGCAATGGATATCTATACCAGGTTGAACTAGATGGACGCAGGTCTTTTTTCAACCTTACCTACTATGTAACTATGTAACTATGTAACTCACCTCTGATATAATGCTAGAACAGGTCCAGGTGCAGCACATATTCGGTGTACACATAGGTGGCCGGCTGCTCACCCGTTGTACTCGTGTAGACCTGGGTAACATAGATAAAGGTTATTACTGCACTATTCACACAATACTGACTATAGTGCACAACCTAGGGGTCTAGTTACTAACATGCAGCAATAAGGTGGATTGTCTATTACCTATTATTGGGGCAACAGAAACTCACTTATTGCCACCATCAGAGAAAGGTGACTAAGATCTGGGACTTAAAAATACTTTCTACCTCACTCTTCCCAACTGCTTTAAATGTAATAATAAAATACATTTTTAACCAATGTATCATCTTTTTTTCATGGATTTTTGTAAGAAACACCCTTTCAGCATTTTATATGTGGAAATGGGAAACAGGGACAGAGGGGCGCACAATCACTGTACTATAGTGTTCTCAGATCTAGTCCTCTGCATACACTGGCAGTGCATGTTTTCCATATGTCCTTGCTGGAGCACAGGCATATTCATTACTCACTGACACATTATAAAATATCTACAGATGATTCTTAGGATTTCACTTGTGTTTCTGTGAGGAGACCTGTAAATTGTGCGACGTTAGCTTGTCCCAAGAACTGGAAATGGGAAGCAATGCTCCTCTATAAGAAATGAATGTTACAGTAAGGGGGTCATATTGTTCATTTGCACCCCCCACGTGGTCCAGCGATGGGTTTTTTCCGTGCATGCGCATAATGAATTATGCGCATGTGCAGGGTCCCTGGGCGACTGAACTCAGCGACTGATCAGTTCACACTGACCAATGTGGGCCAGGGGAGTGGGGCAGCAGAGTAGGGTGTCCACCATGGGAACGCTCAGCATTTCATGGCCGTCCCTATGGGATTGCGTGCAGCGAGTGGTGTGCCAGGGTTGGACGGCTGACGTCACATGACGTCGGGCAGGCGGATGACGTCAGCCGTCCGTCCTGGTTTCGGCCGGCCACTGACTTATATTTGCGTGGCCTGGATAAGTCATTCGGTGGTCGGTGATCATCAAATGATTTCTCCTGCTGCGGGCACATGAGAGGGTATGTGTATTCGTGACACTTCCCCTCGCATGGTTGCAAGGTGATACGGTGGCGATTCGGCAGGGGCAGGCCCTCTGGGACTCGGTACGCTGCGAGTTTCACAGCTTACCGAGTCAACCAGAATCAGGGCCTAAGTGTAGAGATGGTGATGTGTTATATGTGTTATATAAAATATCTCTCAATAATCCATCTATGCCAAATCACTTCAGTCAGACACAAAGCCCTCTGACTGGCTCACTGGTCACCAAAGGCTATCCGCTTACGCAGCACTTTTACAGTTACAGGAAGAACACTATACACGTGTACCCAGACCGTCCAATAGGACCCTTCCATCAGGTACAGAAAGCTCTGCTCCCGGACTTCCCAGGTGGTTACCTGCAGTGAAACAGCTTTCTCATCAATTATCTAGTTCAACACAGGTGACTACAATCATAAACAGGGGGAAGCCCAAGAGCAGATCCTCTTGTACCTGATGGAAGGGGTCGTGCTGGGGGATCTGTTATTCCCCCACTCCCATCCCTAACTCCCCTCTCACATGTCAATACAGACAAAAGTAAAACAGTAGGGATGGCCATTCACGATCGATGATTCGAAATCATCGATGGTTCATGGCCAATGTCGAATACTTTAGCCATCGATGGGGGAGAACCAGATGCTTTCCCTCCATCGATGGAACAGTAAAACGATGTTTGCTTTATTTTTTTAAAGCCCCGGGACACAGAGCATAGCTCTGCCCCCTGACACCAGCGAAGCCATGTCCCCCGTGTTTTGATTGGCCCACAGGCCAATCAATCAAACACAATGGATGACCATCGATATGTGAAAATATTGATGGTCATCATTGCATAGTTTAGCACTATCGATGGCAATGGCAACAACGGCCATCCCTATAAAACAGATATTTTAGTAGATGTATTTAAAAGTGAAAAAACATAGGCACCTGATTGTCACTACCCCGGAGGGCTGTATTCTATTGTATTATTGTGGTGAAATAGTTACAGCCATACATTTATGTACATTTAATGTTCCTTTCCTGCAGTTAGATTATAAATTAGGAACATGTACATAGGATCTCACTGAAATTAGGCACAAATAACATTAACAGGGTAAGTTATAGCAACTTAGAAATCCTAAAAATAAAATTAGGCCCATTAGCATGGATACTATAGAGTGTATATGGGAGAGCAGCAAGCTGGTCACATGACCCAAGCTATACACTTTCATAGCTGAGAGTGGCAGTTATTTTCCAACTGGCATCTCTGCAGCAGACAGCATCAGAGGAGGAAGCAGGAGCCCAAGCAGAGGATTGAGAAGGGGAGAAAAAGCGATTTCAGGAGACAGAAAGCCAATTACTGGATCAGGTGAACCCGTCGTAAGACGCAGGAGCCGAATCAGGAGAGGTAAGTAAACTTATTGGATCAGGTGTACCCGTCAGTAGACGCAGGAGCCCGATCAGGAGAAGTAAGTAAACTTATTGGATCAGGTGTACCCGTCGGAAGACGCAGGAGCCGAATCAGGAGAGGTAAATCGACTTATTGGATCAGGTGTACCCGTCGGAAGACGCAGGAGCCAGATCAGGAGAGGTAAATCGACTTATTGGATCAGGTGTACCCGTCGGAAGACGCAGGAGCCAGATCAGGAAAGGTAAATTGACCAATTGGATCAGGTGTACCCGTCGGAAGACGCAGGAGCCAGATCAGGAAAGGTAAATTGACCAATTGGATCAGGTGTACCCGTCGGAAGACGCAGGAGCCAGATCAGGAGAGGTAAATCAACTTATTGGATCAGGTGTACCCGTCGGAAGACGCAGGAGCCAGATCAGGAGAGGTAAATCGACTTAGTGGATCAGGTGTACCCGTCTGAAGACGCAGGAGCCAGATCAGGAGAGGTAAATCGACTTAGTGGATCAGGTGTACCCGTCTGAAGACGCAGGAGCCAGATCAGGAGAGGTAAATCGACTTATTGGATCAGGTGTACCCGTCGGAAGACGCAGGAGCCAGATCAGGAAAGGTAAATTGACCAATTGGATCAGGTGTACCCGTCGGAAGACGCAGGAGCCAGATCAGGAAAGGTAAATTGACCAATTGGATCAGGTGTTCCCGTCGGAAGACGCAGGAGCCAGATCAGGAGAGGTAAATCGACTTATTGGATCAGGTGTACCCGTCGGAAGACGCAGGAGCCAGATCAGGAAACGTAAATTGACCAATTGGATCAGGTGTACCCGTCGGAAGACGCAGGAGCCAGATCAGGAAAGGTAAATTGACCAATTGGATCAGGTGTACCCGTCGGAAGACGCAGGAGCCAGATCAGGAGAGGTAAGTCAACTTATTGGATCAGGTGTACCCGTCAGAAGACGCAGGAGCCGGATCAGGAGAGGTAAGTCGACTGATTGGATCAGGTGTACCCGTCGAAAGACGCAGGAGCCAGATCAGCAGAGGTAAGTTCACATATTGGATCAGGTGTACCCGTCGGAAGATGCAGGAGCCGGATCAGAAGATGGAGGAGATGGTCGGGAAGAAGAGGAGAAGGAAGGAGACCTCAAGAAGGCCTGAAAAGGAAGCACCTAAGGAGGAACCCAGCGGCAAGATACAGAAGACAGACCAGAACACAGAGGAGATGGCCGGAAAGAAGAGGTGCAGGAAGGAGACATCAAGAAAGCCTGAAAAGGAAGCACCTGAGGAGTCCAGCAGCAAGATGCAGGAAAAAGACCAGAAGACAGTGAAGAACACTTCATCAAGAAAATCCAGAGAGGAGGAATCGCTGGAAGAGAGAAAGAGAGCAGCAAGCGAGGCTAAAGACCCGGATGAAGATCAGCCAAGACCAGGTAAGCGGAAATGTAGTTGGATGTCCTTGCACTGTAGTTCATTTTTACACTGGCAAAGTTGAATATTGTTTATATAAAAAAAATATTAATAATGTTTTATATGTAATTTATATTCATTTCATTGGTTACTACAGTTATTCAGATAAAGACAGTCTCAAAAAAAAGGATTAGTAAAACTACTGTAATATTTATGGAGAAAGGTGCACAACTACAAAGGTGCTGTAACCTACAGTATAGCTCAGTTTGGTGACAGGCATATGCCGGCATTCGCAGTGTCATTTACACAATGAAAACACAGTATGAATGTTCTTCTACCTTTACCTAGCCTAATCCTAACATTACTATGATTATTACTTCATTAACCCCACACCCAAACATCAGGGGGTCTACAGAATAGCTCTAGGTTTACTGGCACTAAAGGTGGTAATACCCAGGATGGCAGTGCCTGCATTTATACGTGACAGCCCAACCCCCCTGGGGAAGACAGCCATGGTGATAACTGAAGAATGTAGGGCTGGTGTCACCTGGTTTAATGACTCATGGGGGGAAATTTACTAAGATGTGTATGCTACTTCACATGTGATGTTGCTATGGGCAACCAATCAGAATCTACTTCTTATTTATTTAGCATCCTCTAGAAGACAGGATCTGATTGGTTGCCCATAGCAACATCACATGTGAAGTAGAATACACATCTTAGTAAATCCCCCGCCATGGTGTCATGGCGGTTTTTTCCCTTCATTTAATTATGGACTTGGATATTTAATCTATTATTAGATATTTAATCTATTATTAGATATTTAATCTAAAGTAATGTATGTTAACATGAATTTCACATATAGGAATACAGATGCAAACCCTTTCAGGCTGTTTATAGGACAACAAAACGCATTATATCCCGTGTCAAACTTGGACATGAAGGGCCCATCAGGCAAATGTAATGGTTGGCATCTATTGTAGCTTAATGCCATTACAAATGTACTACAGGCAATGTGATTAGTGCCAGAACGGTATGGCCAGTAACTACAGGATTAGCTCAGAGGAATTGGCTTGGTCACTAGAACCCCAGGCAATCCTTTTGATCACTAGCAATAATTTACCTGCTTAAATTTGCATGAGAATGCATCACTAACAGTTCCTTACAACACATAAATGCACATGCTCCATTCCTACAATAATAAATAGGCACTATTCAGTTACGCAACAAAATTATTAAACTCAAAAGTGATCAAGGTGCAGGGAAATACTGTGTCTGAAGTCTGGGGGCACATAGAAAACATTGGTGGTAGGTGTAGAAGGACAGAAAGCCTACATAAGCAGAGGGAAGGGCTAAGGCACTGCAAGGGAACAAGGGAAGGGTAGAGAGCCTGGATCAGACAGCGCCCGAGAGTCCAAACCACGCAGGGATAGAGCAGAGAGACTGAACCAGACAGGGGAAGGGCAGAGAGGCCAGACCAGACAGTGTAAGGGCAGAGAGGCCGGACCAGACAGGGGAAGGGCAGAGAGTCTGGACGAGACAGGGGAAGGGCAGAGAGGCCGGACCAGGCAGGGGAAGGGCAGAGAGGCCGGACCAGGCAGGGGAAGGGCAGAGAGACCGGACCAGACAGGAGAAGGGCAGAGAGGCTGGAGTGCCCCACGTAGGAATACTTAATTAAAGGTGTATTCAGGAGCTTGGGCTTACTGTTCAATGAGGCCTGGTGGTTCCGATTAGCTAGAAGTAGCTTTGTAAAACCCTATAGTGTGCTACGCTGTAAGTTTGAATCGTGCCCTATCTCCTTATCTGTTGAATAATAAATTCCTAATCTATTATTTTACTCCGCAAGGACCAAGCAGCATCTCACCGCCAGACTGCCCAGAGGACGAATCTCAATTCCTGGAGAGATATGACATCCGTCGGGAGTTAGGCCGAGGCACATACGGAGTGGTCCTGCTGGCGCACGACAACATCACCAAGACGGATGTCACCATTAAACTCTTGAACAACAACGGACTGTCAGATAGAGAAGAACTGAAGGCGTGGATGGAGACCAGAGCCCTACAATCAACATCTGGGAGCCCCTTCTTAGCACATGGACTTCTGACCTTCCAGAATGAAGACGTGTTGGCATTCGTCATGGACTACGCCAGCGGTGGAGACCTGTTTGACCTGCTGCAATCAAGAGGGCGTCTTGAGTCTACGGCTACAACGTACGATCTATGCATAATCTGGTGTATAACTCTGTGTGATATAGGATTCCGGTACTTATGTAATATCTGGACTCCCGTTTTTCTTATGAGACCGCGTCCCCTCGCGGGGCTCGCTGCGCTCGCCACGCTTCGGGCACGGTGGCTCGCTGCGCTCGCCACACTATAGAAAATCAACTCCATGCGTAGTTGGATAGTAGGGGTATGAAAAAATGGGGTGCATTTAACATGGGAGTCCAGATAATACATAAGTACCAGGATTCCTTGTTGGACGTCCATCAATTTGTCTCTTCCTGCTAGAATTCTATTCTACCCGTATTTGTCTTCCTTTCGTGTTCTACAGCTCTTACACTGTTCCCCATCCCACACTGTATCTCTCTATCCTGCCCATACACAATGGCTGATTTGGGATATTACAATGTTGTTACATTTCTTCTATAACAGAGTCTTCGCTGCCGAGATCGTGTCCGGTCTCCAGTACTTCCACAGGATGGGCTTCATCCATCGGTAACTTTCTTTCTTTCCTCATTTAAATAAACATAGAAGAAAAGATAATTTGGGATTCCTATATATATACACCCCTTTGTGTGCAGCTCTAGCCTGACCATTACATCCCTCCAAAGCCCCTCCTACCACCCTGTCACTACCACACCCACTTCTATCTGGGCCACAGGGAAATACATCTCAACTGCCAGACACCTGGGATAATGCAGTCCCAATCATGGCATCAGGGCAGAGCCAGCAAATTGAGACAACTCAAGTCAATCTCAGACATTGGGAGCAATGCTAGCGGTGTATATGTGGATCTGATTATAAGATTATATGCATGCAAGTGCAAATATACAGGAAGGACAGCAACTCTGCCAGCATCCAGCATCTGCCAGCAAACACTTCTTATTCGCAACACAATGCACCTAAGACGCACCAGGAGACTTTGCCTTAATATGTGTCTGAGGACGTATCTGCAGCCTTAGACACTTATGATGTATGCAAACAAGTACTTAATGACAAAATACTTATTGTTCCTTTTACAGAGACATCAAACCAGAGAACATCCTGCTTCATGACGGCCATATTAAAATCACCGACTTCGGGCTGGCGATCGAGAACAAACCCAGAGCCTCTGGCTACGCTGGAACACGTGGCTACATTGCCCCAGAGGTGAGGCTATAATAAATTTGAGGGGCTATGTGATAAGGTGGATATGGAGGAGACAATGTCACATTTCCATTCTTACTACCAAAGCCCCAGAATTAATCTGTACATAAATTAATTAAATTTCTATTCCCATTATGTACCCAGCGTGTCTGTCCCGGTAATGGTGTTCCCAGTGTGTCTGTCCCGGTAATGGTGTTCCCAGCATATCTGTGCCGGTAATGGTTTACCCAGTGTGTCTGTCCCGGTAATGGTGTTCCCAGCGTGTCTGTCCCGGTAATGGTGTTCCCAGTGTGTCTGTCCCGGTAATGGTGTTCCCAGTGTGTCTGTCCCGGTAATGGTGTTCCCAGCATATCTGTGCCGGTAATGGTTTACCCAGTGTGTCTGTCCCGGTAATGGTGTTCCCAGCGTGTCTGTCCCGGTAATGGTGTTCCCAGTGTGTCTGTCCCGGTAATGGTGCTCCCAGCGTGTCTGTCCCGATAATGGTGTACCCAGCGTGTCTGACCTGGTAATGGTGTTCCCAGCGTGTCTGTCCCGGTAATGGTGCTCCCAGCGTGTCTGACCTGGTAATGGTGTTCCCAGCATGTCTGACCTGGTAATGGTGTTCCCAGCATGTCTGACCTGGTAATGGTGTTCCCAGCGTGTCTGACCTGGTAATGGTGCGCCCAGCGTGTCTGACCTGGTAATGGTGTTCCCAGCATGTCTGACCTGGTAATGGTGTTCCCAGCATGTCTGACCTGGTAATGGTGTTCCCAGCATGTCTGACCTGGTAATGGTGTTCCCAGCATGTCTGACCTGGTAATGGTGTTCCCAGCGTGTCTGACCTGGTAATGGTGCGCCCAGCGTGTCTGACCTGGTAATGGTGTGCCCAGCGTGTCTGACCTGGTAATGGTGTGCCCAGCGTGTCTGACCTGGTAATGGTGTTCCCAGCATGTCTGACCTGGTAATGGTGTTCCCAGCATGTCTAACCTGGTAATGGTGTGCCCAGTGTCGGTCCTGGGAACTGTGTGCCCAGCATGTCGGTCCAGGGAACTGTGTGCCCAGCATGTCTGTCCTGGGAACTGTGTGCCCAGTATGCCTATATATGATAAACATGATCTGATTTCTCATTCATCTCACATGTATGGAATTATTTGTCAGTGTAACATCTGATGGCAGGCGTATTGTGCCCAGATCTGCTGTCCTGTTTATGAAGTGTAATGTAGTGAACTTCTTACCTTTTAATGACAGATCATCATGGGAGACCGATATAATGCGGGAGTGGATTGGTACTCCTTCGGTGTGGTGCTATTCCAGATGTCAACAGGAAAATCCCCCGAGGAGTGCCGCATCTCGGCTTTGGCGGGCTGTCATCTGTGCCCGAATACAAGAAACATCATTGAAGAGGTGAGTGTGAGAACATACTTAGCATTCAGCACTAGGTAACAAAGAGGCCATGAACAATGTGTCAGCGTCTGTTATTTATACAGAACCCCCATTCTCTAGTATCAGCCATGTAGTTGTTCTACGAGCGGTCATGTAGCTGTACATGGGGAAGCTATACGTAGTTACATACGTCAGATTACATTACTGGCTCCCTGACACACACAAATAAGTGAAGGAAACTCCAAGCCAGATCAATGCCTGCTGCAGGAGTCACTGTACCACTGACATACACTACTGGTCACGTTATACAGCACCGGCATTTTCCCTGTTTCTATTCAAATATAAGCAAATCAAGTCCAGTGAATGACCCCCAATGGTACCATGATAAGCAGTAACCTGCTAGAGGTTAGGGGAAAGAATACTAAACTACATAGACACACATCCTCTGATTAGGGCAATACAGTATAATGCTTCTTTTCTTTGATGCTAAAATCATGTCTCCTAAATATGTACTGTAAGAAATCAGACTGCAGATAAACAGAAACTTAGGGCCTTATTCTAATCGAAACGGTGAAACGTGCGTACGGTCCGTCACACCGTACGTTTCCTGTACGCTCACGGTGAGCGTAAGTCCGCCCACAGAACAGCCACACACGGATGGTCACAATGGGGAGTGGCGTACACTTGAGCGTACGCCACCGTGCACGGACGGATCTCCCTCTTAGCCACCGACACCTGGCGTACATCAGAGCGTACGCCACCGTTTACGGACGGGTCTCGTCTGTTTTCACACCGTCACCTTCCGTATATCTGAACGTACGCCACAGTGCAAGTAGAAATTGAGTCCAAAAACATCATTGTTGCTCTTAGATGTGGTTTGTGTCTTTTTCCTAATAAAAAACTGGTATGTTTGTGTTACAGTAAAAAAGTTGACACACGTCGACTTCTGTGAATTGAGTGTCCTGCTTTTTAAAGTATACAAAAACACTTTCTGAATGGGTGAGATGGTTATTGCAGCATTGCTTATTGCATTCAGGTGTATGTAATTTACTTGTATTCGGCATTAATTAGCAGACCCAGGCGTCCGCTCTCATGCGGTAGCTCTAAGAGTGGTCAGGAGCACTCTTTGGCGTCCACCTGTTTTTGGTCCAAAATTCACGGTGCATTCGCCGATCGAGACGGTTGTGGCACCGTGCATTTTGTGTGCACACCCCCCTGTACGCCCATGTTTACGCCCAGTTTTCCTCATTACTCCGGCCGCTCCCATAAAAACGCCCACATGCCGCCCACAATGACCGTACTCTTGCGGACAGGTTTTTTCGCACGGAGAGACCCGTTCGTGAGCGGTGTGAGGTCACCGCACATGCGCATAGCGAAAGCTACGTATGCGCAGATGCAAAAAAACCCTGAACCGACCGTGTACGGTCCCACGCACCAAGCAGAATAACCCCCTTAGTTACACTCCTGTTCCTCTTTCCAGCTCCTGTGTGGTGACCCTGAGATGCGTCTGGGTGAGAACGGCAACATCAGAGAACATCCATTCTTCACAGGAATCGATTGGGAGAAGTTAGAACATCTGCAGGACCCATTCACTCCCAGCTTCTCCCTGCAGCCACCACAGTGAAGGTAACATCACTTCCCCAGGTGCAGGAGGTATAACATCATCTCACACAGGAGCAGCCGATACCTCCATCAGTAGCCACATAACAACTTCCAGCTTCCAGAAGAACACCTGGCTCCTCCGTCAGCCCGAATTACACAAGGTGGCAGAACATCGCCCCTCAACTAACAACTACGGTATGTTCTCCAACGCCCATCAAGTACTGGAGACCGAGAGACCGGAACATCAACTCTCTTCCTGATTGGGTAAGTACGATCCAACCCACATTGCGAATCCACCAAACCCCGCCCGGCGAACGCATGCCCCTCCGCCGCCCCAGCAAAGTGTGGCTTCGCCCGCACAGCAGCGAATGGATGTTTTGCATAAACATCCATTCGCTTTGCTGGGGTGTCCGCCCACATCATTCGATGGTCGGTGACCATCGAATGATGTTTAGCGTGCACGCATATATAAGTGACTTTTCAGTTGCATATATATGCGTGCACGCTGGCGTGGATATGGGCGGCCAGCTGACATCCGGTGATGTCAGCTACCCGGCCCACACACCCGCGTCACCTCCTCATTACCATGAGAACGCCCAGCGTTCTCATGGAAACGCCCATGGAACGCTGGGCGTTCCCATATGGTAATGGGGCAGCCCGGCGCTCCCCGCCCATCTCTGCCCCCCCCTCGCTGCCATGGGTGCGTGCACCCGGCGACCCAAAAGGTTGCCGTGGGTGCACGCACCATGAGCCTGCACATGCGCAGAAACACGTCTGCGCATGCGCAGACGCCCAACATCGGTACTGCGTGCGAATGCGCGCAGTACCGATGAAATCTGAATAAGGCCCATTATGCGCAATGTTTACATTCTGCACATGCGATCACATCGCAGAACAACAAACACCTCTGCCATATTTACTGCAGGGGAGCTTGCGGTGTAGAGAATGGAGGTAGGGGGTGGAATGCACCTCCTCCTGCATTTGCATTGCTTAAGGATTGCACAAGCTTATCATGTGCAATCCAAACTGAATCAGGCATCTACTGAAAATGTATATAAAATATAACATCAATGGCGAGGGTTTGGCTGGCAACTTGGGGAGGACGGAGGCCAGAACTGATGTTATATTTTATATACATTTAAGCTGCAAGGCAAAGTTTCTTTGGTCTCGCAAGCCAACCTGCATCTGCAAGCCTGATGAGACTGATGCACACACGGAGCATTTTGTGCTATTTTCTAAGCAATCTTACTAGATTGCTTAGAAACTAAGCACAAATCTCACCGTGTGTATGCTCCTGGCGATCCCGATGCGCGGTCCCGCACACCGGGATCGCCTGATTAGTAAGTCAGTGCATGCAGACGAAATCTAGTAAGATTGCTTAGAATATCTGCATGTCTCACTGCGTGTGTACACAGGACGCGACCACTTCCGCGATCGCGTCCTGAATCCACTCCCCCCTCATCACTTGTCCCCTCCCATTGTTCTCCAGCGTGCAAGCCCCCCATCTCCCTGGTCCCTCACCCAGTGTGTGTGGTAGGGCCACTCGGTGTTGTGCAGGTCGTCCCTCGCGGGCATGCTCCTGTGCGCCTCACTTTGGACGTGTAGGGGAAGCCGAGAATCCCCCGCTCCGGGATGCACGGAGGACACAGTGGCTCCTGCTCCCTGAGCGCGGGCAGCGTGGACGCGGTGACCGTCTTCAGCAGGCAGACTGGCGGGGAGAAGCAGCGGGCGAGGTGCAGGAGAAGAACCAGGAGGCCCGAGCAGAGCAGGCACAGGGGGGCAGGGGGCATGCCGGCGGGATTGGGGCGCAGCCGCTCACACCCGGCTCTCACTCATCATCTGCCCCGTAATTGTGTGCTCCTTGCAGCTGTGTCAGAGAGGCTGCTGCTGCCGGGTCTCACGCGCCGGGTCACTGGGTGATGGGCACACACAACACAACGCACACCCTAATGCCCAGTCACCCCTCTGTCACCTTGTACAGCACACCCTAATGCCCTGGCACCCCTCTGTCCCCATGTACAGCACACCCTAATGCCCTGGCACCCCTCTGTCCCCATGTACAGCACACCCTAATGCCCAGTCACCCCTCTGTCCCCATGTACAGCACACTCTAATGCCCAGTCACCCCTCTGTCCCCATGTATAGCACACCCTAATGCCCAGTCACCCCTCTGTCCCCATCTATAGCACACCCTAATGCCCAGTCACCCCTCTGTCCCCATCTATAGCACACCCTAATGCCCAGTCACCCCTCTGTCACCTTGTACAGCACACCCTGATGCCCAGTCACCCCTCTGTCCCCATGTACAGCACACCCTGATGCCCAGTCACCCCTCTGTCCCCATCTATAGCACACCCTAATGCCCAGTCACCCCTCTGTCCCCAAGTATAGCACACCCTAATGCCCAGTCACCCCTCTGTCACCTTGTACAGCACACCCTAATGCCCAGTCACCCCTCTGTCCCCATGTACATCACACCCTAATGCCCAGTCACCCCTCTGTCCCCATGTACATCACACCCTAATGCCCAGTCACCCCGCTGTCCCCATGTACAGCACACCCTAATGCCCAGTCACCCCTCTGTCCCCATGTACAGCACACCCTAATGCCCAGTCACCCCTCTGTCCCCATCTACAGCACACCCTAATACCCATTCACCCCTCTGTCCCCATGTATAGCACACCCTGATGCCCAGTCACCGCTCTGTCCCCATGTAAAGCACACCCTAATGCCCAGTCACCCCTCTGTCACCTTGTACAGCACACCCTAATGCCCAGTCACCCCAATGTACCCATGTATAGCACACCCTAATGCCCAGTCACCCCTCTGTCCCCATGTATAGCACACCCTAATGCCCAGTCACCCCTCAGTCACCTTGTACAGCACACCCTAATGCCCAGTCACCCCAATGTACCCATGTATAGCACACCCTAATGCCCAGTCACCCCTCTGTCCCCATGTATAGCACACCCTAATGCCCAGTCACCCCTCAGTCACCTTGTACAGCACACACCTGAATGCCCAGTCACCCCTCTGTCCCCATGTATACCACACCCTAATGCCCAGTCACCCCTCTGTCCCCATGTATACCACACCCTAATGCCCAGTCACCCCTCTGTCCCCATGTATAGCACAACTTAATGCCCAGTCACCCCTCTGTCCCCATGTACAGCACACCGTAATGCCCAGTCACCCCTCTGTCCCCATGTATAGCACATCCTAATGCCCAGTCACCCCTCTGTCCCCATGTTTAGCACACCCTAATGCCCAGTCACCCCTCTGTCCCCATGTTTAGCACACCCTAATGCCCAGTCACCGCCCTGTTCCCAGGTATAGCACACCCTAATGCCCAGTCACCCCTCTGTCCCCATGTATTGCACACCCTAATGCCCAGTCGCCCCTCTGTCCCCATGTATAGCACACCTTAATGCCCAGTCATCCCTCTGTCCCCATGTATAGCACACCCTAATGCCCAGTCACCCCTCTGTCCCATGTATAGCACACCCTAATGCCCAGTCACCCCTCTGTCCCCATGTATAGCACACCCTAATGCCCATTCACCCCTATGTCCACATGTACAGCACACCCTAATGCCCAGTCACCCCTCTGTCCCCATGTACAGCACACCCTAATGCCCAGTCACCGCTCTGTCCCCATGTACAGAAGACCCTAATGCCCAGTCACCCCTCTGTCCCCATGTATAGCACACCCTAATGCCCAGTCACCCCTCTGTCCCCATGTATAGCACACCCTAATGCCCATTCACCCCTCTGTCCCCATGTATTGCACACACGAATGCCCAGTCACCCCTCTGTCCCCATGTATAGCACACCCTAATGCCCAGTCACCCCTCTGTCCCCATGTGTAGCACACCCTAATGCCCAGTCACCCCTCTGTCCCATGTATAGCACACCCTAATGCCCAGTCACCCCTCTGTCCCCATGTATAGCACACCCTAATGCCCATTCACCCCTATGTCCCTATGTACAGCACACCCTAATGCCCAGTCACCCCTCTGTCCCCATGTACAGCACACCATAATGCCCAGTCACCGCTCTGTCCCCATGTACAGAAGACCCTAATGCCCAGTCACCCCTCTGTCCCCATGTATAGCACACCCTGATGCCCAGTCACCGCTCTGTCCCCATGTAAAGCACACCCTAATGCCCAGTCACCCCTCTGTCACCTTGTACAGCACACCCTAATGCCCAGTCACCCCAATGTACCCATGTATAGCACACCCTAATGCCCAGTCACCCCTCTGTCCCCATGTATAGCACACCCTAATGCCCAGTCACCCCTCAGTCACCTTGTACAGCACACACCTGAATGCCCAGTCACCCCTCTGTCCCCATGTATACCACACCCTAATGCCCAGTCACCCCTCTGTCCCCATGTATACCACACCCTAATGCCCAGTCACCCCTCTGTCCCCATGTATAGCACAACTTAATGCCCAGTCACCCCTCTGTCCCCATGTACAGCACACCGTAATGCCCAGTCACCCCTCTGTCCCCATGTATAGCACATCCTAATGCCCAGTCACCCCTCTGTCCCCATGTTTAGCACACCCTAATGCCCAGTCACCCCTCTGTCCCCATGTTTAGCACACCCTAATGCCCAGTCACCGCCCTGTTCCCAGGTATAGCACACCATAATGCCCAGTCACCCCTCTGTCCCCATGTATTGCACACCCTAATGCCCAGTCGCCCCTCTGTCCCCATGTATAGCACACCTTAATGCCCAGTCATCCCTCTGTCCCCATGTATAGCACACCCTAATGCCCAGTCACCCCTCTGTCCCATGTATAGCACACCCTAATGCCCAGTCACCCCTCTGTCCCCATGTATAGCACACCCTAATGCCCATTCACCCCTATGTCCACATGTACAGCACACCCTAATGCCCAGTCACCCCTCTGTCCCCATGTACAGCACACCCTAATGCCCAGTCACCCCTCTGTCCCCATGTACAGCACACCCTAATGCCCAGTCACCGCTCTGTCCCCATGTACAGAAGACCCTAATGCCCAGTCACCCCTCTGTCCCCATGTATAGCACACCCTAATGCCCAGTCACCCCTCTGTCCCCATGTATAGCACACCCTAATGCCCATTCACCCCTCTGTCCCCATGTATTGCACACTCGAATGCCCAGTCACCCCTCTGTCCCCATGTATAGCACACCCTAATGCCCAGTCACCCCTCTGTCCCCATGTGTAGCACACCCTAATGCCCAGTCACCCCTCTGTCCCATGTATAGCACACCCTAATGCCCAGTCACCCCTCTGTCCCCATGTATAGCACACCCTAATGCCCATTCACCCCTATGTCCCTATGTACAGCACACCCTAATGCCCAGTCACCCCTCTGTCCCCATGTACAGCACACCATAATGCCCAGTCACCGCTCTGTCCCCATGTACAGAAGACCCTAATGCCCAGTCACCCCTCTGTCCCCATGTATAGCACACCCTAATGCCCAGTCACCCCTCTGTCCCCATGTATAGCAAACCCTAATGCCCAGTCACCCCTCTGTCCCCATGTATAGCACACCCTAATGCCCAGTCACCCCTCTGTACCCATGTATAGCACACCCTAATGCCCAGTCACCCCTCTGTCCCCATGTATAGCACACCCTAATGCCCAGTCACCCCTCTGTCCCCATGTATAGCACACCCTAATGCCCAGTCACCCCTCTGTCCCCATGTATAGCACACCCTAATGCCAAGTCACCCCTCTGTCCCCATGTATAGCACACCCTAATGCCCAGTCACCCACTGTCCCCATGTATAGCACAACCTAATGCCAAGTCACTCCTCTGTCCCCATGTATAGCACACCCTAATGCCCAGTCAACCCTCTTTCCCCATGTATAGCACACCCTAATGCCCAGTCACCCCTCTGTCACCTTGTACAGCACACCCTAATGCCCAGTCACCCTTCTGTCCCCATGTATAGCACACCCTAATGCCCAGTCAACCCTCTTTCCCCATGTATAGCACACCTTAATGCCCAGTTACCCCTCTGTCCCCATGTATAGCACACCCTAATGCCCAGTCACCCCTCTGTCCCCATGTATAGCAAACCCTAATGCCCAGTCACCCCTCTGTCCCCATGTATAGCACACCCTAATGCCCAGTCACCCCTCTGTCCCCACGTATAGCACACCCTAATGCCCAGTCACCCCTCTGTCCCCACGTATAGCACACCCTAATGCCCAGTCACCCCTCTGTCCCCACGTATAGCACACCTTAATGCCCAGTCACCCCTCTGTCCCCACGTATAGCACACCCTAATGCCCAGTCACCCCTCTGTCCCCACGTATAGCACACCTTAATGCCCAGTCACCCCTCTGTCCCCACGTATAGCACACCCTAATGCCCAGTCACCCCTCTGTCCCCACGTATAGCACACCCTAATGCGCAGTCACCCCTCTGTCCCAATGTATAGCACACCCTAATGCCCAGTCACCCCTCTGTCCCCATGTATAGCACACCCTAATGCCCAGTCACCCCTCTGTACCCATGTATAGCACACCCTAATGCCCAGTCACCCCTCTGTCCCCATGTATAGCACACCCTAATGCCCATTCACCCCTCTGTCCCCATGTATTGCACACCCGAATGCCCAGTCACCCCTCTGTCCCCATGTATAGCACACCCTAATGCCCAGTCACCCCTCTGTCCCCATGTGTAGCACACCCTAATGCCCAGTCACCCCTCTGTCCCATGTATAGCACACCCTAATGCCCAGTCACCCCTCTGTCCCCATGTATAGCACACCCTAATGCCCATTCACCCCTATGTCCCTATGTACAGCACACCCTAATGCCCAGTCACCCCTCTGTCCCCATGTACAGCACACCATAATGCCCAGTCACCGCTCTGTCCCCATGTACAGAAGACCCTAATGCCCAGTCACCCCTCTGTCCCCATGTATAGCACACCCTAATGCCCAGTCACCCCTCTGTCCCCATGTATAGCAAACCCTAATGCCCAGTCACCCCTCTGTCCCCATGTATAGCACACCCTAATGCCCAGTCACCCCTCTGTACCCATGTATAGCACACCCTAATGCCCAGTCACCCCTCTGTCCCCATGTATAGCACACCCTAATGCCCAGTCACCCCTCTGTCCCCATGTATAGCACACCCTAATGCCCAGTCACCCCTCTGTCCCCATGTATAGCAAACCCTAATGCCCAGTCACCCCTCTGTCCCCATGTATAGCTCACCCTAATGCCCAGTCACCCCTCTGTCCCCATGTATAGCACACCCTAATGCCAAGTCACCCCTCTGTCCCCATGTATAGCACACCCTAATGCCCAGTCACCCACTGTCCCCATGTATAGCACAACCTAATGCCAAGTCACTCCTCTGTCCCCATGTATAGCACACCCTAATGCCCAGTCAACCCTCTTTCCCCATGTATAGCACACCCTAATGCCCAGTCACCCCTCTGTCACCTTGTACAGCACACCCTAATGCCCAGTCACCCTTCTGTCCCCATGTATAGCACACCCTAATGCCCAGTCAACCCTCTTTCCCCATGTATAGCACACCTTAATGCCCAGTCACCCCTCTGTCCCCATGTATAGCACACCCTAATGCCCAGTCACCCCTCTGTCCCCATGTATAGCAAACCCTAATGCCCAGTCACCCCTCTGTCCCCATGTATAGCACACCCTAATGCCCAGTCACCCCTCTGTCCCCACGTATAGCACACCCTAATGCCCAGTCACCCCTCTGTCCCCACGTATAGCACACCCTAATGCCCAGTCACCCCTCTGTCCCCACGTATAGCACACCTTAATGCCCAGTCACCACTCTGTCCCCACGTATAGCACACCCTAATGCCCAGTCACCCCTCTGTCCCCACGTATAGCACACCTTAATGCCCAGTCACCCCTCTGTCCCCACGTATAGCACACCCTAATGCCCAGTCACCCCTCTGTCCCCACGTATAGCACACCCTAATGCGCAGTCACCCCTCTGTCCCAATGTATAGCACACCCTAATGCCCAGTCACCCCTCTGTCCCCATGTATAGCACACCCTAATGCCCAGTCACCCCTCTGTCCCCATGTATAGCACACCCTAATGCCCAGTCACCCCTCTGTACCCATGTATAGCACACCCTAATGCCCAGTCACCCCTCTGTCCCCATGTATAGCACACCCTAATGCCCAGTCACACCTCTGTCACCTTGTACAGCACATCCTAATGCCCAGTCACCACTCTATCCCCATGTATAGCACACCCTAATGCCCAGTCACCCCTCTGTCCCCATGTACAGCACACCCTAATGCCCATTCACCCCTCTGTCCCCATGTATAGCACACCCTAATGCCAAGTCACCCCTCTGTCCCCATGTATAGCACACCCTAATGCCCAGTCACCCCTCTGTTCCCATGTATAGCACACCCTAATGCCCAGTCACCCCTCTGTCCCCATGTATAGCACACCCTAATGCCCAGTCACCGCTCTGCCCCATGTACAGCACACCCTAATGCCCAGTCATCCCTCTGTCCCCATGTATAGCACACCCTAATGCCCAGTCACCCCTCTGTCCACATGTATAGCACACCCTAATGCCCAGTCACCGCTCTATCCCCATGTATAGCACACCCTAATGCCCAGTCACCCCTCTGTCCCCATGTATAGCACACCTTAATGCCCAGTCACCCCTCTGTCCCCATGTGTAGCACACCCTAATGCCCAGTCACCCCTCTGTCCCCATGTATAGCACACCCTAATGCCCAGTCACCCCTCTGTCCCCATGTATAGCACACCCTAATGCTCAGTCACCCCTCTGTCCCCATGTATAGCACACCTTAATGCCCAGTCACCCCTCTGTCCCCATGTATAGCACACCCTAATGCCCAGTCACCCCTCTGTCAACATGTATAGCACACTATAATGCCCAGTCACCCCTCTGTCCCATGTATAGCACACCCTAATGCCCAGTCACCCCTCTGTCCCATGTATAGCACACCCTAATGCCCAGTCACCGCTCTGTCCCCATGTATAGCACACCCTAATGCCCAGTAACCCCTCTGTCCCCATGTATAGCACACCCTAATGCCCAGTCACCGCTCTGTCCCCATGTATAGCACACCCTAATGCCCAGTCACCGCTCTGTCCCCATGTATAGCACACCCTAATGCCCAGTCACCCCTCTGTCCCCATGTATAGCACACCCTAATGCCCAGTCACCCCTCTGTCCCCATGTATAGCACACCCTAATGCCCAGTCACCCCTCTGTACCCATGTATAGCACACCCTAATGCCCAGTCACCCCTCTGTCCCCATGTATAGCACACCCTAATGCCCAGTCACACCTCTGTCACCTTGTACAGCACATCCTAATGCCCAGTCACCACTCTATCCCCATGTATAGCACACCCTAATGCCCAGTCACCCCTCTGTCCCCATGTACAGCACACCCTAATGCCCATTCACCCCTCTGTCCCCATGTATAGCACACCCTAATGCCCAGTCACCCCTCTGTTCCCATGTATAGCACACCCTAATGCCCAGTCACCCCTCAGTCCCCATGTATAGCACACCCTAATGCCCAGTCACCGCTCTGCCCCATGTACAGAACACCCTAATGACCAGTCATCCCTCTGTCCCCATGTATAGCACACCCTAATGCCCAGTCACCGCTCTATCCCCATGTACAGCACACCCTAATGCCCAGTCACCCCTCTGTCCCCATGTATAGCACACCCTAATGCCCAGTCACCCCTCTGTCCCCATGTATAGCACACCCTAATGCCCAGTCACCCCTCTGTCCCCATGTGTAGCACACCCTAATGCCCAGTCACCCCCCTGTCCCCATGTATAGCACACCCTAATGCCCAGTCACCCCTCTGTCCCCATGTACAGCACACCCTAATGCCCAGTCACCCCTCTGTCCCCATGTATAGCACACCCTAATGCCCAGTCACCCCTCTGTCCTCAAGTATAGCACACCCTAATGCTCAGTCACCCCTCTGTCCCCATGTATAGCACACCTTAATGCCCAGTCACCCCTCTGTCCCCATGTATAGCACACCCTAATGCCCAGTCACCCCTCTGTCAACATGTATAGCACACCATAATGCCCAGTCACCCCTCTGTCCCCATGTATAGCACACCCTAATGCCCAGTCAATGCTCTGTCCCCATGTATAGCACACCCTAATGCCCAGTCACCCCTCTGTCCCCATGTATAGCACACCCTAATGCCCAGTCACCGCTCTGTCCCCATGTATAGCACACCCTAATGCCCAGTCACCGCTCTGTCCCCATGTATAGCACACCCTAATGCCCAGTCACCGCTCTGTCCCCATGTATAGCACACCCTAATGCCCAGTCACCCCTCCTTCCCCATGTATAGCACACCCTAATGCCCAGTCACCCCTCTGTCCCCATGTATAGCACACCCTAATGCCCAGTCACCCCTCTGTCCCCATGTATAGCACACCCTAATGCCCAGTCACTGCTCTGTCCCCATGTATAGCACACCCTAATGCCCAGTCACCGCTCTGTCCCCATGTATAGCACACCCTAATGCCCAGTCACCCCTCTGTCCCCATCTATAGCACACCCTAATGCCCAGTCACCCCTCTGTCCCCATGTAGAGCACACCCTAATGCCCAGTCACCCCTCTGTCCCCATGTATAGCACACCCCCGCTACTACAGCACATGCTGCATAAGGTGTACATACACTGAATGAGACATCCTGCAGTACACGGGGAGCCTGCTATCTGCTGGGTCAGTGGCGTAACTACTGTGGGTGCAGCTGCTACAGGTCCTGAGCTGTCGGTAGGGCCCGCTACTCACCCTGCACCCTATAAAAAAAAAAGGCAGTGGCACCCACTGCAGCGACACCCTCTGCCCCCCCTTTAGACGCCGGAGATCATTTTGGGTCCTGCCTCGCCCCTCAATAGCCAGCCAGAGATGTACCCTGGCCTGCACTGACCTCCCCCACCCCCATTTCAGGAGCCAGAAATGTGCGTGTGTCCTGCGCCGCCCCGCGCCCCACCAATAGCCGGTGATGCGCCCTGCGACCTCCCGGGTCCCCCACCCTCTTCCTAGATGCTAGAGATGTGCGTCCCACCGCCGCACTGCCTACCCCCCAGACGCCGGAGATATTGCGTGACCCTGACCCCCGCCTAGCAGTCCCTGCACCCACCTCCTCTCCAGTAGCTGCATCATGATGGGAACACAGTGCTGGGCCTGCCTCCAGCATCCGCACAGGGATGACACTGCTGCCTTGTCCAGCATGAATTCCCCTGCCGCCGGTCTCCACTTGACCCTGTGCCTGGAGCTCACCCCCTGCTTGGTAAGTGCCCTTGGAGCACTGTACCTTCTTTTCTGTACCCAGTGTGCGTGTGTGTGTATGAAACCTTATGAGCCACCTACACCCTTCCTCTGTGTGTGACCCTTTTCACCCCCCATCACCCCTGGTGTATTTCCCCCTATTCTCTTGTATGACACCTTGACCCTCTTCCACCCTCATCCCTGGTCTTTAACCCTCCTGTACCACACATCCCCTGTATGTGTCACCTTCCCCACTCTCCACATCCTTCCTCTGTGTAAGACCCCCTGAACCCACTATGCCTGTGTGACACCTTCTTGCCCCTACCCCCACTGTGACCCCCTGTAGTACTTTTTTTTTTTTAAATTGCGTAAATTTTTTATTGAAACACATGAAAATAGGTGTACAGCTTTACATTTCAATGTACAGATATAATTAACAGCACTGATAGAATACAATGCATGCAATGTTTGTACAGAATAAAATGTTTAAGCTAGCGAACAAAAAAAGGGACTGTGTCAATTTTTTTTGAGTAATATACATTCCAAATGCAATGGATTCGTTTGGGTGAATTGTTCACTAGCTATATCAGGTACACATATAGATTGTTCGGATTTAATATTTTTTAAACTTTAACAAACATTCTTAACCCGGTACTCTTAAGATGGAGTACCATCCTACCACCCCCCAACTAACAAAGTAAAAGAAGGAAAGAGAAGAGAAAAAAAAAAAAAAGAAGAGAGCAAATAATCAATATTGAACCGTGTATACTTAGATGTGCATATAGGCACTGAGGTAGATTTGAAGTATTTCAGCAAGGTGTGTAATGGATTAAGTGATGGACCGCATCACACTACAGGGGGGAGAGAGGGAACGGGCACCCACCAGGCCCCAGGGTTGCATAGTAGTAGGGCATACAGCCCTCATTGTGGGTCAGTGGCCAAGGCCAGTCTAGAAGCATTCCAGCTGCCCCATTTAGCAGCGTATGGACCGAGCGAGCCACGTGATCTATAGGTGAACCTTTCGTGACTCACCACCTCATTGACAAGCGCCCTCCAATGGTGTACATTTGGATGCGTTACATCGAACCACTTCCTGGCTATTAGTACCTTAGCAATGGCCATAAGACTTAGCACATATTTATAAACTGGAGGGGATCGGGACTCCTGCAGGCCCAGAGCAAATATACAATATTTGGGGTCAAAGGGAGGAAGAGAGGGGTCAGTGATAAGTACATCGGTCCAGACCATCTCCCAAAAGTCATGAATCGGCGGGCAGGACCACATCATATGCCAGAAATCAGCACCAGGCGTTGCACATCTGGGGCATTTATCATCCGGCCTCAATCCCGCTCGCATCAGGGAAACCGGGGATTTGTAGGCCCTGTGCAGTACATAGTATGATACTTGCTGATATTTCAGGCATGAAGTGGCGTATCTAACTGAGTCTAGAATCTCAGCCCACTGCTCCGCATCCAGGGCCCCTATGGTAGATTCCCACTTATCCCTGAGGGGGATGAGACTATCAGTGTCAACTCGGCTAACGATGTCCTTATAGATGGTGGAGACTTGTTTTGTAGTAGCTAGGCTCCGTAGGAGGGTCTTTAGAGGGGAGTCAGCAGTGAGGGGGGGGGATCTTTAAACTGGGTTTGGGCTGCATGTCTAAGTTGCAGATAGCGGTAGAAGGAGCTATTGGGGATTTGGAGTTCCCCTGAGATTTCTTGGAACGTTTTAATTACTCCCGAGGTATATAGTTGGCCTACTGACACGAGACCCGCCCCCAACCAGAAACCCTCTAATGATAGCTGTTCAAACTCCGGGTATGTTTTGTTAAACCATAGGGGGGTATCCCCATCCACCCCTCCCCAACCGCACACCCTATGAGACTGCCGCCAAACCAGTACTGCCTGCCTGAAAAGAGGGGATAGAGTAGGCTTGGAGGGAGAAGAGAGAAGGAACTGGAGAGGGGGGAGGCGGGACCCCACACACTCGGTAAATGATCCCTCAAAAGTGGGGCCGGATCTTCCCAGGATCCAATCAGAAATATGTGCCAACTGTGCTGCAAAGTAGTAGAGTCGGAAGTCAGGCAGTCCCAGACCTCCATCCGCTCGTGGTTTAGTAAGGGTTTTAAGGGCTATCCTAGGTGGCCTGTTTGCCCATATAAAAGAGGAGAGGAGGGTATTAATGGTCATGAATAAATGTTTAGGTATGTAGATCGGGGAGTGCTGGAGCAGATACAAGTATTTAGGGAGGATAGACATTTTGATGAGATTGATTCTGCCCATGACTATCAAGGGGAGCTTCTTCCATATATGTATTTTGGCCTTAAGGTCTTTAGTAACCGCATTGATGTTAAGGTCTATAAAATCTGGGATTTTAGGGGTGATCCAGACCCCCAGGTATTTAAACCTGAGGACCCACTGTAGTGGGGAGGCAGTTGGCAGTCTCTCCGGTATTTTTCCCGAGAGAGGGAGGATACTAGATTTCCCCCAGTTGACCAGGAGACCCGAGAAGACTCCAAAGGTCTGGACTATCTGCAGCATTCCCTCCAAGGAGGTTCCAGCGTCCCTCAGGAAGAGAAGGGTGTCGTCAGCATATAATGCAACAACATCTTCCCTCCCCCCCAGAGGAACGCCCCTGACCACCGGGGAGTCACGAAGCATAATGGCCATGGGTTCAATGGCAAGGGCAAAAAGGGCAGGTGATAGCGGACAGCCCTGCCTAGTACCTCTACCAAGGGGAAATGTCTCCGTCACATACCCGTTAACTGATATACGAGCTACTGGGGATGAGTATAGCAGGCGTACCCATTGTATAAAATTAGGGCCAAAGGCAAATCTGCGCAGGACCCCCCACAAATAATCCCACTCCACAGAGTCGAAGGCCTTGGCAGCGTCCAGAGACACCACCACTGCCTCCGACCTATCCAAGTTGCTCCCCTGTAAATGACAGTATAATCTCCTGAGGTTACGAGTGGTTGATCGGCCCGGCATGAAGCCAGATTGGTCCTCGTCTATAACGGTGGTAACCACTAAGTTGAGTCTAGTTGCCAAGATTTTGGCAAGTATTTTCACGTCCGTTGAGAGAAGTGAAATGGGGCGGTAAGAGTCTGGGAAGGAGGGGTCTTTACCTGGTTTGGGTAAACAACAATAATTGCCTCTGCCATAGATGGAGGTAGGGCGCCCCCCTGTTTTAGGTCCGCATAAAGCTGGAGCAGATAGGGTACAAAAAATTCCTTATGTTTTTTATATACCTCTATTGGTATACCATCGCTACCAGGGGCTTTATTGTTGGGGAATGAGGATATGGCCGCATCAATTTCACTGGAGGTGATATCTGATTCAAGCAGAGCTACTGACTGCTGGGATAGGGACGGTATATTAATATCCAAGAGGAATTGTTCTAGCTGATATGGTGTATATGTCGCCCGGGACGAGTATAGTGAGGAATAGAAAGCTAGAAAGGTCTGTGCGATCTCTGGCGTTGTAAAGTGTTCCCTGCCCTGTGCGTCACATATTTTTTGGACGGAACAGGCGGACCTCTCGTCACGGGCGAGATACGCCATATAGCTACCCCCTACGTCAGACTGGGAATATCTAGCGTGGGCCGAGAATAGAAGCTTACGTTTAGACTTGTCAAACAAGTGGTCAGTCCACATTTTACGTGTCACATCCCACCGTATTTTGTCTTCTGGGAGACCAGAGCGTAGGTATTCAGCTTCACCCAGTGAGCACGCCTCCTCAAGTTTGGCCTCCTCCTCCCGACCCGCCCTCTTGACATTGGCTATTCTTTTTAGAAGGGAGCCACGAATGACTGTTTTAAATGTCTCGTGCTTAATAACTGGGTCCCGGCATGAAGCATTGTCCTCATGGAACGCAGACCACTCCCCCACCAGCCCACCTCCGTCAGCCAGAAGTGTGAGCCAAAAAGGATTAAGCCTCCAGGTGCGAGCACCTCTGGAAGGCAGCATATCCAAAGTAATAGACAGGGGGGAGTGGTCCGAGATCCCTCTGCGGAGATACTCCACCGTAATAATTTTGGGTAGTAGGTCCGGAGACACCAAAGCAAGGTCTATTCTAGAGAACGATTGATGACCCGGGGAGAAACATGAAAATTGTCTCTGCATGGGGTTTCTATGTCTCCAGGCGTCAACCAAGTCCAGCTCATCAACTAATCTAGCAAACGGGGTGGGTGTGGGGACCGGGGGAGAAGGAGGGCGGCCCGCAGCCGTCCATCTGTCCAGCGATTTGTCTAGAATATTGTTGAAGTCCCCTATGCATAGCGTAGGGGCTAAGGGGAAAGAGGCAAGGAATGTCACAGCCTTCTTAAGTACCTCATTACTATAGGGGGGGGTACATATACTGCAAGGATATTTAAGGTGATATGGTTAACAGTTGCCCTTAGGAAAACATAGCGACCGAATTGGTCAATCTGGTGATGAGTGAGATGGAAGTTGATAGATTTTTTAATTAGGATTGTAACTCCTCTGGCGTTATTAGAGAAGGTGGAGTGGAACATATGTCCCACCCAGGGTTTTTTTAGGGACATAGTTTTAGTACCAGTAAGGTGGGTCTCAGATAGGCAGGCTATGTCTGCTCCATGCTTTTTAACCTCCGCAAGCACAAGTGAACGTTTGACCCTGTCATTGAGGCCCCTCACATTCCAACCGAGTGTGCGGAGCCCCGCCACTACATTAGGGGGAGGCATAGGTGAGGAGCAGAGTAGGCGAGAAGGAAGGAGGGCTCACATCGCCCGGGCAGGGGGCAAACAGGCATATCATTGCCCATAGTAAGAGGGTGCAGTCTGATTGGCATTGGCATTTAGTAAAAACCTGGCACTCCCACGACCCACATGTGTGATGGTTAGGCCCACGGGGCCCCCGGATATCCGCCCCCACCCCCAGAATGGAGCGGTAGCTATGCAGACACTTACTTATACAAGAATACATCAGCCCCATACACATCATTACCTTTAAAAAAATTAAAAAAACTAAAAAAAGAGAAAGCAGTGAAAACAGTAATAGAACAATCCCCCCAATAACCCTAACCCACCCTGTATACCTACCGAACATTAGATATACCTTGGATCCCAGTAACAGCTAGAACTAAACTTTCCCAACCAAAATACTAACTGTGCTAACTAAGGGGTATAGGTAATAGTAATCACCTATAGACTAATAACTATTTCCTAGCATGCTTTGAGCTCCTTAGAATGGAGTACATCCTGAGCTAGATATACAAAATTATTAAACAGTATGAGTAGACAGAATCCCCAGTTGCCCCACTTATGGGGTATTAGATCAATTATGCTCACAGGACGTGTGTCAGTTCTGGTGCCGTGGCCTGCGGTCCAGCCACTGCTCCGCCTCCTGTGGAGAATTGAAGAAGTGGGTGACACCATCCGCCACCACCCTGAGCCGGGCCGGGAACAGCATGGAATACTGCACCTGCCGGTCTCGTAACTTGCGTTTAATTTGTAGGAATTGTGCCCGTGTTTTCTGGACATCTGCCGCAAAGTCGGGGAACGCCGCCACCACCTGGTTGTCGATTTTGAGGGGACCTCTCTCCCGTGCCAGCCTGAGGACAGCGTCTCTGTCCTTGTAGTGTAGGAATCTAGCTATAAAGGTGCGTGGGGGGGCTCCCGGTGGCGGGGCTCCAGCGGGAAGCCGGTGGGCCCTTTCAACTGTGAATTGCCGGCTGAAGTCATCAGGGGAAAATGTCTCTAGTAACCATCTCTCTAAGAATTTCTCCGGGGAAGATCCCTCTGTTCTTTCGGGCAGTCCAACAAATCGCACATTGTTGCCCCTCCATATCTGATATCTTGGACTTAACGGCCGCCATTTGCGTAGTGAGTTCTGCCACTGCTGTTTTAAGGGGATTAGTCACATCCTCCAGGTCTGATATCCTATGCTCGGCCTCCCCCACCCTCTCACGGACCTTCTGCATATCATGGCGAATGAGGGAGATGTCAGACTGTACTTGGCCAATTCTATCCATGACTCTCTGCTCAGTAGCCGATATGGCTAGGAGGATCTGCTGAGTGGACTGGGCAGCCGTGTCAGTGGGGGGAGAGTCCTCATCCGCATTTGGGGATTTTGGAGATTCAGCTCGGCTCGTTGACTGCGCTGGAGGGGGGGGCTGGGAGCCCCGAGCATATTTCTCCAATCTAGTCGCTGCGGAGGGGCCTCCCGTTTTCCCCATGGCACAAGGGTGGCCTAGGACTTATATCGGGAAAGGCTTATTGTCGGAGTTATATATTGATGCGGCACTCTGGATGGTTGGTCCGCAAGGCGTCGGGGGGGTAATCACTCCTCTCTCAGGGAGGGCCGTAGCACCGAAGACAGGAGGGGGTAGTAGGCGGCAAGGTCAGCAGAGATCAAGGGGGACAAAAGTATAGTTGGATAAGGGAGGCCAACGTGCAATATCAGAGAGTACAGAGTCACTGCAGTGCGAAGCCAGTCCTCCTGACAGAGCCTCTAGGTGGAACAGCGTCCTGAATGTAGTGACAGAAGAGTCAAAGGCACTATGTTGAAGTATATGATGCAAGTATAAGGCAGCAATGCTGGAGTATGGAGCAAGATGAGACCTTTAGGTAGTATGTACAGCAGTAGAAGGGAGCACGCAGGTTAAGTGCCAAAGGGCAATATGCTGGGATTAGCTTTGCAGCAAGGACCCTGGACTTCCCACAGGCTACTTATTGTGGGGCACGGGGGGCAGGCAGAGGGTGGAAGGTAGCTCACTTCAGTGGGAGAAGTGGGTTCTCTGCTTGGCCAGTGGCCCCCACACGTCACCCTCCTGCCAGATATGCTGAAGTGGGTCAAGGCAGGTCACAATGAGCGCCAGTAGTGTCTCCCTGCTTAAGGCGTCAATATGCAGGCCTCCACAGTTCTCCAAAATGGCGCCGCCTCCCCTCCCCAGCGCCCGCTTGGCGCGAATTAATATGCTGGGCACAAATTAATATACTGGGCGCTTCTGCCCGACTCACCCTCGATGGAGACCTCAGTAAGGGGTCCCTCGCCTCCCGATGGATGTGAGACTGGGAGGCGTCAGGACTCCGCGTCCAGCCGGCCGCCTCCTGGCTCTGTATGCCGGGCGGGGGGACGGGGTCTCAGGCGGGCGTGAGGATTTTGCTCCGGGTCACCAGCGCTGTCACAGGGAGGAGGTCGGGCGCCGGCGGTGGTGTGCTGGCAGCGTCTGTTACCTCGCGGCACCCGCGAGGCGTGCCGGATGGCTCGCGAGCTCCGGCGTCTGCAGGTCCAAGATGGCGGCGGGGTCACTAGCGGTGCGGGAGACGGCGTGGATCCCTCTCGCAGCCAGGCACCCGCTGGATTTCAGCGCCGCTACTCCGTGGGCTCTGTTAGGTACTGCTCTGGGCAAAGTGGTGAGGCAGCCAGGTCTCTGTCAGGGCACAGAATGCAGGATTTCTGGAGGATTTTTGCGGAGCTCAGTGAGAACACGTCTTCTCACATGCTCAGCCAAGCCACCCCCTGTAGTACTTTACCACCTTCCTCTGTGTTTGACCCTCCTGTCGGCCACTACCCCTGTGTTTCTTACCTCCTGCCTCTGTGTATGCATTTTGACACCCTGTACAAAGGGGTGGGGGGGCCCTTTTCAAAATTTGCTATGAGGCCCAGAGAGATCTAGTTACGCCCCTGTGCTGGGTGCTTCCACATTATACTACAGGCAGGACATTTCTGTCTATACAGATGGAAAAAATGTATTCCAAACCTTGCCAGAGCCATCTACAACGGCGAACCCTGGTGAGTATGCTTTCCTTCCCCAGGTAACCTAACAGGACTTCTTAGGGACCACCAGATGGATGGAGGAGACCTACCTACGTGTCAAGATAGGTAAGTATTCAGATGAAAGGGCTCTGAATGTAATAAAGTTTTATTTTTCATGTGTGTTTGTGTTTTTATTTAACTATTGGTTCTGCTTTTGAACTATGAGCCCAGTAAGCTCTTAAATGGGCCACATGCTGGGACTTGTGGTTCTCCAAGTCCCAGTATGCGTTCCAGGCTTGCTGGAACTCATAGTTCCACAGCAAAACCCAATGGTTTATTCAAATTTTTACACTTGAATCAGCCCGGTACCCACTGGGGGTGCCAGACGCGTTCCCGACAGTCATTTACCAGACGTCGGGATCCCGACTGTCAAAACAACGACAGCCCAACGGCCACTCGCTATTTTTCCTTGTGGGGGTCCACGACCCCCATAGAGGGAGAATAGAATACCCCCCGCAAGGGGTTTTTATGCGCTCGCCATGCTGTCTGAGTCCGGCTGTCCGGATCCCGAATGTCGGAACCCCATACCACACCCCTCACAGGCCAGGGGTACTGGGACTGCCTGGCCAGGTAAGTTCTGGAAGGGGGGACCCCTTTATCGGTGGGGTCCCCACTTCCCCAGGACCCCTGACCAGGCTGACCGGTTGGAGGGATGAATGCTTTCGCGGGGGGTACTTGTAGAAAAAGTCTCCCCTCGCCCCCCCGGCTGTGGCATTACCTTGCTGGCTGGTTGGGCCTGGGGCTGGTTCTTGAAATACGGGGGACCCCATTCGTTTTGTCCTCTGTATTTTGGGAACCAGGACCGGCCATTGGGCCTGGTGCTGGTTTAAAAAAATACGGGGAACCCTTACTTGTTTACTTGTTCGGGGGGGGAACGCCGTTTCAAAAAAATATATATTTATTTTTTACACTGACACCTGCACAGATCTGATTGATCCATGTAGGCTTCTGCTGATACGAATTAGTATTTAATGGCTGATAAATACAAATTCGTATTGAAAAAATACGTATGCATACGACATCAGTAAAATAGTCAGTAAAATATAAAAAACAAAACCTCTCATTGCTTGAGGATCCCACGTGATAAGCTGCTGTGAGCAGCTTATCATATGTGACCCAAGCTGAATTTATATAAAATATAAAATCAAAGGCGAGGAATTGGCTGGCAACTTGGGGCGGATGGAGGCCAGAACTGATTTTATATTTTATATAAATATACATTTACGCTGCAAGGTGAAGTTCCTTCGCCTTGCAAGCCAGCCTGCGACTGCAAGACTGAGTAAGGGGAGACTTACTTAAGCTGTAGCCATAGAGGGACACTGCAACCGATGGTCACAATGTCCCTCTAAACTGCCATTGCATCGCAGTTTGATATGATCACAAATGCCGGCAAGGGGTGGTATGCACCTCCTCCTGCATTTGCATTGCTTGAGGATCCCACATGATAAGCTGCTTATCATTTGCGACCCAAGAATAGAATAGAATAGAATCAACTTTATTGGCCATGTGTGCTTGCGCACACTAGGAATTTTTGGGGGATTTACAGTGCAGCATAAATCATGGCTAAGGGGGGGGGGGGGGGGGGAGGCATTACATACATTACATTGAGACATTACATGCGGGGACCACATTTTTAAAGGGCAAAATTCGCCCTGCCCCTCTAGCAGTGCCCCATTTAAACAGCCTCACGGAGAAGCCCAGCGCCGCCGCAGATGGCGATACCCGGCGCTTACCCGGCAGCGAAGCGACTTCGGGGGGGGCCAGGCCCGCCCCCTTTGATGACGGCGGCGGCTGGGCCCGCACCCTTTGATGAAATTTTTTTAAAAATATTTATTTTTTACACTGACACTTGCACGGATCTGAATGATCCATGTAGGCTTCTGCTGATACGAATTAGTATTTAATGGCTGATAAATACAAATTCGTATTGAAAAAATACGTATGCATACGACATCAGTAAAATATGAGAAAAAAAAAGAAAAAAAAACCTCCCCTCTGGTAATATCCACCCACTATTATTGCTTAGCACAAATCTCTGCGTATATATGTGCTCCCCATGGGAGATCGACACCAGCAAAGTTGCTTAGCAAAATTGTATGCCCCTTTACTCAGGCTGCAGTCGCAAAGGGTCACAGCCACCGATGGTCCCGATGTTCTTCTAAACTGCAATCACAGTTGGATACGATGGCAAATGGAGGCAGGGGGTGGAATGCACCTCCTCCTGCATTTGCATTGCTTAAGGATTGCACATGATAAACTATTGCAAGCAGCTTATCATATGCAATCCAAACTGAGAGCCTGATTCAGACCTGTTCTCTATGCTGGGGAAAAAAATGGTGTCTGCAGCGCTTAAGTGGGGAGGCGTCATGTAAAAAGCAACCCTGAGTGCGGCGAAACGCATCCCAAGGATTGGTCTGTCCATCAAGTACTGGAGACCGAGAGACCGGAACATCAACTCTCTAAAGCCTCTTAAAATCTGAGCTCTTTAGCCAGGTTGACAAAGCCGGCCTGAGCGCTCGAAACGCGTTTCCAAAGGATTCCCGCCTCATTTGTGACACCAACCTGCTGCACATCTGTGATACCAACTTGCTGCATGTCTGCACTTTAAACGTACTGACAGCCTGCCTAAATCATCGCTCCCCAGCAATGGCTATGACTGCCAGCTGCATGCGGCTGTCACCACATGAGAGTGTACAGGACACTGACCTAGGAAGAACGGAGAATAGCTTGTGCGGAAGGTACGGCCGTAGCAGTCCGGGACCATGGACCATCGGCTTCTCCACACAACAAGGTACTCCTGGTACCTCAACACACAGGACACATGTCACATGCTCTAACTTTCTATCTATAACGTGCAATACATCGCGCGCATCAAGTGCGGTCCAAAAATTAAGCCGGCCTGCGACTGCAAGCCTGAGTAAGAGGAGACTTACTTAGGCTGTAGTTGTAGAGGGTGAACGTGACCGATGGTCGCAGTGTCCTTGTAAACTGCCATTGCATCGCAGTTTGATATGATCACAAATGCCGGCAGGGGGTGGTATGCACCTCTTCCTGCATTTGCATTGCTTGAGGATCCCACGTGATAAGCTGCTGTGAGCAGCTTATCATATGTGACCCAACTGAATTTATATAAAATATAAAATCAAAGGCGAGGAATTGGCTGGCAACTTGGGGCGGATGGAGGCCAGAAATGATTTTATATTTTATATAAATATACATTTACGCTGCAAGGTGAAGTTCCTTTGCCTTACAAGCCGGCCTGCGACTGCAAGACTGAGTAAGGGGAGACTTACTTAAGCTGTAGCCATAGAGGGACACTGCAACCGATGGTCACAATGTCCCTTTAAACTGCCATTGCATCGCAGTTTGATTTGATCACAAATGCCGGCAAGGGGTGGTATGCACCTCCTCCTGCATTTGCATTGCTTGAGGATCCCACATGATAAGCTGCTTATCATTTGCGACCCAAGAATAGAATAGAATAGAATCAACTTTATTGGCCATGTGTGCTTGCGCACACTAGGAATTTTGGGGGATTTACAGTGCAGCATAAATCATGGATAAGGGGGGGGGATGCATTACATACATTACATTGAGACATTACATGCGGGGACCACATTTTTAAAGGGCAAAATTCGCCCTGCCCCTCTAGCAGTGCCCCACTTAAACAGCCTCACGGGGAAGCCCAGCGCCGCCGCAGACGGCGATACCCGCTGCTTACCCGGCAGCGAAGCGACTTCGGAGGGGCCAGGCCCGCCCCCTTTGATGACGGCAGCGGCTGGGCCCGCACCCTTTGATGACATTTTTTTTTTAAATATTTATTTTTTACACTGACACTTGCACGGATCTGAATGATCCATGTAGGCTTCTGCTGATACGAATTAGTATTTAATGGCTGATAAATACAAATTCGTATTGAAAAAATACGTATGCATACGACATCAGTAAAATATGAGAAAAAAAAAGAAAAACCTCCCCTCTGGTAATATCCACCCACTATTATTGCTTAGCACAAATCTCTGCGTGTATATGTGCTCCCCATGGGTGATCGACACCAGCAAAGTTGCTTAGCAAAATTGCTTAGAAAAATTGCTTAGCACAGATCTCTACGTGTGTATGCCCCTTTTTTCAGGCTGCAGTCGCAAAGGGTCACAGCCACCGATGGTCCCGATGTTCTTCTAAACTGCAATCACAGTTTGATACGATGGAAAATGGAGGCAGGGGTAAAATGCACCTCCTCCTGCATTTGCATTGCTTAAGGATTGCACATGATAAACTATTGCAAGCAGCTTATCATATGCAATCCAAACTGAGAGCCTGATTCAGACCTGTTCTCTATGCTGGGGAAAAAAAATGGTGTCTGCAGCGCTTAAGTGGGGAGGCGTCATGTAAAAAGCAACCCTGAGTGCGGCGAAACGCATCCCAAGGATTGGTCTGTCCATCAAGTACTGGAGACCGAGAGACCGGAACATCAACTCTCTAAAGCCTCTTAAAATCTGAGCACTTTAGCCAGGTTGACAAAGCCGGCCTGAGCGCTCGAAACGCGTTTCCAAAGGATTCCTGCCTCATCTGTGACACCAACCTGCTGCACATCTGTGATACCAACTTGCTGCATGTCTGCACTTTAAACGTACTGACAGCCTGCCTAAATCATCGCTCCCCAGCAATGGCTATGACTGCCAGCTGCATGCAGCTGTCACCACGTGAGAGTGTACAGGACACTGACCTAGGAAGAACGGAGATCAGCTTGTGCGGAAGGTACGGCCGTAGCAGTCCGGGACCATGGACCATCGGCTTCTCCACACAGTAAGGTACTCCTGGTACCTCAACACACAGGACACATGTCACATGCTCTAACTTTCTATCTATAACGTGCAATACATCGCGCGCATCAAGTGCAGTCCAAAAATTAAGCCGGCCTGCGACTGCAAGCCTGAGTAAGAGGAGACTTACTTAGGCTTTAGTCGTAGAGGGTGAACGTGACCGATGGTCGCAGTGTCCTTGTAAACTGCCATTGCATCGCAGTTTGATATGATCACAAATGCCGGCAGGGGGTGGTATGCACCTCCTACTGCATTTGCATTGCTTGAGGATCCCACGTGATAAGCTGCTGTGAGCAGCTTATCATATGTGACCCAAGCTGAATTTATATAAAATATAAAATCAAAGGCGAGGAATTGGCTGGCAACTTGGGGCGGATGGAGGCCAGAACTGATTTTATATTTTATATAAATATACATTTACGCTGCAAGGTGAAGTTCCTTCGCCTTGCAAGCCAGCCTGCGACTGCAAGACTGAGTAAGGGGAGACTTACTTAAGCTGTAGCCATAGAGGGACACTGCAACCGATGGTCACAATGTCCCTCTAAACTGCCATTGCATCGCAGTTTGATTTGATCACAAATGCCGGCAAGGGGTGGTATGCACCTCCTCCTGCATTTGCATTGCTTGAGGATCCCACATGATAAGCTGCTTATCATTTGCGACCCAAGAATAGAATAGAATAGAATCAACTTTATTGGCCATGTGTGCTTGCGCACACTAGGAATTTTTTGGGGATTTACAGTGCAGCATAAATCATGGATAAGGGGGGGGGGGGGGAGGCATTACATACATTACATTGAGACATTACATGCGGGGACCACATTTTTAAAGGGCAAAATTCGCCCTGCCCCTCTAGCAGTGCCCCACTTAAACAGCCTCACGGGGAAGCCCAGCGCCGCCGCAGACGGCGATACCCGGTGCTTACCCAGCAGCGAAGCGACTTCGGAGGGGCCAGACCCGCCCCCTTTGATGAGGGCGGCGGCTGGGCCCGCACCCTTTAATGACATTTTTTTTAAAATATTTATTTTCTACACTGACACTTGCACGGATCTGAATGATCCATGTAGGCTTCTGCTGATACGAATTAGTATTTAATGGCTGATAAATACAAATTCGTATTGAAAAAATAGTATGCATACGACATCAGTAAAATATGAGAAAAAAAAAGAAAAACCTCCCCTCTGGTAATATCCACCCACTATTATTGCTTAGCACAAATCTCTGCGTGTATATGTGCTCCCCATGGGAGATCGACACCAGCAAAGTTGCTTAGCAAAATTGCTTAGAAAAATTGCTTAGCACAGATCTCTACGTGTGTATGCCCCTTTACTCAGGCTGCAGTCGCAAAGGGTCACAGCCACCGATGGTCCCGATGTTCTTCTAAACTGCAATCACAGTTTGATACGATGGCAAATGGAGGCAGGGGGTGGAATGCACCTCCTCCTGCATTTGCATTGCTTAAGGATTGCACATGATAAACTATTGCAAGCAGCTTATCATATGCAATCCAAACTGAGAGCCTGATTCAGACCTGTTCTCTATGCTGGGAAAAAAAATGGTGTCTGCAGCGCTTAAGTGGGGAGGCGTCACGTAAAAAGCAACCCTGAGTGCGGCGAAACGCATCCCAAGGATTGGTCTGTCCATCAAGTACTGGAGACCGAGAGACCGGAACATCAACTCTCTAAAGCCTCTTAAAATCTGAGCACTTTAGCCAGGTTGACAAAGCCGGAAACGCGTTTCCAAAGGATTCCCGCCTCATCTGTGACACCAACCTGCTGCACATCTGTGATACCAACTTGCTGCATGTCTGCACTTTAAACGTACTGACAGCCTGCCTAAATCATCGCTCCCCAGCAATGGCTATGACTGCCAGCTGCATGCGGCTGTCACCACGTGAGAGTGTACAGGACACTGACCTAGGAAGAACGTAGATCAGCTTGTGCGAACGGTACGGCCGTAGCAGTCCGGGACCATGGACCATCGGCTTCTCCACACAACAAGGTACTCCTGGTACCTCAACACACAGGACACATGTCACATGCTCTAACTTTCTATCTATAACGTGCAATACATCGTGCGCATCAAGTGCAGTACAAAAATTAAGCCGGCCTGCGACTGCAAGCCTGAGTAAGAGGAGACTTACTTAGGCTGTAGTCATAGAGGGTGAACGTGACTGATGGTCTCAGTGTCCTTATAAACTGCCATTGCATCGCAGTTTGATATGAACACAAATGCCGGCAGGGGGTGGTATGCACCTCCTCCTGCATTTGCATTGCTTGAGGATCCCACGTGATAAGCTGCTGTGAGCAGCTTATCATATGTGACCCAAGCTGAATTTATATAAAATATAAAATCAAAGGCGAGGAATTGGCTGGAATTTGGGGCGGATGGAGGCCAGAACTGATTTTATATAAATATACATTTACACTGCAAGGTGAAGTTCCTTCACCTTGCAAGCCAGCCTGCGACTGCAAGACTGAGTAAGGGGAGACTTACTTAAGCTGTAGCCATAGAGGGACACTGCAACCGATGGTCACAATGTCCCTCTAAACTGCCATTGCATCGCAGTTTGATATGATCACAAATGCCGGCAAGGGGTGGTATGCACCTCCTCCTGCATTTGCATTGCTTGAGGATCCCACATGATAAGCTGCTTATCATTTGCGACCCAAGAATAGAATAGAATAGCATTGCAGCATCAAGCATGGATAAGGGGGGGGGGGGGAGGCATTACATACATTACATTGAGACATTACATGCGGGGACCACATTTTTAAAGGGCAAAATTCGCCCTGCCCCTCTAGCAGTGCCCCACTTAAACAGCCTCACGGGGAAGCCCAGCGCCGCCGCAGACGGCGATACCCGGTGCTTACCCAGCAGCGAAGCGACTTCGGAGGGGCCAGACCCGCCCCCTTTGATGAGGGCGGCGGCTGGGCCCGCACCCTTTGATGACATTGCGGCCCGGGCACGCCCCTCTTGTGACATTGGCGGCCCGGGCCCGCCCCCTTTGATGACATCAGCGGGCCCGGTCCACCTCCCAGCGCCCTGCCCGCTCTAAATGCTAGAGGCTGGAGTTGGGCCCTCCCTGGGCTGAGTTCCACGCCTCTGCCCCCTATAGTCTAATCATACATCCTACCTGGGGGGGACGGGGGGTGCTGCCACAGGATAGATGGCTCCTGCATCTGCTGATGATGGGGGACAGCGGCTTGGTTCTGTGGGACTGATATATCCCCTGTCCTGGCCGGGTGCCGCCTCCAGGTGCCGATGGGGGCCACCGTTACCTCTGGGGGTCATCATGCCGGGGACCGTGCCTGCGGCCAGGTCCTGAGCCTCTGGTGCCGTCCCCGGGGGCTGAGCTGTGCGCCGCTGGCTGGGGCCTGGTCCACTGCCGTGTCATCCAGTGCTGCATCTCCGTGCATCTCCTGCAGTTGCAGTGAGCCCTCCCCGGCTGGGGTGGGGGGGAGTGGTCACCGTGCCGCCATCCGTCCTCCTCCTACGCCGTACTCCGTCCAGGGCGCCCTTTCTGAGGCCCCTACCGGAAGCTCAGCTAAATTTAGATAAAATATAACATCAAAGGCGAGTGATTGGCTGGCAACTTGGGGCGGATGGAGGCCAGAACTGATGTTACATTTTATATAAATATAAATATATGCTTCAAGGTGAAGTTCCTTCGCCTTACAAGCCGGCCTGCAACTGCAAGACTGAGAAAGCGGAGACTTACCTAAGCTGTAGCCATAGAGGGACACTGCAACCGATGGTCACAATGTCCCTCTAAACTGCCATTGCATCGCAGTTTGATATGATCACAAATGCCGGCAAGGGGTGGTATGCACCTCCTCCTGCATTTGCATTGCTTGAGGATCCCACATGATAAGCTGCTTATCATTTGCGACCCAAGAATAGAATAGAATAGAATCAACTTTATTGGCCATGTGTCCTTGCGCACACTAGGAATTTTTTGTGGATTTACAGTGTAGCATCAAGCACTGGGGGGGGGGGGACGGCATTACATACATTACATTGAGACATTACATGCGGGGACCACATGTCCGACGAGCAGCACAGCGCATAGGCAGCCATCAGTGGCGCCACTGGTCTCTGCAGCAGCCAGGTAGGTAACGATATAAGTAGTGTTCCCGCTAGGCTGCTTTAGCTCTAGCAGCGCCCCGCTAAAACAGCCCCACGGGGAAGCAAAGTGCCGCCGTAGATGGCGATGCCCAGCGCTTCCTCAGCAGCAAACCGACTTCGGAGGGGCCGGGCCCGCCCCCTTTGGTGACGGCGGTGGCCGGGCCCGCCCCCTTTGATGAGGGCAGCGGCCCGGGCATGCCCCTCTTGTGTCAATGGCGGCCCGGTCCGCCCCCGGCGCCCTGCCCGCTCTAACTGCTAGAGTGAACACTAATAAGCAGGGACAGTACAGTTTTCACACAGGGAACACATACCTGCCGAGCTGCACAGCACCTAGGCAGCCATCAGCGGCACCACTGGTCATTGCAGCAGCCAGGTATGTAACAATATAAGCCGGGACAGTACAGTATCACACAGGGAACACATACCTGCCGAGCTGCACAGCGCCTAGGCAGCCATCAGAGGCGCCACTGGTTGCTGCGGACTCCTGCATCTGCTGATGCTGCGGGACAGCAGCTTGGGCCTGATCTTTCCCCTGTCCTGGCCGGAAGCCGCCTCCAGGTGCCGATGGGGGCCACCGTCACCTCGGGGGTCATCATGCCGGGGACCGTGCCTGTGGCCGGGTCCTGAGCCTATGGTGCCGTACCCGGGGGCTGAGCTGTGCGCTGCTGGCTGCGGCCTGGTCCAGTGTGGCGTCATCCAGTGCCGCATCTCCGTGCATCTCCTGCCGTTGCAGTGCGCCCGCCCCGGCCGGGGTGGGGGGGGAGTAGTCACCGTGCCGCCATCCGTCCTCCCCCTCCGCCGTCATGGCGCCCTTTCTCCGCCCCGTACCGGAAGCTCAGCTAAATTTATATAAAATATAACATCAAAGGTGAAAGATTGGCTGGCAACTTGGGGCGGATGGAGGCCAGAACTGATGTTATATTTTATATAAATATACACTTACGCTGCAAGGTAAAGTTTTCTTCACCTCGCAAGCCAGCCTGCGACTGCAAGACTGAGTAAGATGAGACTTACTTAAGCTGTAGTCGTATAGGAACACCCCAACCAATGGTCGCAATGACCCGCTACACTGCCATTGCATCGCAGTTTGATATGATCACAAATGCCAGCAGGGGGTGGTAAGCACCTCCTCCTGCATTTGCATTGCTTGAGGATCCCACATGATAAGCTGCTGTGAACAACTTATCATATGTGACCGAAGCTGAATTTATATAAAATATAACATCAAAGGCTGGCAACTTGGGGCGGATGGAGGCCAGAACTGATGTTATATTCTCTATAAATATACATTTACGCTGCATGGTGAAGTTATCTCCCCATGTGACTCCAATATCTTCGGCCACTTAAAAAACAAACACTTAAAGGTGAACGGTTCACCTGTGACAAGGAGGTGCAGGAGACCGTGGAAACCTGGATTCATCAGCAACCAAGGAGTTTCTACACTGAATCCATCCACTCCCTTGTTACGCGCTGGATCATTGCATCAATGTCAATTATGTGTAGTTGTAATGTTACACATGAACTGTAATTAAATATTCTTTGATTAAAATATTGTTTACATACAACCGTAGTCTCCCTTTTCATTTGGGCACACCTTATATATGGTCTGTATACCCCATTTTCTATGCAGATGTCATTTGTTCAGTATGTAAATGGTAGTGTCTACAAAACTCCTATGGACAAATCTCTACTTACATTCCAGCAAATGTGATTGTAAAACTCATTATGGCCCTTATTCTGGTTGCCACGCAGGGAACGGTGGTGGCACTGTGCATACGCAACCAGGACAGCGGGCGGGGGTGGCCCCATTAGCGTATGGGAGTGTTTCATGGACGTTCCTATAAGAACTCAGGGCGTTCTCATGCTAATGAGGCCATGATGTGGGGGGTGGGCAGCTGCTGATATCACCGGATGTCAGCTGCCCCCCCATTTCCTTCCCAGTGTGCCCACATATGTAAGTGCCTTGAAAGTCACTTTTATTTGCATGCACGCACCACATCCTTCAATGGTCGGCAACCATCAAAAGATGTGGCCGTTCCCTCCTGGCCTGTGAATGGATGTTACTTTGTGGATGTTACTGCAACAGCCAACCATTTACAAGGCGGGCTTTGGTGTAATCACAACGCGGCAAATTTACAGCCTTGCGAATCAACCAGAATAATCCCCTATATGTAAATTACAAGACAGGAAGTGATCACATACTCACCTGCTATTAAATGGTGCCCTCCGGGATACCAGGGGTAGGGGGTGCGGGAATTCCAGCAGATGTAACGGGATGCACTTCTGGAAGTCAGAACATTGCCTCTAAATTCCGGAGTCCCCTGTGCATTCCGGGAGTGCGGACCAGCATGGATTGGAGTCTACGAAAAGGGGGGGAATCACTGATATCATTTCTCTGACTGAGCCCTGAAATGTCTTTTTCGCAATTATCATACATTGAATGCTGTTAAATCTATGTATTACATGACATGCAAATAATAGTAAAGCGTGGAGCAGATACTGTAAAAAACAATATATGTAATTCAACGTAGTGGAACGATCACATTGTAAATAAGCTGGAAACTGATTATAGCCGCCGGCCAATGTAACAGGTGAAGAATAGTCAGTGCGACGAGCTGACGCCTGGGAACCGTGTAATGTATATTGAGCTCTGTAAGTACCCACCTGAAGTAGCCCAAGTAGCCCAACCCTGAGAGGGAGAGTGATCAGATAGTATACAGGGCATTCCGGGGGAAATACAGAAACCAGGGTCTCCTTATAGAACAGATGCTAAACCAACTAAAATACTGATTTATTAGAAGATGATTATAATACAGTTCCGCCATCCGGTGCGTTGTCGGCCGCTGGAGTCGGCATTTCAGCTCACACCGGCCGGGGAGGGACGGGCTGAAATAAGTGACCAGTGGCTTTGCGTGGCTAAACCTAATCCTAATGAGCACAAACAGCGTGATAAAATACATCAATAGAGTATCACCCCATCTCCTTGGGGCTAATTCAGACCTGATCACGTGGCTGCGAATTTGCATATCAGCCGATTCTTCATAAACTGCACATGCGCACGGCCCCTATAACCCATTTCAAGTCCTTCTATTCCATTCCAGACTCTTCACCCACTCTACTATTGTAGCAGCATCCTCCTCTCCCCCCCATGTCAGCCTGCCCACCTACACCCCTGCTCTAGCAGCATCCTCCTCTCCCCCCATATCAGCCTGCCCACCTACACCCCTGCTCTAGCAGCATCCTCCTCTCCCCCCCATGTCAGCCTGCCCACCTACACCCCTGCTCTAGCAGCATCCTCCTCTCCCCCCATGTCAGCTTGCCCACCTACACCCCTGCTCTAGAAGCATCCTCCTCTCCCCCCATGTCAGCCTGCCCACCTACACCCCTGCTCTAGCAGCATCCTCCTCTCCCCCATGTCAGCCTGCCCACCTACACCCCTGCTCTAGCAGCATCCTCCTCTCCCCCCATGTCAGCCTGCCCACCTACACCCCTGCTCTAGCAGCATCCTCCTCTCCCCCCATGTCAGCTTGCCCACCTACACCCCTGCTCTAGCAGCATCCTCCTCTCCCCCCATGTCAGCTTGCCCACCTACACCCCTGCTCTAGAAGCATCCTCCTCTCCCCCCATGTCAGCCTGCCCACCTACACCACTGCTCTAGCAGCATCCTCCTCTCCCCCCATGTCAGCCTGCCCACCTACACCCCTGCTCTAGCAGCATCCTCCTCTCCCCCCATGTCAGCCTGCCCACCTACACCCCTGCTCTAGCAGCATCCTCCTCTCCCCCATGTAAGCCTGCCCACCTACACCCCTGCTCTAGCAGCATCCTCCTCTCCCCCCATGTCAGCCTGCCCACCTACACCCCTGCTCTAGCAGGATCCTCCTCTCCCCTAATGTCAGCCTGCCCACCTACACCCCTGCTCTAGCAGCATCCTCCTCTCCCCCAATATCAGCCTGCCCACCTACACCTCTGCTCTAGCAGCATCCTCCTCTCCCCCCATGTCAGCCTGCCCATCTACACCGCTGCTCTAGCAGCATCCTCCTCTCCCCCCATGTCAGCCTGCCCACCTACACCCCTGCTCTAGCAGCATCCTCCTCTCCCCCCATGTCAGCCTGCCCACCTACACCCCTGCTCTAGCAGCATCCTCCTCTTCCCCCATGTCAGCCTGCCCACCTACACCCCTGCTCTAGCAGCAGCCTCCTCTCCCCCCATGTCAGCCTGCCCACCTACACCCCTGCTCTAGCAGGATCCTCCTCTCCCCTAATGTCAGCCTGCCCACCTACACCCCTGCTCTAGCAGCATCCTCCTCTCCCCCAATATCAGCCTGCCCACCTACACCTCTGCTCTAGCAGCATCCTCCTCTCCCCCCATGTCAGCCTGCCCATCTACACCGCTGCTCTAGCAGCATCCTCCTCTCCCCCCATGTCAGCCTGCCCACCTACACCCCTGCTCTAGCAGCATCCTCCTCTCCCCCCATGTCAGCCTGCCCACCTACACCCCTGCTCTAGCAGCATCCTCCTCTTCCCCCATGTCAGCCTGCCCACCTACACCCCTGCTCTAGCAGCAGCCTCCTCTCCCCCCATGTCAGCCTGCCCACCTACACCCCTGCTCTAGCAGCATCCTCCTCTCCCCCCATGTCAGCCTGCCCACCTATACCCCTGCACTAGCAGCATCCTCCTCTCCACCCATGTCAGCCTGCCCACAGACACCCCTGCTCTAGCAGCATCCTCCTCTCCCCCCATGTCAGCCTGCCCACCGACACCCCTGCTCTAGCAGCATCCTCCTCTCCCCCCATGTCAGCCTGCCCACCGACACCCCTGCTCTAGCAGCATCCTTCTCTCCCCCCATGTGAGTCTGCCCAACTACACCCCTGCTCTAGCAGCATCCTCCTCTCTCCCCATGTCAGCCTGCCCACCTACACCCCTGCCCTAGCAGCATCCTCCTCTCCCCCCATGTCAGCCTGCCCACCTACACCCCTGCTCTAGCAGCATCCTCCTCTCCCCCCATGTGAGCCTGCCCACCTACACCCCTGCTCTAGCAGCATCCTCCTCTCTCCCCATGTCAGCCTGCCCACCTACACCCCTGCTCTAACAGCATCCTCCTTTCCCCCATGTCAGAATGCCCACCTACACCCCTGCTCTAGCAGCATCCTCCTCTCCCTCCATGTCAGCCTGCCCACCTACACCCCTGCTCTAGCAGCATCCTCCTCTCCCCCCATATCAGCCTGCCCACCTACACCCCTGCTCTAGCAGCATCCTCCTCTCTCCCCATGTCAGCCTGCCCACCTACACCCCTGCCCAAGCAGCATCCTCCTCTCCCCCCATGTCAGCCTGCCCACCTACACCCCTGCTCTAACAGCATCCTCCTTTCCCCCATGCCAGCCTGCCCACCTACACCCCTGCTCTAGCAGAATCCTCCTCTCCCCCCATGTCAGCCTGCCCACCTACACCCCTGTTCTAGCAGAATCCTCCTCTCCCCCCATGTCAGCCTGCCCACCTACACCCCTGCTCTAGCAGCAGCCTCCTCTCCCCCCATGTCAGCCTGCCCACCTACACCCCTGCTCTAGCAGCATCCTCCTCTCCCCCCATGTCAGCCTGCCCACCTACACCCCTGCTCTAGCAGCATCCTCCTCTCCCCCAATGTCAGCCTGTCCACCTACACCCCTGCTCTAGCAGAATCCTCCTCTCCCCCCATGTCAGCCTGCCCACCTACACCCCTGCTCTAGCAGCACCCTCCTCTCCCCCCATGTCAGCCTGCCCACCTACACACCTGCTCTAGGAGCATCCTCCTCTCCCCCATGTCAGCCTGCCCACCGACACCCCTGCTCTAGCAGCATCCTCCTATCCCCCCATGTCAGCCTGCCCACCGACACCCCTGCTCTAGCAGCATCCTCCTCTCCCCCCATGTGAGCCTGCCCACCTACACCCCTGCTCTAGCAGCATCCTCCTCCCTCCCCATGTCAGCCTGCCCACCTACACCCCTGCTCTAACAGCATCCTCCTTTCCCCCATGTCAGCCTGCCCACCTACACCTCTGCTCTAGCAGCACCCTCCTCTCCCCCCATGTCAGCCTGCATACCTACACCCCTGCTCTAGCAGCATCCTCCTCCCCCCCCCCATGTCAGCCTGCCCACCTACACCCCTGCTCTAGCAGCATCCTCCTCTCCCCCCATGTCAGCCTGCCCACCTACACCCCTGCTCTAGCAGCATCCTCCTCTCCCCCCATGTCAGCCTGCATACCTACACCCCTGCTCTAGCAGCATCCTCCTCCCCCCCCCCCATGTCAGCCTGCCCACCTACACCCCTGCTCTAGCAGCATCCTCCTCTCCCCCCATGTCAGCCTGCCCACCTACACCCCTGCTCTAGCAGCATCCTCCTCTCCCCCCATGTCAGCCTGCCCACCTACACCCCTGCTCTAGCAGCATCATCCCCTCCCCCCATGTCAGCCTGCCCACCTACACCCCTGCTCTAGCAGCATCCTCCTCTCCCCCCATGTTAGCCTGCCCACCTACACCCCTGCTCTAGCAGCATCCTCCTCTCCCCCCATGTCAGCCTGCCCACCTACACCCACCTACGACCTAGGAGGCAGGGCGGGAGGAGGTGGGGCAGCGATGAGAGAAGAGGACAGCGGGCAGGAGGAGGCAGGTGCATCCAGCAGCTGGGCACTGTGCGGCAGGCACTGCCGCTGACCGGGGACGGTCGGGAACTGATATATGTTACTGTATATGTATGGTGAGGTCTCGAGGAAGTGACGGGGCAGCGGCTAGCAGCGGGGCAATGTGCGGCACTAAAGCATGGGAGCGGGAGAGTGTATATCTATGGTTTTACTTTTTTTTTGTGGGCTATGAGGTGTTACCTGCAGGCGTCGTAATGGGCGTTACCTAGGTCACGTGGGTACGACCCTAATGAATCTTTTTAAAATAACTATGCCCTCCCCTCAGTGTAATTGTCTGGTAGTTTATATTGCAGCATTTCACACTAAGGGCCTGATTCAGCAAGGCTCGGTAATCAGGGGTCAACTGCTGCTTGGCGAGCCCATAACAACCATCCGAACGCTCCGTCAGTACCATGCGAGGGAGTGTACTCACACACAGCCCCTCGCACACAGCTGGGTTAAGGCTCTGGAGGGCCGAGGGGACTTTTGACAGGGGGGCCCTGAGGTCTAACATTAAAATCATATTACAAATTTGTGTGCGTGTATGCATGTGTGTGTGTGTGTATGTATGTGTGTGTGTGCATGCATGTGTGTGTGTGTGTGTGTGTATGTATGCATGTGTGTTTGTGTATGTATGTGTGTGTATGCATGTGTGTGTGTATGTATGTGTGTGTGTATGCATGTGTGTGTGTGTACACATACATATCTTTTATTTACATATTAGAGCCTGTGTGACCCAGAAATGTTGCAAATATGCTGTTTAATAAATGCAATGTAATATAATGGTTTAATACTGCAGTGCCATGCGTGGTCTGAATTCATTCCTGTCCATCAGCAGGGGGATGTAATGGGATGCCGGCAGTCAGAATATCAATGCAGACCTCCCAATCAGTGGTGTAACTACAGAGGGTGCAGGGGATGCAACTGCTGTGGGGCACGGGGGCAATCCCCTACACCCTATTTTAAGTTGATTTTTTTTTTTTTTAAATAGTAGTGCCGCCTTGGCAGAGGCTGCGCCACTATCCTGTTACTCCCCCCTTCATCGCCGGGTGGGAGCAGGAAACACAGCGGCTGCAGGAGCCTATATGAGTACTAATTCTGTCACTATGGTGGGTGGGAGCAGCAGGAAGCCCAGTGGCTGCCGGCTCTCAAGAGACCAGTGGCACCCTGGCGGCATGTCACCTTACCCCCTCTCATCTGGCTGCCGGCACCTGAGGAGCAGGAAACACAGCGGCTGCAGGAGCCTATATGAGTACTAATTCTGTCACTATGGTGGGTGGGAGCAGCAGGAAGCCCAGTGGCTGCCGGCTCTCAAGAGACCAGTGGCACCCTGGCGGCATGTCACCTTACCCCCTCTCATCTGGCTGCCGGCACCTGAGGAGACATGTGAGTCACTGTGGCAGCAGGGGAAGGAGAAGACCCAGCGGCTGCAGGAGCACCGGAGGAGAAAAGTTACTGCAGCTGTGGGAGGTGGAGGAGGCCTGCGGCTGCCAGCGCTGTGAATGTAAGTCCCTCCATCGCTAGTGAAATCAAGACATGCATCCTCTCCTCTTCCCCTATCACCCTCTGTAACCTCACCTCGTCACATCACCTCACCAACTCTATCCCTGCCACCCCCTCACAATCTCTCCCCTCACCACATCTCGCCCCGTCACCTCACCCCTGACCTGCATCCTCTCCTCCCCCTCATCATCCCATGTCACCTGACCACCTCTTGCCCCCGTCACCTCACCCCTGACCTGCATCCTCTCTTCCCCTCATCATCCCTAGTCACCTGACCACCTCTTGCCCCGTCACCTCACCCCTGACCTGCATCCTCTCCTCCCCCTCATCATCCCATGTCACCTGACCACCTCTTGCCCCCGTCACCTCACCCCTGACCTGCATCCTCTCTTCCCCTCATCATCCCTAGTCACCTGACCACCTCTCGCCCCGTCACCTCACCCCTGACCTGCATCCTCTCCTCCCCCTCATCATCCCTAGTCACCTCACCAGCTCTTGCCCGCCCATCACCTCACCCCCTCTCTATCTCACTCCTGCTGCTCTCTGTCTCCCCTCTCTCCACCTTCTCTTTTTAGCACCTGACCCACCCCCCATAGAAGCATTGTAGTGACAAAGGTGGTGGTTGGAGGCCATTTCAAGATTTTGCTATTGGGCCCTGAAAGTTCTAGTTACCCCCTGATCCCAATCATAAGTATGTGGGGCAGGCCAGCGTCAGGCTGGAAGAAAATTAGGTTTTGGCAATAGTGGCGGAGTTAGGGTTAGGCTGTGGGCAGGAGGGTTCGGCCACTAGAAAGAAGGGGGGTTAGGGTTAGGCTGTGGGGCACGAAGGTTAGGCACTAGCAAGGAGGGATAGGATGATGGCATCTGTATTCTGACTGCCGGCATCTACACCACCAGTCATCTGCATGTATTTCATAAATAGTATACGAGTATACATACATATATATGTATATACATAGCCTATAGGGCATACACAGACACATACCATACATAGACACAGGGCATATATGCACATAAACCATACATATACACAGGGCATATATGCACATATACCATACATACACACAGGACATACACACACACATACCATGCATACACATGTGGCATAAACACACACTATGTTTATAAAAACACACAAGCTATAGACATTATTAAAGCAAATAAGCCCCACAAGCAATCACACCCACTGCTGCTACCAAGACATCACAGTGCTCACTGGGCCAGCATACAGTGATGTATTAATGGTTCTTACACTCCTCACCCCATTGCCTATGCCCCTTCTGCTGACACCAACAACAAAGCACACATACCTGGGGAGTCAGCCTCACCAGGACAGAAGTAGCTGGGCCAGGCAAAATACACTTGGGTCATCTGTAAGTGGCCCCCCTCTGATGATTTTAGGTGTCAAATGTGTGTCCCAATACTCATTAACCCTCGCAAGAGGGATTTTTCTGAATAAGAAGCTGGAGCTTGAATAAGAAGTGAATAAGAAGCCAACTTCAGCCTCGTCAACTTAAATCTGTGTGGGAAGGGGGATATATAGCCTTTGAGTAAAAAGAAATATAAAAATATATGATACAGCCAGTACAGGCTATGGCGAGGGAGCCAGTGACAGGGACTATAGAGAGGTAGGGCAGGGGGAGCAGAGGCGGTCCTGCAGCGATGCATAACCCACAGCAGAGAGTGCCGGCACCGGGAAGGGTGATCCCTGGAGCGGACAAGGGCCTGTGCAGTGCTGTGAGCTGCTGACCTGTAAGGAGCGGAGGCTGCGCAGCTGTGTGTGACCAGGAACCGCGCTGCCCCCACTAGCTGCCAACCACAGGAGGAGCCCCAAACCCAGAGAGAACAGAATGATGTTGTTGTGTGCTGCCGAGGTGTCCTACATAGTGCCTGCCCGTGGAGGAGCTGAGAGATTAAAGACTAGAACCTCAAGGAAGAAGGTGCTGAGGGGGTAAATTACCTAGGAGCACACCCAGCCGGAGGATTCCCCCGGGGTTGCTCCGAAGAAGATAGAGGACGCAGCAAGTGGAGACCAAGGCGCGCAGGCACCGCGGAGGACACCCTCTCTCGAGGAACCAGAAGTGTGGAGGACACGCAAAGGACCCCTAGCTGGAAAGACCTGTAGAAGCCCCCTCAGTAATGCGGAGCTGCCCTGTGAGATGCCTGCCCGAAAGTGAGCTTTGAACACGATGCAACATCAAGGACAAGAGCCACTCAGAGGACAGGGGACAGCCCAGCGGAGGAGAGGACAGAGGAAGATCCCCAGCCTGATAGGAGCCGGGGGTGGACGCAGAGGCCGACCCAGAACAGCACGACAGGCGGAGCCGAGGACGACCCAGCACCTCCTGCTGCAGGTCAGGAGCCGAAGACACAACTAGCAGAGAAGTAACTGTCACTGATTTACAGAAGAGGAACTATCTGGGATAATTAAAAAGTTCTGTAACACAATGCAGTAACTGTAATTGAAGGGGATCTATACCTACCTAGCAGAGGAGCAGCCACAGTCATTACACCGCACTTGCAAACTTCATGTTACAGTGGTTTGTTGCGATGCGCAGCATCCCGGGTGTGCTGTGGTGCGAGTCCAAAAGGAGTTGTGGGTGAGACAGAGAAGCGCTACAGGTGGCGGGGAGTACCACCTTATCCCGGGTGCTTGTGCCCCTCCTTCCTGATATTGCCACATAGTCCTTACGCTGCCATCTCTGCCCATGGCATTCCTCCGCCCCACGAGGCTGCCCCATAGAATTCCACTGCCCATAGTATTCCTTCCCTTCCTCCGCCCCTAGCATTATGCTGCCCACTCTGCCCCCTAGCATTCCACTGCCCACACTTAGGTCGACAGTCATTAGGTCAACACCGTTGGGTCGACAGGTAGCAAGGTCGACATGTGTGAAGGTCAACAGGTGTCTAGGTCGACATGGGACAAGGTCGACATGGGTTTTGGTCGACAAATGCATTAGGTATACATGGGTTAGGTCGACAGTTCGACATGGGTTTTTTTCACTGTTTTTTTTTACCCAAATGTCGACCCAGTCGACATGGATGCAGTTGGAAGTCAACTGCAGCCCCTCGCATCACTTGCTTCGGGCACGGTGCCTCGCTGCGCTCGGCACACTATTTTACTCTCCCACCATGCCCTAGTGGATGGTAGGGCATGAAATGCCACCTGTCGGCACAAAAAACAGTGTAAAAACCCATATCGACCTAACCCATGTCGACCTAGACACCTGTCGACCTTCATCCATGTTGACCTTGCTGCCTGTCGACCCAACAGTGTTGACCTAATGACTGTCGACTTAACTGTGGTCGATAATACGACCGTATCCCGAGTTCATCACGGGTGGAGGGTAAGTGTTAAATGTACTCTATGATATATATATATATATATATATATTTATTATTTATTTATTAGCAGTTTCTTATATAGCGCACACAGATTCCGCAGCGCTTTACAGAGAGAATATTTGACCATTCACATCAGTCCCTGCCCCAGTGGAGCTTACAATCTATATTCCCTACCACATGTACACGCACACACAGACATTCTAGGGTTAATTTTGTTGGGAGCCAAATTAGCCTAGCAGTATATTTTTGGATTGTGGGAGGAAACCGGAGTACCCGGAGGAAACCCACGCAAGTACGGGGAGAATATACAAACTCTGCACAGTTAGGGCCATGGTGGGTATTGAACCCATGACCTCAGTGCTGTGAGGCAGTAATGCTAACCATTACACCATCCATACTGCCCATGGATGAGTGCACACTAGCACAGTAGAGTGTTAAATGTACTCTATGATATATATATATATATATATATATATATATATATATATATATATATATATATATATATATATATATATATATATATATATATATATATATATATATATATATATATATATATATATATATATATATAGACATTATATATATGTAGTTTTGTATTTGTAATTTGATCCTGAAGACGGGGGCTGCGACCCCCCATCTCCTATGGATTAAAATTTGTCCTACCTTTTCTACAAACAATACAGTCTCTGAATGCCGCTTTCTTCGTTCATCTCTCTCTCTCTCTCTCTCTCTCAGAAAGAATAAGCAGCACTCACCAGTCTGTAGTTGAATGGAGGTACAACCTCCATTGGCAGACCTCTCCCACTGCCCACTCTGCCCATAGTATTCCTTCCCTTCCTCCGCCCCTAGCATTAAGCTCAGTGTTGCCGACCCTCCCGGAAGTCTCCCGAAAATCGGGTCCCCCTCCCGGCCCCCCCGGAAGGGAGGGCAACCCTCCCGGAATCTGTGGGACCCCCCTGAGCCCCCCGAATCGCGGCATGTAAATGCCGCAATCCGCGGGTCTCAGAGGAGGGGGTGGAGCTAAAATGGCACAATCGCGTCATTTTAGCCCCCCCCTCCATGGATATCAGTCATTTGTACTACTGTATTTCCCGTAATGGGGGCGGGGCTTAATGACATCAAAGTCAAGCCCCGCCCCCCGAGCGGGTAAGGAAAGTCTCCTCTCCTGGCTTCTCCCGGAGAGGAGCATTAAAAAGTCGGCAACCCTGATTAAGCTGCCCACTCTGCCCCCTAGCATTCCACTGCCCTCTCTGCCCCCTAGCATTCTGCTGCTCACTCTGCCCCATGGCATTCCAGCCCATTCTGCCCCATAGCATTCCGCTGCCCACTCTGCCCCATGGCATTCCGCTGCCTACTCTGCCCTGTAGATATTCCGCTACCTGCTCTGCCCAATAGCATTCCTCCGCCCCATAGCATTCTGCTGCCCATTCTGCCCCATAGCATTCCTCCTCCCCATAGAATTCCGCTACCCGCTCTGCCCAATAGCATTCCTCCGCCCCATAACATTCCGCTGCCCATTCTGCCCCATAGCATTCCTCCACACCATAGAATTCCACTGCCCACCCTGTCCAATAGTATTCCACTGCCCACTCTGCCCCATAGCATTCATCCACCCCATAGCATTCGACTGCCCACTCTGCCCCATAGCATTCAGCTGCCCAGTCTGCCCCATACTATTCGACTGCCCACTCTGCCCTATAGCATTGTCAACATCAAGGACACATCAAGACACATTAAGACACATTGAGGCAACATCAAGGACAAGAGCCGCGGGGAGGACAGGAGACAGCAGAGCGTAGGAGAGGACCCAGGAAGATCCCTAGCCTGGTAGGAGCCGGTGGTGGAACTTGCATAGGCCAACCCAGAACAGCACGACAGGTGGAGCCGAGGATGACCCAGCACCTCCTGCTGCAGGAGCTGAGGACACAAAACAAAGCCTCACCTGCTGTGGAGCGAGTCCAGAAGGAGTTGTGATGCAGAAGCGCTACAGGTGGCAGTGAGTACCCCCTTATCCCGGGTGCTTGTGCCCCTCCTTCTTGATATTGCCCCATAGTCCTTACGCTGCCCACTCTGCCCATGGCATTCCGCTGTCCACTCTGCCCCATAGCATTCCTCCGCCCCATAGCATTCTGCTGCCCACTCTGCCCATAGTATTCCTTCCCCCCATAGCATTTCTCCGCCCCCTAGCATTATGCTGTCCACTCTGCCACATAGCATTCCGCTGCCGACTCTGCCCCATGGCATTCTGCTGGCGACTGCCCCATGGCATTCTGCTGCCCACTCTGCCCTGTAGACCTTTCGCTACCCGCTCTGCCCCATAGCATTCAGCTGCCCAGTCTGCCCCATACTATACAACTGCCCACTCTGCCCCAAAGCATTCCTCCGCCCCATAGCATTCAGCTGCCCACTCTGCCCATTGCATTCCCTACCCCCATAGTATTCCTCCACCCCATAACATACCGCTGTCCACTCTGCCACATGGCATTCCGCTGCGACTCTGCCCCATGGCATTCTGCTGCCGACTCTGCCCCATGGCATTCCGCTGCCCTCTCTGCCCTGTAGATCTTCCGCTACCTGCTCTGCCCCATAGCATTCAGCTGCCCCATACTATACAACTGCCCACTCTGCCCCATAGCATTCCTCCGCCCAATAGCATTCCGCTGCCCATTCTGCCCCATAGCATTCCTACGCCCACTCTGCCCCATAGCATTCCTCCACCCCATAGCATTGTTAGTGTTCCTTCTAGGAACCGGGGCAGGCAGTGAGCCGCTGCAAGGGGGGCATCGTCAAGGGGGCGGACCGGGCCCGCCGTCGTCACTGTTCTGGGTGGTCCCGTGCCGCCTAGGTCACAAAAGGGGCGTGCCCGGGCCGCGTCGTGACGAAAAGGGGCGGGCCCGGCTGCCGTCGTCAGGAATAGGGGCGGGCCCGGCCAGCATTGTCATTGAAGGGGGCAGGCCCGGCCGCACCAAAGGCTCTCCGCTGCCGGGGAAGCTCCGGGCACCGCTATATACTGCAGTGCCGGGCTTCCCCGATATTCATGCCCAAACCAGCGTTGGGCCAGGCAAAATACACTTGGACCATATGCTAGTGTCACCCGTCTCTTGATTTCAGGTGGTAAATTTGTGGCCTAGGACTTGTTAACCCTTGCAAAACTACAGCTACTTATTCAAAATGAGACATGTCTCATATCTATGTGCCCATTTTGCCCATGTACTTCATGCCCAAGTCAGCGTTGGGCCAGACCAAAAACACTTGGGTCATCTGTAGGTCACACCCCTCTGTTGATTTCAGGTGTAAATTTTGTGGCCCAAAACTTGTTAACTCTTGCAAAACCGTAGTTAATTCAAAATGATAAAATGGTCCGGGTGCCCACTTTGGCCCAAACCAGCGTTGGGCCAGGCAAAATACACTTGGGTCACATATGTAGGTGATACCCCTCTGCTGATTTCAGGTGTCAAATTTGTAGCCCAAGACTCGTTAACCCTTGAAAAACTGCAGCTACTTATTCAAAATCGTTAAATATGGTGCATGTGCCCACTTTGCCAGCATATTTCGTGCCCAATTTGCCAGCATATTTCATGCACAAATTAATGTTGGGGCATACACACAGGACATACACATACCATACTTAGACACAGGCCATACATACACACATGCCATACATACACACACACACACACACACACACACACACACAGGGCCTACACGTACACATACCATACATACACACAAGGCATAGATATACACATACTATACATACACACACGGAGGGCATACACGCATACATATCATACATACAAACACAGAGGGTATACATGCATACATCCCATACATACACACATAGACACAGGGCATACACGCTCACATCCCATACACACAGACAGAACATAAATGCACACATACTGTACCATACACACACACACACACACACACACACACATGGCATACAAAGACACATACCATACATAGACACAGGGCATACAAGCACACATACCATATATACACACAGGACATACATGCACACATACCATATATACACACAGGGCATACGCACACATATACCATACATACACACGTAGCATAAAAACACACTGGGCGAAATGTAATAGGGTGTGATTTTTTAGACATGTGCGATTTTTGGTCAAAAACGGCCGAAATCGCACATTTTGCGAAAATCGCACATTTAATAGGTTGAAAATCGCGGGAAAAAAATCGCACTTTTTACCGCGAAATCGCACTTTTAGAAGTGCGATTTTTAGTCACATTTCAATTCGCATCCAGATGTTTTCCCATTATAAAGTATACAACTCGCAAATGTAATAGGGTGCGATTTTTGGTCAATGTTACCAAAAATCGCAAAAAAAATAGACCAGGTTCTGACAGGCGAATTTGACAGAACCATGCACAGATCATTGAGATCTGTGCATGGTTCTGTTAATAAAAATGTGTAAAAGTGTTTTTATAAAAAAAAAAACGGCGTGGGGTCCCCCCTCCTAAGCATAACCAGCCCCGGGCTCATTGAGCCGGGCCTGGTTCCAAAAATACGGGGGAACAAAAAGCATAGGGGTCCCCCGTATTTCTGAAACCAGCCCCGGACTCTTGGACCGGTCCTGGTTCCAAAAATACGGGGGACAAAAAATCTGGGGGTCCCCCGTATTTTGAAACCAGCACCGGGCTCCAACAGCCCGCGGTGTCATGCCACAGCCGGGGGACACTTTTTATACAAGGTCCCCCGGCCAAAACATGAGCACCGTGGCTGGTCAGCCTTGGACGGGGTACCTGGAGGAGTGGGGACCCCCCCAATAAAGGGGTCCCCCCCCCCCAGGCTTCACCCGTCCAGGGCTGAAGCCCGGGGCTGTCACCGGCGTCCGTGGCCAGTGGACGCCGGCCTGATAGGGTTAAATCCATCATACATATCATTACATTGCTTTTTACCGGCGAACTACAAGTGCCAGCAGACCTCCCCCGCATGCTGGGACTTGGAGAACCACAAGTCCCAGCATGCAGGGCATTAATGGGCCCGCTGGGACTTGTAGTCCACCTGTAAAAAGAATGTTTATAAAAAACACACACACAGAGAAGTACAAGTTTATTACACACACACACCTCAATTTTACACCAGCATACTTACCATTCCTGGATCCAGCGCTGGTCTGGCTGCTTCACAGCCGGCTCCCCCCGCACTGACAGGCAGCGGGGAGAACCGGCTTTCTCCGTTGCCTGTCACCGGCTTTCTCCGTAGCTTCTGTAGCGCTGTCCCAGTGCTACAGAGGCTGAGAGCGTGATTGGCTGAGCTACAGTATGCGTCTCCATGGAGACGCATAGCTCAGTCCTGATTGGCTGAGCTATGCGTCTCCATGGAGACGCATACTGTAGCTCAGCCAATCGCGCTCTCAGCCTCTGTAGCACTCGGACAGAGCTACAGAAGCTACGGAGAAAGCCGGTGACAGGCAACGGAGAAAGCCGGTTCTCCCCGCTGCCTGTCAGTGCGGGGGGAGCCGGCTGTGAAGCAGCCAGACCAGCGCTGGATCCAGGAATGGTAAGTATGCTGGTGTAAAATTGAGGTGTGTGTGTGTAATAAACTTGTACTTCTCTGTGTGTGTGTTTTTTATAAACATTCTTTTTACAGGTGGACTACAAGTCCCAGCGGGCCCATTAATGCCCTGCATGCTGGGACTTGTGGTTCTCCAAGTCCCAGCATGCGGGGGAGGTCTGCTGGCACTTGTAGTTCTCCGGTATAAAGCAATGTAACGTATGATCGATTTAACCCTATCAGGCCGGCGTCCACTGGCCACGGACGCCGGTGACAGCCCCGGGCTTCAGCCCTGGACGGGTGAAGCCTGGGGGGGGGACCCCTTTATTGGGGGGGTCCCCACTCCTCCAGGTACCCCGTCCAAGGCTGACCAGCCACGGTGCTCATGTTTTGGCCGGGGGACCTTGTATAAAAAGTGTCCCCCGGCTGTGGCATGACACCGCGGGCTGTTGGAGCCCGGTGCTGGTTTCAAAATACGGGGGACCCCCAGATTTTTTGTCCCCCGTATTTTTGGAACCAGGTCCGGATCAATGAGCCCGGGGCTGGTTATGCTTAGGAGGGGGGACCCCACGCCGTTTTTTTTTTAACTTTTTTTTTTAGCACAAAATCGCATTTATGAAAATGCGCACATTTTCATGACTGAAAATGCGCACATTTTCATGACTAAAAATTGCCCAAAATCGCGGCAAATCGCATTTTTTTGCCGCAAATTCGCATCTCATTACATATGCGAATTCGCGGCAAAAAATGCGATTTTTAAAGGTGCGATTTGGTGCGATTTTTTTTTTAGTCTAAAAAATCGCACCCTATTACATTTCGCCCACTATGTTTATAAAAACACATGAGCAATAAACATTAAGAAAATAAGCCTCACAAGCAGGGCCGTCTTAACATTAGGAAGGGCCCCTGGGCAACCTAGTTCACTGGACCCCCCCCCCCCCAAATTAGTTTGCCCAGGAGCCCACAGTCACCTCCCCAACCCTCACCTCTCTGGCTCCGTGCGGCAGCCAGTCAGCTTCCGGCGGCCGGGGATCCGATCATCTTCGCTGGGGGATCCGGGCAGCGGGATCAGGGCAGCGGCGGTAGCTAGGAGCCTGCCCTGAAGTGGCAAAGCGCTATTAACTGGCGGGGCGGGAAGCGCTGTTGCATTTGAAAAGACTGGCCAGACGCTGATTGGCTGAATTCAGCCAATCAGCGTTCGGCCAGTCTTTTCAAATGCAGCAGCGCTTCCCGCCCCACCGGCAAATAGCGCTAATGGGAAAGATGGTGGCCGGGTGGCGGGGATCCGACCATCCTCGCTGGGGAAGGGGATCAGGGCGGCGGTGGCGGTAGCTAGGAGCCCGAAGCGGCGAAGCACTATTTGTCGGCGGGGGCGGGAAGCGCTGTTGAATTTGAAAAGACTGGCCGGATGCTGATTGGCTGAATTCAGCCAATCAGCATTCAGCCAGTCATTTTAAATGCAGCAGCGCTTCTCGCCCCCCCTGCCGGCAAATAGCGCTTCGCCGCTTCGGGCTCCTAGCTACCGCCACCGATGCCCTGATCCCCCTGCCGGATCACCCAGTGAGGGTGATCAGAACCCCGGCACACGGACCCCCGAAATTAAATTCACTGCTAGCTAGGAGGTGAAGCGCTATTTGCCGGCGGGGTGGGAAGCGCTGTTGCCTTTTCAAAGACTGGCCGGATGCTGATTTTCTGAATTCAGCCAATCAGCGTCCGGCCAGTCTATTCAAATGCAACAGCGCTTCCCGCCCCGCCGGCAAATAGAGCTTCGCCGAATCAGGCTTCTAGCTACCGCCACCGCCCTGATCCCCCTGCCCGGATCCCCCAGCGAGGGTGAGCGGATTCCCGGACCCCGGCCACCATCTTTCCCATTGGGCTGGGCCGGGGGCCCCTAGGTCCTAGGGCCCCCGGGCAACTGCCCATCGTGCCCAATGGGAAAGACGGCACTGCTCACAAGAAGCAATCATAGATTATTCCCCAATCCCCACACCCCCACTGCGGCAGTGCTACCAAGACATCACAGTGCTCACTGGGCCAGCATACAGTGATGTATTATGTTCTTACACTCCTCACCCCATTGCCTATTCCCCTTCTGCTGGCACCAACAACAAAGCACACATACCTGGGGAGTCAGCCTCACCAGCACAGAAGCAGCTCCATCTCACAGCCCTGTGAGGTGTAGAGAGAGAGGAGCTGCCTGAAAGCCGAGGAACTGTGCGCTGCAGCGCCACCTATCTGCAGCTCTACAACATTACATCCAAAACTGTCTCCATGTTTTCCCCACAGCTCCGCTCTATATAAAAAAAAAATGTCAGCTGGCTTGAATGAACAGGGGCCCTTTCAGAGAGGGGGGACTGGGGATACATACCCCCTCCCCCCCAATCCGGCCCACCAAAGTCGTTCGGTGTCAGGGATTGGAAATGCGCAGAAATGTGCAAAACCCGACCATCAGGACTGGTTCCGAATTCGAGGCCTGATTCAGTACCGCTCACTAAGCAGTGGTCAGTTAGTGAGTGGCATAACTCGCGCCCCCTGCCACCGAATCCTGTCGGTAACATGCGAGGGGATGTACGTGAACATTTCCCCTCACATGCGGCCATCAAATGATTTCTCTCCTCTTAAGAAATAAACTGAGTTTCTTTTCCGTCAGAGTCCACCAAAGAGAGGGTGGGCGCTGACATCATGTGGCGTCAGCCGCCGGCCATCGACCCACCTGCGTTCCAAGGGAATGGGCAGCGTTTTCCTGGAGACGCTTATAAAATGCTCCGGCCTTTTCCTGTACCCTCCCCTACCCGTGCAAGCACCTCACCTTTGACAGGTGTCGAAAGCGTTCGCACAGAGGCCCTGCACATGTGTATAATTGGACATAAGCATCCTCAGAGCAGCACCATCGGTCCCCGGCGCGTATACACTGGGGGCGATCACTCCTGAATCACCCCCTCAGATCGATACGAGCTATCCACTATCAGCCTCCAACTGCGCTGTTTTAGGACTTCATGACAATAAACTTCCTGTAATCCGGCAGTCTAGTAATCTCTGAGGTGTATGAGGAGTCTAGTTACAGACCTGTACGTCTGATCCTCTTTCTGCACCAGGACAGCTCCTCTAAATCAGGGCAGACTTCTCCACAGAGACTGGCAAATCTCTGAACTTCCTCTGCCCTCTGGCACCTACCCAGTGGCGCAAGTAGAATTGATTTATCAGTACTCTAAGCGAGTGCGCCAAAAGTGGGCGTGGCCATGTGTCATGATGGGGCGTGGTCATATGAAACTAAACGAGTGTTTACAGGACAAAAGGGGTATGGCCACATTATGACACATGCCGTAATGCCCATTTCACATTATGCCCCACAAGGTAATGCCTATTACACATAATATCCCACACCGTAAATTCCACTTCACATTATGAGTAAATGGGGGAGGAGGTTGTCATTCGCACAAGACAAGGATATTGGTCGGACCCCTAAATATGTCCACGATTTATATTTCTGATTTTTTAGGAACAGGTGTGTGCTACCTAAGGACACAACATGTATAGAAGACAGAGAAGAAAAAAGAATGTCCTTTTTGTTGGTGCACCTCTAATTAATAAACCTTAAAAATTAACCTTTATTATTGTCTTTATTAAAAGGCTGCGAAAAATGAATTAAAAAACATACATAGACATATACAGTTGGGGTACACACATAAAACAAGGTGGCGGGCAGGGATTGCTCTTTATTGCGTTAATTCAAAATATGTTTATGAAGTGTTTAACAGTGTATAGAGGAGCCGATCCAAGTAGTGAATTGGATTTGCAAATAAAAATACCAATCTCTTCTTTCTGCCTGGATCAAGGTCTCAACTCATCTGGTCTGAGTCATCATATCTCAGTAGTCACATTTACCACTGTACAATTTGTAGGTGTGGTGGAGAAAAAGAGAGAGGGGATGTACCTGTCTGTGACACCTTATATAAGGGGGGTGCACACTGGTAAACCAACCCTCTTATCCAAGTGGGGGAATCACTCTCTTAGTATCGCTAATATCCCGGCATGGTCTTCACAAGTCTAACAAGTTGCCACCATGTCTGATAATCAGCAAGGTGACAATCTCGCATACCTGCAGATTACCTATTATGGTGGCAGGAGTGTGGGGATACTGAGCAAACCCCGTATAACTGTTTAGATTCACCCACCTGCAGATTACCTATTATGGTGGCAGGGGTATCTAATATCTAAACAAAAACCCCCAGACCTCACCTGGCAGTGAGACAGCCTCCCGAAGGGCTGGTCTTTCTCCCCTTGGGGGTCGAGGTCACCCTGATATTGTACAGAGTGACACCCTTTATTACCAATTGGGGATAACAGTGCTTGGTCTTAGATACTTACCTGCATATTACCATATATGGTGGCAGCATATATGAGTAACCAAGCAGATCCTATTAACACACTTGATACCAACATCATATTGAGTCTGCTACCTTGCTGAGATTGTCACCTTGCTGATTATCAGACATGGTGGCAACTTGTTAGACTTGTGAAGACCATGCCAGGATATTAGCGATACTAAGAGAGTGATTCCCCCACTTGGATAAGAGGGTTGGTTTACCAGTGTGCACCCCCCTTATATAAGGTGTCACAGACAGGTACATCCCCTCTCTCTTTTTCTCCACCACACCTACAAATTGTACAGTGGTAAATGTGACTACTGAGATATGATGACTCAGACCAGATGAGTTGAGACCTTGATCCAGGCAGAAAGAAGAGATTGGTATTTTTATTTGCAAATCCAATTCACTACTTGGATCGGCTCCTCTATACACTGTTAAACACTTCATAAACATATTTTGAATTAACGCAATAAAGAGCAATCCCTGCCCGCCACCTTGTTTTATGTGTGTACCCCAACTGTATATGTCTATGTATGTTTTTTAATTCATTTTTCGCAGCCTTTTAATAAAGACAATAATAAAGGTTAATTTTTAAGGTTTATTAATTAGAGGTGCACCAACAAAAAGGACATTCTTTTTTCTTCTCTGTCCACTTCACATTATGCGCAACACAGTAATGCCCATTACTTATTAAACCACATGCCATTATGCCCATTACATGTCATTATGTCACACACCATAATGCCAATTACATACCATGTCACATAAGTGCCGCTTACCTACATGCTAGTTGCCAGAAGCTGCATGCTCGATGCCAGGAGTTTTGTGCTTGTTGGCACAGGGGGTTTCATGCTTGTTGCCATGAGAGGATTACATGCTTGCTGCCATGGGGGTTCCATGCTCGTTGCCTTGGTGTGATTACACATTCATTGCCCAGGGGATGAAAAAGGGTTTACATCCTTGTTGCCCAAGGCGGGGGGATTACATGCTTGTTGCTCAGGGGGCTCCCTCCAACCATGTCGGCTCATGCCCCTCCTGGGCCCCTGACCCCAGGCTGCGCAATGCAGCAGGCTTCTCTAACCCCTCCTGCGGCTCTCGGCCATTTCAAATATGGTGCCGATACATGAGCCAATCAGAATTCGTGAACAGGCAGACATCAACATGGCTGCTTGTACGCGAGCTCTGATTGGCACCGGAGCTGCACTATATTTGAAATGGCCAAGAGCCGCTGAAGGGGTGAGGAAAGCCTGCGGCGCTGCGCTCCACTCTTCTAGTCTCCCAGTGGCAGCGGCAGAGGCGCTGGAGGGGTGGGGGAACTTGTGGTGCTGCTCTACTCTCTCCTTCACCTCTCATCGACAGCACCTACCCGAGGGGTGGGAGAAGTGCAGCAGGGAATGCAGGGTGATACGGTGTATCAGCAACATATTTCTTAAAGGTGCGCCGTACAACTCCGTACCCCCCCCTTACTTGCACCACTGCACCTACAGTACTCCAGCCAGTCCCTGCACTCTTGTCAGCAGCCGGTTGCGATCGTCATTTAGGTAGCCATCCTGACTGGCCAGGACATTGCAGGATGCTTCTGAACTACCTTTGTGAGTCCAGGGCTGCAGCCAGTTATATCACTACTGCTCGTGCCAATTGTTCTTCACTGCACAGGTGTGATCGGGTTACAGAACATACAGCCTCATGGCTGCAAATGGTTCCCCTGTCACATCTCTCCTGCTCCTAGAACACACAGTGTAAAAGTGTACGAGGAAGCCAATGTACCAGTCCTCACTGAAGAAACGCATCCCCATGACAATACAGTATATCAGGGTTGCCGACTTTAAGATTCTCCTCTCTGGGAGAAGCACGGAGAGGAGAGATTCAGCAGCCACTCAGGGGGCGGGGCTTGCGAGTGACATCACTAAGTCCTGCCCCCATGCTGTTAAAGCAGCTAATTCACGGATCTCCATGGAGGGGGCGGGGCTAAAATGACGCGATTGTGTCATTTTAGCTCCGCCCCCTCCTCTGAGACCCGAGGATTGCTGCATTTTAATGCCGCGATCCGGGGGTCAGCGGGGGTCCCCCCTGAATCCGGGAGGGTTGCCCACCCTTCCGGGGGGCGGGGAGGGGGACAAGATTTTCGGGAGACTCCCGGAAATTCCGGGAGGGTCGGCAACCCTGCAGTATATCCCCACCCCATAAGTCACAGTTAGGATGGTGCTTGCTGAGGAATCTGCAATTCATTTGCTGTGTGCCACCCAGAGCTTTAGAGATGAGGAAACAAAGCTTAATTGTTGTCTCATGGGACCACAAAACCTTATCTCGCATTGGGCCAGATGTATCAAGCTTCAAAAATGTGATAACATGGGGAGTGGTAAAGAGCCAGCCAATCACCTCCAACCTGTCATTTTTCAAACCCAGCCTGTTACATGGCAGGTAGGAGCTGATTGGCTGGCTGTTTATCACTCTCTGTTTTATCCCGTTTGAAGATTGATACATCTGGCCCGTTGTAGCTGAGTCACTTTGATGCTTTCTGGCAAATCCAGATGTGCTTTGATGCAGTCTCTCTAATAATGGCTTCTTTCTAGCCACCCTCCCATACAGGACAGTTGTGTGCAGAGCTTTTCATATTGCTGACTGGTGCTTTCTCACTCGCACCTGAGGCACTGAGCTCTGTAGGTCCTCCTATAATAATAGTCGGCTACCCTGTGGGTCCCTCACTAGTCTCCTGGCTCCACCGCTGACTTGTGATGGGCGGCTTGGTCTAGGCAGCACCTGGGCAGCAGGACATAGCTTCCATTTCACCACTGATCCTACAGTGGGACATCAGAGCACTTGGCCTTTATTATTGGCTATTATCTTGTAGCCTTTCCTGCCTTGGGCATGTCTATAACTTTATCTGTTAGGTGAATAAAATGCTCCTTGGTCTCCAGTCTCACAGCTTTCCTTCACATTCTCCACCTGACCAATGTGATTTCAATGAAAGGGAGTTTGTCCATACATATTATTAAGGTACTTGTTTCCTAGCACGGCGCCCGTCGTGGGTGATCACATACCTTAAGTTAAGGTAACTTAGGGTATGCGATGGACGCGACCGACGTGATATTTGGCTATTTTTAGTCTTTATTGCCGGCAAAGAGAAAATCGCGTTGATCGCGTCCATCGCATGGCGTTATAATGGCACGCGTTCGACCAACGTGATATTACATAGGGAGCAATGTTAAATTAGCCGGCTATTACAAAATCACGTTGATCGCGTCCATCGCATGCCATTATAATGGCATGCGATGCGACCGACGCGATTTTACATAGGGAACAATGTTAAATGGGCCAATGATCCAGATTTTTGATTGTATAGGCACCCTAATGGGTAATGTGTATGTTAAATGCCCCCCCATTGTTAATGGGAACCCACGATTAACGCCAACCCGAAGCGTGGAGAGCATAGCGAGCCTGCAAGGGGAGGCGGTACGCGTCCTACGACCTGTTCATACCCCGCGAGGGGACGCGTAATACCTGTGAAGTAATGCGCGTCCGCTAGCCACGCTTTGGGCTCGGTGGATCGCTGCGCTCGCCACACTGTATAAAGTCAACTCCACACCGACGTGGATAGTGGGGGTATGAAAAGGTCGGAGGACGCGTACCGCCGCCCCTCGCGTGCTCGCTATGCTCGCCACGCTTCGGGTTGGGGTTGATCGTGGGGTGCCGTTAACAATAGAGGGGCATTTCACCCATGAGGGTGGGTATACAATGAAAATTGGAGTCTGGGGGGCATTTTACATTGGGGCCAATGTAAAATCGGGTCTCAGGGACCATTTTACATTGGTTCCAATGTAAAAAATCGCGTTGATCGCGTCGATCACATCGCATGCGATTTGGATGCATGCGATGCGATCGACACAATTTTTGGGATCCCGATGGATGCAATTAAAATTGCTGGCGCCCTGCTAGGAAACAAGTACCATTATTAAAATGAATATTGTATTATATCAGATAACAATCTACTGTTTATATTGGAACAGGGTTATTTATACTCAAAGGTCATACATATGATAAACTCATTATGGTATAAGTCTATCAAAAATCTACGCAATAAGAATAATTGTAACCTACAATCAACAGCAACAACATCAGCAGCAACTGGTTTAGGTAAGCAGAGCAAACCCAAGCCTACAAGGCTTATTCTGGCAGGGTGATGGCTTGGCGCAGTAAGGGGTCACAGCAACATTCTGTGGCTTCTGATTTATATTCTGTTCCCCAGTGGCACCAGGTTGTCTTTATAGGTGCCGGATGACTGAGCGGCAGTCAGGATTCCGACAGTAATTACATCGACGTCGGAATCCCGACTGCTAAACCCCTGACAGACGGGCAGCGGCTATTCTCCCTCGTGAGGGTTACTGTGTAACATCCATTTGCAGGCCCTGCGAGGGAATAGACCTTGCGAATGGGTGGTGGCCGGGCCACCATTTGCAAGACCGGGTTTGGTGGGCTCGCAAGGCTGTGAATTTGCAGCCTTGTGAATCAACCAGAATAACCCCTTTATCTGTAGTGTTATGTGGTGTGCGTCTACAGGGCCTCCAAATCCAATGTTTCTGCAGTCACAAAACACAAAACACCAGTCAGAGTACAAATAATTATTTATATTTTGGGGATTTATATGCAGACAAGATATATATATATATTTTACTTCAGACCCAAAGAACAGGGTAAGAGGAAGGGGATAACAGTGCAAGGAGAGTAGCAAGGGAAATATAAATACAAATTGGGAAATTTAATAAAAACAAATATTAAAAATGCTTTGAGCTCATAGGTCCAGCTAAAATGGCAGTTTAACCCTTCCAATACTATAGGCCTGGACCTCCAGTCATGGAAGGGTTAAAATTATACAATGCGATAGTGTCTTATTAACTGTAAGAAAACCATACTTACAGGATTGTAACATTAAGAGCAGAAATGACGCCAGAAAGACCGATCGGGGGTCTGGTATCTGGGCCCGTAATAATAAAGTCACCACTTCATCTGTTTGCACAGCGCTGGCGCGCCACGTGCCCAGTTTAGGGAGCGCAGATTCACCATCTGGCACTAATGATTGCCCCCCTTCTTTTCGAGGCACAATATTGGTCCTCGCGCCATGTTAAGATTAAGTGCACTTTTGTGGTGAGAATTAAATACAAAACAAACAAGAACCAAAAAAAAAATGATTCACATAAAATACAATAGAGCACAAAGATATCTCAGTAACGTAAAACGGCTTGTGCAGCCTCTGGCTTAGTGGCAGCAGCTAACAGGTCAGACTGCTGAGCTACACAGCTTGCGGAGATGGTTAACAACAATCGGAGATGGGGTCTTCCTGGTAACTTCAATCAAGGATTGGGAGGGTCACAGATAAAGGGAAGGTTTGTAATAGAATCATACATAACATTTAACATACAGAAAATCAATCACATTTTTCTTGCGTGGGGATAGTTCCCTGTGTCTCCAGTGTGATGGTTTACTGATTTCCAGTTGTGCCCAGTTGATTCCAGTGCTGCTTGGTTTGGTCCAGTGTTGCACATCCAGTGAGGGGTTTGGGTCACCCCGCGACTGCCCGCAGTCTGGGGGGCATGGAGGAGGAGGGGCACGGGCACGTTTTCTGTGCCCAATGAAAAAAAAAAAAGGAAAAATTTGTTTTTTTTTCCAGCTGTTCAACGAGCGCGTCAGTCGCCGAGTCGGTAAAAACTGAAATAATAGTCTGTAACTTGTGAAGGATCCAGAGAAGTGTCATAGCATCCTGCTGCTCCCTGAGAGACAGAAAGAGGGACAGTTAGAGAAGACTCCTGCGTATGAGGCATGAACACTGCACAAGTATCAGACAATAGAGGGGGATGTCAGGTGCTAGAAGGCGCATTTATTGCCTAATGACCTTACACTAATACTGGCAATGTAGTATAATCGGTGTCTGGATTCTGGGAAGACAGGCGCAGTGTAACCCAAGCCGATGGCTGCGTATTGGTTGTAAATGCACTAAGGACACTGATGAGTAGATCGGAACAGCTTACCGGAGGTGACACCTGCAGGTGAAAGGTGAAATCCTGGGAGGGAAACAACTGGAGAGACCATAAGTGGTACGATGATGGGATCGGCTGGGTACACGCTCCAGAGACCTGGGGGAGAGAAAAAGTTTCCATCAACTCCCATTACATTTACTACCAGGAGTACATACATATAATACATTTTATTAGCAGCTTATAGTCTCTGATCATGCTATTGCAAATGCCTGTAGCAGCCAGGGTCTATGGTACCATAGCAGGAATCTGGCGGCTTTAGGACCCTTGCCATATGCTGTCTAGCTAGCCCTAGGGTGCTCAGCACAGGCCGGAGACTTACAATGGTCTATGACACAGGTCTTCAACCTGTGGCCCTCCAGATGTTGTGGAACTACATGTCCCAGCATGCCCTGACAGTTTTGGCATGCTCTTATAGGAAAAAAATGTGGCAATGCATGTTGGAACATGTAGTTTCACAACATCTGGGGGGCCATGGTCTATGATATATTTGGGAGAACCATTTCACCTTGTGTGGAGCGGAGCATAGAAACTTAAGTGACAGCTCTGTTGAACAGCCTAAAACTTACCTTCATCTGCACTTTAGCATACTCTGAGTTGCTTGCAGCTTTACGGAACTGTGAACATTGGGTCAGGGCTAAAAAAAGGGCAAAAGCGCTTATTTAGAGTTTAAGATTTGTAAGTTTGTTTGCATATTATTGCGCAATAATATAGATATTTAAGCACTTAGGTGTTACAGCAAAAGGTTGAATAGAGAGTTATTAAATGGTACAGATATTTGAATGTGTTCAATTTAAAGTGATTAATTATGAGTACAATAAGAATGTTCATTGGTTGTAACATAATACAGTAGAATTGTAGAATACATTTGTTTACTGTAAGAAAACATCTAATCAGTCGTTCTTCTCTGCGGGCGTCCTCGGAGATTTGCATAGTCTCCGAGGTGCTCGTAGCGGGGTGGGCATACAGTAGGCGGGCAGGGGGCCTTCGCAGGGTTTCCTGGGCGTACTCACAAAAATATTGGATGCACCCAGGAAATGCTGGGCATCAGCAAGTGAACGGGGGTGGCTACTTGCCTTCCGGGGGCCGGCAGCAGACGTCACGAATGTCAGCTGCCCACAATGTTCACGGAGCAGGGTGCCACTAAATAAAGTCACCAGGGAGTGAGCGCTTCAGAAATCGACCATCGAATGATTTTGGGAAAATATGCGAATAGCGGGGTGTGGGCATTTGGGCGGTGCTACAAAGCTCACAAAGAAGCAAAATAACACTGCTTTGTGAGCCAACCAGAATAAGGGCCATACTGCTTATTAATGGGTGCAAGAATAGTGTAGCCCTGGCAGAAACAATGGTTAAGCATAGAGAACCCCAAGTAGGCATCGGCCTGGCTGCGTTCCCATGGGAATGCCCAGCATTTCATAGAGACGCCCATGCCACTTTCATGGAGGAGAAACATCCTCCGGTGCGTGACAGCACTTGATGCTCTGATGAAGTGAACTATTAGGGGGAGCAGGCAAGAAACCGAATGGACATTCCAAACTACATCATCTACATATGCGATGGTCAGTGGGATGTACCGCCAATGCTTTGTACATTCCGTCCACAGAGAGAGAGAGAGAGAGAGTTGGGGCAGAGAGAGACTGGACACACTTGTCGGCATAAGCAGGCAGCAGACGGAACACATGAATTCCCCCCCTGACTCTGCAACACCCCAATTGCTGGCTCAATAATCCTGGCTGGTACACACTTTTGCAGAAGAAAATCAACGAAATAAAAATGTATTGTTTGTGGGGGAAACAATTGTTGTCACTGATTTTCATTTTGTCTTTGACTGATCTTCCTTACCCATTGCATTGGCAGGTCTCAGTATCATATCCGCCACAGACGGCTCCTATTTATTTTTGATCTGTCCGACAGCCGGCGCTTACCTGTTCGCTAGGCTGGAAGTATATGCAGCTTAGCGAACAGGACTGAATCAGGCCTCTTTATCTGTCTGTGCTCATGGTCGCCATCTCTCTCTACAGATCTCACACACTCTCCCTCTGCCCCAGGTTAATGGCTGTGAGGGGTAAGGAGACAGGAGGGAAGAAGGACACAGAAAACCTATATGTTACCTAACAACTCGATAAAAAAACCTCGATAATGGAAATGCTGTAGATGTGATTTTCCTAGATTTCGCTAAAGCATTTGATACTGTCCCACACAAGAGATTGATTAATAAAATGGAGAACCTAGGATTGGGTGAAAATATCTGCAGATGGGTAGGGAATTGGCTATGTAATAGAGAACAAAGAGTGGTTGTGAATGGTGCCATATCAGATATGATACCGGACTAAGTGGAGTGCCCCAGGGTTCGGTTTTGGGGCCCATTTTGTTTAACATTTTTATTAACGATATTGGGATAGGGTTACTCAGCAATGTATCCATCTTTGCGGACGATACAAAACTTAGCAAAGTCATCAAATCACCAGAAGATGTCACCATGCTTCAAAATGATCTTGCAATTCTAGATGAGTGGGCAAAAAAATGGAAGATGAGGTTCAATGTAGATAAATGTAAGGTTATGCACCTTGGGAGGCACAACCAGTGTGCAAGTTACAACCTTAGCGGAGAGGAACTGGGTAATTCCATACTTGAAAAGGATCTAGGAGTCCAAATAGACAGCAATCTAGGATGTAGTGCCCATTGTAATGTAGCTACAAAAAAGGCCAACAAAATTCTGGCATGTATTAAGAGGGGAATGGAAACTAGGAACTCAAGGGTAATTATGCCACTATATAAAGCATTGGTGAGACCTCACCTAGAGTACGGAGTACAGTTCTGGGCCCCACACTATAAAAAGGACAACATAGAATTAGAAAAAGTCCAAAGGCGAGCAACAAAGCTTATTAGGGGAATGGAGAATTTAAGCTACGGGGAGAGATTAAGCAATTTGGGACTATTTACATTAGAAAAGAGACGTTTAAGGGGGGACATGCTCAACATGTACAAGTATATCAAGGGCCAATATAAGGAACTGTCACACACCCTATTTTCTACTAGAAAGGAATCTAGGACGCGAGGGCATGAGTATAGATTAGAAAAAAAAAGATTTAATTCAGCTAGTAGAAAGAATTTCTTTACGGTCAGAACAGTCAAACTCTGGAACTCTCTTCCCAGAGAGGTGGTAACGGCTGGCTCATTAAATGCGTTCAAGGCAAAGTTGGACAAACATTTACTGGAGAAAAACATCCATGGGTACAAATAAGAAATATAATTTGTCTGTAAAATACCAGAACCTACCAAATCAGCAATGGATATCTATACCAGGTTGAACTAGATGGACGCAGGTCTTTTTTCAACCTTACCTACTATGTAACTATGTAACTCACCTCTGATATAATGCTAGAACAGGTCCAGGTGCAGCACATATTCGGTGTACACATAGGTGGCCGGCTGCTCACCCGTTGTACTCGTGTAGACCTGGGTAACATAGATAAAGGTTATTACTGCACTATTCACACAATACTGACTATAGTGCACAACCTAGGGGTCTAGTTACTAACATGCAGCAATAAGGTGGATTGTCTATTACCTATTATTGGGGCAACAGAAACTCACTTATTGCCACCATCAGAGAAAGGTGACTAAGATCTGGGACTTAAAAATACTTTCTACCTCACTCTTCCCAACTGCTTTAAATGTAATAATAAAATACATTTTTAACCAATTTATCATCTTTTTTTCATGGATTTTTGTAGGAAACACCCTTTCAGCATTTTATATGTGGAAATGGGAAACAGGGACAGATTGGGCGCACAATCACTGTACTATAGTGTTCTCAGATCTAGTCCTCTGCATACACTGGCAGTGCATGTTTTCCATATGTCCTTGCTGGAGCACAGGCATATTCATTACTCACTGACACATTATAAAATATCTACAGATGATTCTTAGGATTTCACTTGTGTTTCTGTGAGGAGACCTGTAAATTGGGCGACGTTAGCTTGTCCCAAGAACTGGAAATGGGAAGCAATGCTCCTCTATAAGAAATGAATGTTACAGTAAGGGGGTCATATTGTTCATTTGCACCCCCACGTGGTCCAGCGATGGGTTTTTTCCGTGCATGCGCATAATGAATTATGCGCATGTGCAGGGTCCCTGGGCGACTGAACTCAGCGACTGATCAGTTCACACTGACCAATGTGGGCCAGGGGAGTGGGGCAGCAGAGTAGGGTGTCCACCATGGGAACGCTCAGCATTTCATGGCCGTCCCTATGGGATTGCGTGCAGCAGGTGGTGTGCCAGGGTTGGACGGCTGACGTCACATGACGTCGGGCAGGCAGATGACGTCAGCCGTCCGTCCTGGTTTCGGCCGGCCACTGACTTATATTTGCGTGGCCTGGATCAGTCAATCGATGGTCGGTGATCATCAAATGATTTCTCCTGCTGCGGGCACATGAGAGGGTATGTGTATTCGTGACACTTCCCCTCGCATGGTTGCAAGGTGATACGGTGGCGATTCGGCAGGGGCAGGCCCTCTGGGACTCGGTACGCTGCGAGTTTCACAGCTTACCGAGTAAACCAGAATCAGGGCCTAAGTGTAGAGATGGTGATGTGTTATATGTGTTATATAAAATATCTCTCAATAATCCATCTATGCCAAATCACTTCAGTCAGACACAAAGCCCTCTGACTGGCTCACTGGTCACCAAAGGCTATCCGCTTAAGCAGCACTTTCCCACTTACAGGAAGAACACTATACACTTGTACCCAGACCGTCCAATAGGACCCTTCCATCAGGTACAGAAAGCTCTGCTCCCGGACTTCCCAGGTGGTTACCTGCAGTGAAACAGCTTTCTCATCAATTATCTAGTTCAACACAGGTGACTACAATCATAAACAGGGGGAAGCCCAAGAGCAGATCCTCTTGTACCTGATGGAAGGGGTCGTGCTGGGGGATCTGTTATTCCCCCACTCCCATCCCTAACTCCCCTCTCACATGTCAATACAGACAAAAGTAAAACAGTAGGGATGGCCATTCACGATCGATGATTCGAAATCATCGATGGTTCATGGCCAATGTCGAATACTTTAGCCATCGATGGGGGAGAACCAGATGCTTTCCCTCCATCGATGGAACAGTAAAACGATGTTTGCTTTATTTTTTCAAAGCCCCGGGACACAGAGCATAGCTCTGCCCCCTGACACCAGCGAAGCCATGTCCCCCGTGTTTTGATTGGCCCACAGGCCAATCAATCAAACACAATGGATGACCATCGATATGTGAAAATATTGATGGTCATCATTGCATAGTTTAGCACTATCGATGGCAATGGCAACAACGGCCATCCCTATAAAACAGATATTTTAGTAGATGTATTTAAAAGTGAAAAAACATAGGCACCTGAGTATCACTACCCCGGAGGGCTGTATTCTATTGTATTATGTTGGTGAAATAGTTACAGCCATACATTTATGTACATTTAATGTTCCTTTCCTGCAGTTAGATTATAAATTAGGAACATGTACATAGGATCTCACTGAAATTAGGCACAAATAACATTAACAGGGTAAGTTATAGCAACTTAGAAATCCTAAAAATAAAATTAGGACCATTAGCATGGATACTATAGAGTGTATATGGGAGAGCAGCAAGCTGGTCACATGACCCAAGCTATACACTTTCATAGCTGAGAGTGGCAGTTATTTTCCAACTGGCATCTCTGCAGCAGACAGCATCAGAGGAGGAAGCAGGAGCCCAAGCAGAGGATTGAGAAGGGGAGAAAAAGCGATTTCAGGAGACAGAAAGCCAATTACTGGATCAGGTGAACCCGTCGTAAGACGCAGGAGCCGAATCAGGAGAGGTAAGTAAACTTATTGGATCAGGTGTACCCGTCAGTAGACGCAGGAGCCCGATCAGGAGAAGTAAGTAAACTTATTGGATCAGGTGTACCCGTCGGAAGACGCAGGAGCCAGATCAGGAGAGGTAAATCGACTTATTGGATCAGGTGTACCCGTCGGAAGACGCAGGAGCCAGATCAGGAAAGGTAAATTGACCAATTGGATCAGGTGTACCCGTCGGAAGACGCAGGAGCCAGATCAGGAAAGGTAAATTGACCAATTGGATCAGGTGTACCCGTCGGAAGACGCAGGAGCCAGATCAGGAGAGGTAAATCAACTTATTGGATCAGGTGTACCCGTCGGAAGACGCAGGAGCCAGATCAGGAGAGGTAAATCGACTTAGTGGATCAGGTGTACCCGTCTGAAGACGCAGGAGCCAGATCAGGAGAGGTAAATCGACTTAGTGGATCAGGTGTACCCGTCTGAAGACGCAGGAGCCAGATCAGGAGAGGTAAATCGACTTATTGGATCAGGTGTACCCGTCGGAAGACGCAGGAGCCAGATCGGGAAAGGTAAATTGACCAATTGGATCAGGTGTACCCGTCGGAAGACGCAGGAGCCAGATCAGGAAAGGTAAATTGACCAATTGGATCAGGTGTACCCGTCGGAAGACGCAGGAGCCAGATCAGGAGAGGTAAATCGACTTATTGGATCAGGTGTACCCGTCGGAAGACGCAGGAGCCAGATCAGGAAAGGTAAATTGACCAATTGGATCAGGTGTACCCGTCGGAAGACGCAGGAGCCAGATCAGGAAAGGTAAATTGACCAATTGGATCAGGTGTACCCGTCGGAAGACGCAGGAGCCAGATCAGGAAAGGTAAATTGACCAATTGGATCAGGTGTACCCGTCGGAAGACGCAGGAGCCAGATCAGGAAAGGTAAATTGACCAATTGGATCAGGTGTACCCGTCGGAAGACGCAGGAGCCAGATCAGGAGAGGTAAGTCAACTTATTGGATCAGGTGTACCCGTCAGAAGACGCAGGAGCCGGATCAGGAGAGGTAAGTCGACTGATTGGATAAGGTGTACCCGTCGAAAGACGCAGGAGCCAGATCAGCAGAGGTAAGTTCACATATTGGATCAGGTGTACCCGTCGGAAGATGCAGGAGCCGGATCAGAAGATGGAGGAGATGGTCGGGAAGAAGAGGAGAAGGAAGGAGACCTCAAGAAGGCCTGAAAAGGAAGCACCTGAGGAGGAACCCAGGGGCAAGATACAGAAGACAGACCAGAACACAGAGGAGATGGCCGGAAAGAAGAGGTGCAGGAAGGAGACATCAAGAAAGCCTGAAAAGGAAGCACCTGAGGAGTCCAGCAGCAAGATGCAGGAAAAAGACCAGAAGACAGTGAAGAACACTTCATCAAGAAAATCCAGAGAGGAGGAATCGCTGGAAGAGAGAAAGAGAGCAGCAAGCGAGGCTAAAGACCCGGATGAAGATCAGCCAAGACCAGGTAAGCGGAAATGTAGTTGGATGTCCTTGCACTGTAGTTCATTTTCACACTGGCAAAGTTGAATATTGTGTATATAAAAAAAATATTAATAATGTTTTATATGTAATTTATATTCATTTCATTGGTTACTACAGTTATTCAGATAAAGACAGTCTCAAAAAAAAGGATTAGTAAAACTACTGTAATATTTATGGAGAAAGGTACACAACTACAAAGGTGCTGTAACCTACAGTATAGCTCAGTTTGGTGACAGGCATATGCCGGCATTCGCAGTGTCATTTACACAATGAAAACACAGTATGAATGTTCTTCTACCTTTACCTAGCCTAATCCTAACATTACTATGATTATTACTTCATTAACCCCACACCCAAACATCAGGGGGTTTACAGAATAGCTCTAGGTTTACTGGCACTAAAGGTGGTAATACCCAGGATGGCAGTGCCTGCATTTATACGTGACAGCCCAACCCCCCTGGAAAAGACAGCCATGGTGATAACTGAAGAATGTAGGGCTGGTGTCACCCGGTGTAATGACTCATGGGGGGAAATTTACTAAGATGTGTATGCTACTTCACATGTGATGTTGCTATGGGCAACCAATCAGAATCTACTTCTTATTTATTTAGCATCCTCTAGAAGACAGGATCTGATTGGTTGCCCATAGCAACATCACATGTGAAGTAGAATACACATCTTAGTAAATCCCCCGCCATGGTGTCATGGCGGTTTTTTCCCTTCATTTAATTATGGACTTGGATATTTAATCTATTATTAGATATTTAATCTATTATTAGATATTTAATCTAAAGTAATGTATGTTAACATGAATTTCACATATAGGAATACAGATGCAAACCCTTTCAGGCTGTTTATAGGACAACAAAACGCATTATATCCCGTGTCAAACTTGGACATGAAGGGCCCATCAGGCAAATGTAATGGTTGGCATCTATTGTAGCTCAATGCCATTACAAATGTACTACAGGCAATGTGATTAGTGCCAGAACGGTATGGCCAGTAACTACAGGATTAGCTCAGAGGAATTGGCTTGGTCACTAGAACCCCAGGCAATCCTTTTGATCACTAGCAATAATTTACCTGCTTAAATTTGCATGAGAATGCATCACTAACAGTTCCTTACAACACATAAATGCACATGCTCCATTCCTACAATAATAAATAGGCACTATTCAGTTACGCAACAAAATTATTAAACTCAAAAGTGATCAAGGTGCAGGGCAATACTGTGTCTGAAGTCTGGGGGCACATAGAAAACATTGGTGGTAGGTGTAGAAGGACAGAAAGCCTACATAAGCAGAGGGAAGGGCTAAGGCACTGCAAGGGAACAAGGGAAGGGTAGAGAGCCTGGATCAGACAGAGCCCGAGAGTCCAAACCACGCAGGGATAGAGCAGAGAGACTGAACCAGACAGGGGAAGGGCAGAGAGGCTAGACCAGACAGTGTAAGGGCAGAGAGGCCGGACCAGACAGGGGAAGGGCAGAGAGTCTGGACGAGACAGGGGAAGGGCAGAGAGGCCGGACCAGGCAGGGGAAGGGCAGAGAGGCCGGACCAGGCAGGGGAAGGGCAGAGAGACCGGACCAGACAGGAGAAGGGCAGAGAGGCTGGAGTGCCCCACGTAGGAATACTTAATTAAAGGTGTATTCAGGAGCTTGGGCTTACTGTTCAATGAGGCCTGGTGGTTCCGATTAGCTAGAAGTAGCTTTGTAAAACCCTATAGTGTGCTACGCTGTAAGTTTGAATCGTGCCCTATCTCCTTATCTGTTGAATAATAAATTCCTAATCTATTATTTTACTCCGCAAGGACCAAGCAGCATCTCACCGCCAGACTGCCCCGAGGACGAATCTCAATTCCTGGAGAGATATGACATCCGTCGGGAGTTAGGCCGAGGCACATACGGAGTGGTCCTGCTGGCGCACGACAACATCACCAAGACGGATGTCGCCATTAAACTCTTGAACAACAACGGACTGTCAGATAGAGAAGAACTGAAGGCGTGGATGGAGACCAGAGCCCTACAATCAACATCTGGGAGCCCCTTCTTAGCACATGGACTTCTGACCTTCCAGAATGAAGACGTCTTGGCATTCGTCATGGACTACGCCAGCGGTGGAGACCTGTTTGACCTGCTGCAATCAAGAGGGCGTCTTGAGTCTGCGGCTACAACGTACGATCTATGCATAATCTGGTGTATAACTCTGTGTGATATAGGATTCCGGTACTTATGTAATATCTGGACTCCCGTTTTTCTTATGAGACCGCGTCCCCTCGCGGGGCTCGCTGCGCTCGCCACGCTTCGGGCACGGTGGCTCGTCACACTATAGAAAATCAACTCCATGCGTAGTTGGATAGTAGGGGTATGAAAAAATGGGGTGCATTTAACATGGGAGTCCAGATAATACATAAGTACCAGGATTCCTTGTTGGACGTCCATCAATTTGTCTCTTCCTGCTAGAATTCTATTCTACCCGTATTTGTCTTCCTTTCGTGTTCTACAGCTCTTACACTGTTCCCTATCCCACACTGTATCTCTCTATCCTGCCCATACACAATGGCTGATTTGGGATATTACAATGTTGTTACATTTCTTCTATAACAGAGTCTTCGCTGCCGAGATCGTGTCCGGTCTCCAGTACTTCCACAGGATGGGCTTCATCCATCGGTAACTTTCTTTCTTTCCTCATTTAAATAAACATAGAAGAAAAGATAATTTGGGATTCCTATATATATACACCCCTTTGTGTGCAGCTCTAGCCTGACCATTACATCCCTCCAAAGCCCCTCCTACCACCCTGTCACTACCACACCCACTTCTATCTGGGCCACAGGGAAATACATCTCAACTGCCAGACACCTGGGATAATGCAGTCCCAATCATGGCATCAGGGCAGAGCCAGCAAATTGAGACAACTCAAGTCAATCTCAGACATTGGGAGCAATGCTAGCGGTGTATATGTGGATCTGATTATAAGATTATATGCATGCAAGTGCAAATATACAGGAAGGACAGCAACTCTGCCAGCATCCAGCATCTGCCAGCAAACACTTCTTATTCGCAACACAATGCACCTAAGACGCACCAGGAGACTTTGCCTTAATATGTGTCTGAGGACGTATCTGCAGCCTTAGACACTTATGATGTATGCAAACAAGTACTTAATGACAAAATACTTATTGTTCCTTTTACAGAGACATCAAACCAGAGAACATCCTGCTTCATGACGGCCATATTAAAATCACCGACTTCGGGCTGGCGATCGAGAACAAACCCAGAGCCTCTGGCTACGCTGGAACACGTGGCTACATTGCCCCAGAGGTGAGGCTATAATAAATTTGAGGGGCTATGTGATAAGGTGGATATGGAGGAGACAATGTCACATTTCCATTCTTACTACCAAAGCCCCAGAATTAATCTGTACATAAATTAATTAAATTTCTATTCCCATTATGTACCCAGCGTGTCTGTCCCGGTAATGGTGTTCCCAGTGTGTCTGTCCCGGTAATGGTGTTCCCAGCATATCTGTGCCGGTAATGGTTTACCCAGTGTGTCTGTCCCGGTAATGGTGTTCCCAGCGTGTCTGTCCCGGTAATGGTGTTCCCAGTGTGTCTGTCCCGGTAATGGTGTTCCCAGCGTGTCTGTCCCGATAATGGTGTACCCAGTGTGTCTGTCCCGGTAATGGTGTGCCCAGCGTGTCTGTCCCGGTAATGGTGTTCCCAGTGTGTCTGTCACGGTAATGGTGTACCCAGCATGTCTGTCCCGGTAATGGTGCTCCCAGCGTGTCTGACCTGGTAATGGTGTTCCCAGCGTGTCTGTCCCGGTAATGGTGCTCCCAGCGTGTCTGACCTGGTAATGGTGTTCCCAGCATGTCTGACCTGGTAATGGTGTTCCCAGCATGTCTGACCTGGTAATGGTGTTCCCAGCATGTCTGACCTGGTAATGGTGTTCCCAGCATGTCTGACCTGGTAATGGTGTTCCCAGCGTGTCTGACCTGGTAATGGTGTTCCCAGCGTGTCTGACCTGGTAATGGTGCGCCCAGCGTGTCTGACCTGGTAATGGTGTGCCCAGCGTGTCTGACCTGGTAATGGTGTGCCGAGCGTGTCTGACCTGGTAATGGTGTTCCCAGCATGTCTGACCTGGTAATGGTGTTCCCAGCATGTCTAACCTGGTAATGGTGTGCCCAGTGTCGGTCCTGGGAACTGTGTGCCCAGCATGTCGGTCCAGGGAACTGTGTGCCCAGCATGTCTGTCCTGGGAACTGTGTGCCCAGTATGCCTATATATGATAAACATGATCTGATTTCTCATTCATCTCACATGTATGGAATTATTTGTCAGTGTAACATCTGATGGCAGGCGTATTGTGCCCAGATCTGCTGTCCTGTTTATGAAGTGTAATGTAGTGAACTTCTTACCTTTTAATGACAGATCATCATGGGAGACCGATATAATGCGGGAGTGGATTGGTACTCCTTCGGTGTGGTGCTATTCCAGATGTCAACAGGAAAATCCCCCGAGGAGTGACGCATCTCGGCTTTGGCGGGCTGTCATCTGTGCCTGAATACAAGAAACATCATTGAAGAGGTGAGTGTGAGAACATACTTAGCATTCAGCACTAGGTAACAAAGAGGCCATGAACAATGTGTCAGCGTCTGTTATTTATACAGAACCCCCATTCTCTAGTATCAGCCATGTAGTTGTTCTACGAGCGGTCATGTAGCTGTACATGGGGAAGCTATACGTAGTTACATACGTCAGATTAAATTACTGGCTCCCTGACACACACAAATAAGTGAAGGAAACTCCAAGCCAGATCAATGCCTGCTGCAGGAGTCACTGTACCACTGACATACACTACTGGTCACGTTATACAGCACCGGCATTTTCCCTGTTTCTATTCAAATATAAGCAAATCAAGTCCAGTGAATGACCCCCAATGGTACCATGATAAGCAGTAACCTGCTAGAGGTTAGGGGAAAGAATACTAAACTACATAGACACACATCCTCTGATTAGGGCAATACAGTATAATGCTTCTTTTCTTTGATGCTAAAATCATGTCTCCTAAATATGTACTGTAAGAAATCAGACTGCAGATAAACAGAAACTTAGGGCCTTATTCTAATCGGATCGGTGAAACGTGCGTACGGTCCGTCACACCGTACGTTTCCTGTACGCTCACGGTGAGCGTAAGTCCGCCCACAGAACAGCCACACACGGATGGTCACAATGGGGAGTGGCGTACACTTGAGCATACGCCACCGTGCACGGACGGATCTCCCTCTTAGCCACCGACACCTGGCGTACATCAGAGCGTACGCCACCGTTTACGGACGGGTCTCGTCTGTTTTCACACCGTCACCTTCCGTATATCTGAACGTACGCCACAGTGCAAGTAGAAATTGAGTCCAAAAACATCATTGTTGCTCTTAGATGTGGTTTGTGTCTTTTTCCTAATAAAAAACTGGTATGTTTGTGTTACAGTAAAAAAGTTGACACACGTCGACTTCTGTGAATTGAGTGTCCTGCTTTTTAAAGTATACAAAAACACTTTCTGAATGGGTGAGATGGTTATTGCAGCATTGCTTATTGCATTCAGGTGTATGTAATTTACTTGTATTCGGCATTAATTAGCAGACCCAGGCGTCCGCTCTCATGCGGTAGCTCTAAGAGTGGTCAGGAGCACTCTTTGGCGTCCACCTGTTTTTGGTCCAAAATTCACGGTGCATTCGCCGATCGAGACGGTTGTGGCACCGTGCATTTTGTGTGCACACCCCCCTGTACGCCCATGTTTACGCCCAGTTTTCCTCATTACTCCGGCCGCTCCCATAAAAACGCCCACATGCCGCCCACAATGACCGTACTCTTGCGGACAGGTTTTTTCGCACGGAGAGACCCGTTCGTGAGCGGTGTGAGGTCACCGCACATGCGCATAGCGAAAGCTACGTATGCGCAGATGCAAAAAAAACCTGAACCGACCGTGTACGGTCCCACGCACCAAGCAGAATAACCCCCTTAGTTACACTCCTGCTCCTCTTTCCAGCTCCTGTGTGGTGACCCTGAGATGCGTCTGGGTGAGAACGGCAACATCAGAGAACATCCATTCTTCACGGGAATCGATTGGGAGAAGTTAGAACATCTGCAGGACCCATTCACTCCCAGCTTCTCCCTGCAGCCACCACAGTGAAGGTAACATCACTTCCCCAGGTGCAGGAGGTATAACATCATCTCACACAGGAGCAGCCGATACCTCCATCAGTAGCCACATAACAACTTCCAGCTTCCAGAAGAACACCTGGCTCCTCCGTCAGCCCGAATTACACAAGGTGGCAGAACATCGCCCCTCAACTAACAACTACGGTATGTTCTCCAACGCCCATCAAGTACTGGAGACCGAGAGACCGGAACATCAACTCTCTTCCTGATTGGGTAAGTACGATCCAACCCACATTGCGAATCCACCAAACCCCGCCCGGCGAACGCATGCCCCTCCGCCGCCCCAGCAAAGTGTGGCTTCGCCCGCACAGCAGCGAATGGATGTTTTGCATAAACATCCATTCGCTTTGCTGGGGTGTCCGCCCACATCATTCGATGGTCGGTGACCATCGAATGATGTTTAGCGTGCACGCATATATAAGTGACTTTTCAGTTGCATATATATGCGTGCACGCTGGCGTGGATATGGGCGGCCAGCTGACATCCGGTGATGTCAGCTACCCGGCCCACACACCCGCGTCACCTCCTCATTACCATGAGAACGCCCAGCGTTCTCATGGAAACGCCCATGGAACGCTGGGCGTTCCCATATGGTAATGGGGCAGCCCGGCGCTCCCCGCCCATCTCTGCCCCCCCCTCGCTGCCATGGGTGCGTGCACCCGGCGACCCAAAAGGTTGCCGTGGGTGCACGCACCATGAGCCTGCACATGCGCAGAAACACGTCTGCGCATGCGCAGACGCCCAACATCGGTACTGCGTGCGAATGCGCGCAGTACCGATGAAATCTGAATAAGGCCCATTATGCGCAATGTTTACATTCTGCACATGCGATCACATCGCAGAACAACAAACACCTCTGCCATATTTACTGCAGGGGAGCTTGCGGTGTAGAGAATGGAGGTAGGGGGTGGAATGCACCTCCTCCTGCATTTGCATTGCTTAAGGATTGCACAAGCTTATCATGTGCAATCCAAACTGAATCAGGCATCTACTGAAAATGTATATAAAATATAACATCAATGGCGAGGGTTTGGCTGGCAACTTGGGGAGGACGGAGGCCAGAACTGATGTTATATTTTATATACATTTAAGCTGCAAGGCAAAGTTTCTTTGGTCTCGCAAGCCAACCTGCATCTGCAAGCCTGATGAGACTGGTGCACACACGGAGCATTTTGTGCTATTTTCTAAGCAATCTTACTAGATTGCTTAGAAACTAAGCACAAATCTCACCGTGTGTATGCTCCTGGCGATCCCGATGCGCGGTCCCGCACACCGGGATCGCCTGATTAGTAAGTCAGTGCATGCAGACGCAATCTAGTAAGATTGCTTAGAATATCTGCATGTCTCACTGCGTGTGTACACAGGACGCGACCACTTCCGCGATCGCGTCCTGAATCCACTCCCCCCTCATCACTTGTCCCTTCCCATTGTTCTCCAGCGTGCAAGCCCCCCATCTCCCTGGTCCCTCACCCAGTGTGTGTGGTAGGGCCACTCGGTGTTGTGCAGGTCGTCCCTCGCGGGCATGCTCCTGTGCGCCTCACTTTGGACGTGTAGGGGAAGCCGAGAATCCCCCGCTCCGGGATGCACGGAGGACACAGTGGCTCCTGCTCCCTGAGCGCGGGTAGCGTGGACGCGGTGACCGTCTTCAGCAGGCAGACTGGCGGGGAGAAGCAGCGGGCGAGGTGCAGGAGGAGAACCAGGAGGCCCGAGCAGAGCAGGCACAGGGGGGCAGGGGGCATGCCGGCGGCCCCGGGAGGAGGGGAGCAGGGGCTGCTGCAGGCAGACGGGATTGGGGCGCAGCCGCTCACACCCGGCTCTCACTCATCATCTGCCCCGTAATTGTGTGCTCCTTGCAGCTGTGTCAGAGAGGCTGCTGCTGCCGGGTCTCACGCGCCGGGTCACTGGGTGATGGGCACACACAACACAACGCACACCCTAATGCCCAGTCACCCCTCTGTCACCTTGTACAGCACACCCTAATGCCCTGGCACCCCTCTGTCCCCATGTATAGCACACCCTAATGCCCAATTACACATCTGCCCCCATGTATAGCACACCCTAATGCCCAGTCACCCCTCTGTCCCCATGTAACACACACCCTAATGCCCAGTCACCCCTCTGTCCCCATGTACAGCACACTCTAATGCCCAGTCACCCCTCTGTCCCCATGTACAGCACACCCTGATGCCCAGTCACCCCTCTGTCCCCATGTATAGCACACCCTAATGCCCAGTCACCCCTCTGTCCCCATCTATAGCACACTCTAATGCCCAGTCACCCCTCTGTCCCCATGTACAGCACACCCTGATGCCCAGTCACCCCTCTGTCCCCATCTATAGCACACCCTAATGCCCAGTCACCCCTCTGTCCCCAAGTATAGCACACCCTAATGCCCAGTCACCCCTCTGTCACCTTGTACAGCACACCCTAATGCCCAGTCACCCCTCTGTCCCCATGTACAGCACACCCTAATGCCCAGTCACCCCTCTGTCCCCATGTATAGCACACCCTAATGCCCAGTCACCCCTCTGTCCCCATGTACAGCACACCCTAATGCCCAGTCACCCCTCTGTCACCTTGTACAGCACACCCTAATGCCCTGTCATTCCTCTGTCCCCATGTATAGCACACCCTAATGCCGAGTCACCCCTCTGTCACCTTGTACAGCACACACTAATGCCCTGTCACCCCTCTGTCCCCATGTATAGCACACCCTAATGCCAGTCACAACTCTGTCCCCACGTATAGCACACCCTAATGGCAGTCACCCCTCTGTCACCTTGTACAGCACACCCTAATGCCCAGTCACCCCTCTGTCACATTGTTCAGCACACCCTTATGCCCAGTCACCCCTCTGTCCCCATGTACATCACACCCTAATGCCCAGTCACCCCGCTGTCCCCATGTACAGCACACCCTAATTCCCAGTCACCCCTCTGTCCCCATGTACAGCACACCCTAATGCCCAGTCACCCCTCTGTCCCCATCTACAGCACACCCTAATACCCATTCACCCCTCTGTCCCCATGTATAGCACACCCTGATGCCCAGTCACCGCTCTGTCCCCATGTAAAGCACACCCTAATGCCCAGTCACCCCTCTGTCACATTGTTCAGCACACCCTAATGCCCAGTCACCCCTCTGTCCCCATGTACATCACACCCTAATGCCCAGTCACCCCGCTGTCCCCATGTACAGCACACCCTAATGCCCAGTCACCCCTCTGTCCCCATGTACAGCACACCCTAATGCCCAGTCACAACTCTGTCCCCATCTACAGCACACCCTAATGCCCAGTCACCCCTCTGTCCCCATGTATACCACACCCTAATGCCCAGTCACCCCTCTGTCCCCATGTATAGCACAACTTAATGCCCAGTCACCCCTCTGTCCCCATGTACAGCACACCGTAATGCCCAGTCACCCCTCTGTCCCCATGTATAGCACATCTTAATGCCCAGTCACCCCTCTGTCCCCATGTTTAGCACACCCTAATGCCCAGTCACCCCTCTGTCCCCATGTTTAGCACACCCTAATGCCCAGTCACCGCCCTGTTCCCATGTATAGCACACCCTAATGCCCAGTCACCCCTCTGTCCCCATGTATTGCACACCCTAATGCCCAGTCGCCCCTCTGTCCCCATGTATAGCACACCTTAATGCCCAGTCATCCCTCTGTCCCCATGTATAGCACACCCTAATGCCCAGTCACCCCTCTGTCCCATGTATAGCACACCCTAATGCCCAGTCACCCCTCTGTCCCCATGTATAGCACACCCTAATGCCCATTCACCCCTATGTCCACATGTACAGCACACCCTAATGCCCAGTCACCCCTCTGTCCCCATGTACAGCACACCCTAATGCCCAGTCACCCCTCTGTCCCCATGTACAGCACACCCTAATGCCCAGTCACCGCTCTGTCCCCATGTACAGAAGAACCTAATGCCCAGTCACCCCTCTGTCCCCATGTATAGCACACCCTAATGCCCAGTCACCCCTCTGTCCCCATGTATAGCACACCCTAATGCCCAGTCACCCCTCTGTCCCCATGTATAGCACACCCTAATGCCCATTCACCCCTCTGTCCCCATGTATTGCACACCCGAATGCCCAGTCACCCCTCTGTCCCCATGTATAGCACACCCTAATGCCCAGTCACCCCTCTGTCCCCATGTGTAGCACACCCTAATGCCCAGTCACCCCTCTGTCCCATGTATAGCACACCCTAATGCCCAGTCACCCCTCTGTCCCCATGTATAGCACACCCTAATGCCCATTCACCCCTATGTCCCTATGTACAGCACACCCTAATGCCCAGTCACCCCTCTGTCCCCATGTACAGCACACCATAATGCCTAGTCACCGCTCTGTCCCCATGTACAGAAGACCCTAATGCCCAGTCACCCCTCTGTCCCCATGTATAGCACACCCTAATGCCCAGTCACCCCTCTGTCCCCATGTATAGCAAACCCTAATGCCCAGTCACCCCTCTGTCCCCATGTATAGCACACCCTAATGCCCAGTCACCCCTGTGTCCCCATGTATAGCACACCCTAATGCCCAGTCACCCCTCTGTCCCCATGTATAGCACACCCTAATGCCCAGTCACCCCTCTGTCCCCATGTATAGCACACCCTAATGCCAAGTGACCCCTCTGTCCCCATGTATAGCACACCCTAATGCCCAGTCACCCACTGTCCCCATGTATAGCACAACCTAATGCCAAGTCACTCCTCTGTCCCCATGTATAGCACACCCTAATGCCCAGTCAACCCTCTTTCCCCATGTATAGCACACCCTAATGCCCAGTCACCCCTCTGTCACCTTGTACAGCACACCCTAATGCCCAGTCACCCTTCTGTCCCCATGTATAGCGCACCCTAATGCCCAGTCACCCCTCTGTCCCCATGTATAGCGCACCTTAATGCCCAGTCACCCCTCTGTCCCCATGTATAGCACACCCTAATGCCCAGTCACCCCTCTGTCCCCATGTATAGCAAACCCTAATGCCCAGTCACCCCTCTGTCCCCATGTATAGCACACCCTAATGCCCTGTCACCCCTCTGTCCCCACGTATAGCACACCCTAATGCCCAGTCACCCCTCTGTACCCACGTATAGCACACCCTAATGCCCAGTCACCCCTCTGTCCCCACGTATAGCACACCTTAATGCCCAGTCACCCCTCTGTCCCCACGTATAGCACACCCTAATGCCCAGTCACCCCTCTGTCCCCACGTATAGCACACCTTAATGCCCAGTCACCCCTCTGTCCCCACGTATAGCACACCCTAATGCCCAGTCACCCCTCTGTCCCCACGTATAGCACACCCTAATGCGCAGTCACCCCTCTGTCCCAATGTATAGCACACCCTAATGCCCAGTCACCCCTCTGTCCCCATGTATAGCACACCCTAATGCCCAGTCACCCCTCTGTACCCATGTATAGCACACCCTAATGCCCAGTCACCCCTCTGTCCCCATGTATAGCACACCCTAATGCCCAGTCACACCTCTGTCACCTTGTACAGCACATCCTAATGCCCAGTCACCACTCTATCCCCATGTATAGCACACCCTAATGCCCAGTCACTACTCTGTCCCCATGTACAGCACACCCTAATGCCCATTCACCCCTCTGTCCCCATGTATAGCACACCCTAATGCCAAGTCACCCCTCTGTCCCCATGTATAGCACACCCTAATGCCCAGTCACCCCTCTGTTCCCATGTATAGCACACCCTAATGCCCAGTCACCCCTCTGTCCCCATGTATAGCACACCCTAATGCCCAGTCACCGCTCTGCCCCATGTACAGCACACCCTAATGCCCAGTCATCCCTCTGTCCCCATGTATAGCACACCCTAATGCCCAGTCTCCCCTCTGTCCACATGTATAGCACACCCTAATGCCCAGTCACCGCTCTATCCCCATGTATAGCATACCCTAATGCCCAGTCACCCCTCTGTCCCCATGTATAGCACACCCTAATGCCCAGTCACCCCTCTGTCCCCATGTATAGCACACCCTAATGCCCAGTCACCCCTCTGTCCCCATGTATAGCACACCCTAATGCCCAGTCACCCCTCTGTCCCCATGTGTAGCACACCCTAATGCCCAGTCACCGCTCTGTCCCCATGTATAGCACACCCTAATGCCCATTCACCCCTCTGTCCCCATGTATAGCACACCCTAATGCCCAGTCACCCCTCTGTCCCCATGTATAGCACACCCTAATGCCCAGTCACCCCTCTGTCCCCATGTATAGCACACCCTAATGCCCAGTCACTCCCCTGTCCCCATGTATAGCACACCCTAATGCCCAGTCACCCCTCTGTTCCCATGTATAGCACACCCTAATGCCCAGTCACCCCTCAGTCCCCATGTATAGCACACCCTAATGCCCAGTCACCGCTCTGCCCCATGTACAGAACACCCTAATGACCAGTCATCCCTCTGTCCCCATGTATAGCACACCCTAATGCCCAGTCACCGCTCTGCCCCATGTACAGCACACCCTAATGCCCAGTCATCCCTCTGTCCCCATGTATAGCACACCCTAATGCCCAGTCACCCCTCTGTCCACATGTATAGCACACCCTAATGCCCAGTCACCGCTCTGTCCCCATGTATAGCACACCCTAATGCCCAGTCACCGCTCTGTCCCCATGTATAGCACACCCTAATGCCCAGTCACCCCTCTGTCCCCATGTATAGCACACCCTAATGCCCAGTCACCCCTCTGTCCCCATGTATAGCACACCCTAATGCCCAGTCACCCCTCTGTACCCATGTATAGCACACCCTAATGCCCAGTCACCCCTCTGTCCCCATGTATAGCACACCCTAATGCCCAGTCACACCTCTGTCACCTTGTACAGCACATCCTAATGCCCAGTCACCACTCTATCCCCATGTATAGCACACCCTAATGCCCAGTCACCCCTCTGTCCCCATGTACAGCACACCCTAATGCCCAGTCACCCCTCTGTCCCCATGTACAGCACACTCTAATGCCCAGTCACCCCTCTGTCCCCATGTACAGCACACCCTGATGCCCAGTCACCCCTCTGTCCCCATCTATAGCACACCCTAATGCCCAGTCACCCCTCTGTCCCCAAGTATAGCACACCCTAATGCCCAGTCACCCCTCTGTCACCTTGTACAGCACACCCTAATGCCCAGTCACCCCTCTGTCCCCATGTACAGCACACCCTAATGCCCAGTCACCCCTCTGTCCCCATGTATAGCACACCCTAATGCCCAGTCACCCCTCTGTCCCCATGTACAGCACACCCTAATGCCCAGTCACCCCTCTGTCACCTTGTACAGCACACCCTAATGCCCTGTCACCCCTCTGTCCCCATGTATTGCACACCCTAATGCCGAGTCACCCCTCTGTCACCTTGTACAGCACACCCTAATGCCCTGTCACCCCTCTGTCCCCATGTATTGCACACCCTAATGCCGAGTCACCCCTCTGTCACCTTGTACAGCACACCCTAATGCCCTGTCACCCCTCTGTCCCCATGTATAGCACACCCTAATGCCAGTCACAACTCTGTCCCCACGTATAGCACACCCTAATGGCAGTCACCCCTCTGTCACCTTGTACAGCACACCCTAATGCCCAGTCACCCCTCTGTCACATTGTTCAGCACACCCTTATGCCCAGTCACCCCTCTGTCCCCATGTACATCACACCCTAATGCCCAGTCACCCCGCTGTCCCCATGTACAGCACACCCTAATACCCATTCACCCCTCTGTCCCCATGTATAGCACACCCTAATGCCCAGTCACCCCTCTGTCCCCATCTACAGCACACCCTAATACCCATTCACCCCTCTGTCCCCATGTATAGCACACCCTGATGCCCAGTCACCGCTCTGTCCCCATGTAAAGCACACCCTAATGCCCAGTCACCCCTCTGTCACATTGTTCAGCACACCCTAATGCCCAGTCACCCCTCTGTCCCCATGTACATCACACCCTAATGCCCAGTCACCCCGCTGTCCCCATGTACAGCACACCCTAATGCCCAGTCACCCCTCTGTCCCCATGTACAGCACACCCTAATGCCCAGTCACCCCTCTGTCCCCATCTACAGCACACCCTAATGCCATTCACCCCTCTGTCCCCATGTATAGCACACCCTGATGCCCAGTCACCGCTCTGTCCCCATGTATAGCACACCCTAATGCCCAGTCACCCCTCTGTCACCTTGTACAGCACACCCTAATGCCCAGTCACCCCAATGTACCCATGTATAGCACACCCTAATGCCCAGTCACCCCTCAGTCACCTTGTACAGCACACACCTGAATGCCCAGTCACCCCTCTGTCCCCATGTATACCACACCCTAATGCCCAGTCACCCCTCTGTCCCCATGTATACCACACCCTAATGCCCAGTCACCCCTCTGTCCCCATGTATAGCACAACTTAATGCCCAGTCACCCCTCTGTCCCCATGTACAGCACACCGTAATGCCCAGTCACCCCTCTGTCCCCATGTATAGCACATCCTAATGCCCAGTCACCCCTCTGTCCCCATGTTTAGCACACCCTAATGCCCAGTCACCCCTCTGTCCCCATGTTTAGCACACCCTAATGCCCAGTCACCGCCCTGTTCCCATGTATAGCACACCCTAATGCCCAGTCACCCCTCTGTCCCCATGTATTGCACACCCTAATGCCCAGTCGCCCCTCTGTCCCCATGTATAGCACACCTTAATGCCCAGTCATCCCTCTGTCCCCATGTATAGCACACCCTAATGCCCAGTCACCCCTCTGTCCCATGTATAGCACACCCTAATGCCCAGTCACCCCTCTGTCCCCATGTATAGCACACCCTAATGCCCATTCACCCCTATTTCCACATGTACAGCACACCCTAATGCCCAGTCACCCCTCTGTCCCCATGTACAGCACACCCTAATGCCCAGTCACCCCTCTGTCCCCATGTACAGCACACCCTAATGCCCAGTCACCGCTCTGTCCCCATGTACAGAAGAACCTAATGCCCAGTCACCCCTCTGTCCCCAATGTATAGCACACCCTAATGCCCAGTCACCCCTCTGTCCCCATGTATAGCACACCCTAATGCCCAGTCACCCCTCTGTCCCCATGTATAGCACACCCTAATGCCCATTCACCCCTCTGTCCCCATGTATTGCACACCCGAATGCCCAGTCACCCCTCTGTCCCCATGTATAGCACACCCTAATGCCCAGTCACCCCTCTGTCCCCATGTGTAGCACACCCTAATGCCCAGTCACCCCTCTGTCCCATGTATAGCACACCCTAATGCCCAGTCACCCCTCTGTCCCCATGTATAGCACACCCTAATGCCCATTCACCCCTATGTCCCTATGTACAGCACACCCTAATGCCCAGTCACCCCTCTGTCCCCATGTACAGCACACCATAATGCCCAGTCACCGCTCTGTCCCCATGTACAGAAGACCCTAATGCCCAGTCACCCCTCTGTCCCCATGTATAGCACACCCTAATGCCCAGTCACCCCTTTGTCCCCATGTATAGCAAACCCTAATGCCCAGTCACCCCTCTGTCCCCATGTATAGCACACCCTAATGCCCAGTCACCCCTGTGTCCCCATGTATAGCACACCCTAATGCCCAGTCACCCCTCTGTCCCCATGTATAGCACACCCTAATGCCCAGTCACCCCTCTGTCCCCATGTATAGCACACCCTAATGCCAAGTCACCCCTCTGTCCCCATGTATAGCACACCCTAATGCCCAGTCACCCACTGTCCCCATGTATAGCACAACCTAATGCCAAGTCACTCCTCTGTCCCCATGTATAGCACACCCTAATGCCCAGTCAACCCTCTTTCCCCATGTATAGCACACCCTAATGCCCAGTCACCCCTCTGTCACCTTGTACAGCACACCCTAATGCCCAGTCACCCTTCTGTCCCCATGTATAGCGCACCCTAATGCCCAGTCACCCCTCTGTCCCCATGTATAGCGCACCTTAATGCCCAGTCACCCCTCTGTCCCCATGTATAGCACACCCTAATGCCCAGTCACCCCTCTTTCCCCATGTATAGCAAACCCTAATGCCCAGTCACCCCTCTGTCCCCATGTATAGCACACCCTAATGCCCAGTCACCCCTCTGTCCCCACGTATAGCACACCCTAATGCCCAGTCACCCCTCTGTACCCACGTATAGCACACCCTAATGCCCAGTCACCCCTCTGTCCCCACGTATAGCACACCTTAATGCCCAGTCACCCCTCTGTCCCCACGTATAGCACACCCTAATGCCCAGTCACCCCTCTGTCCCCACGTATAGCACACCTTAATGCCCAGTCACCCCTCTGTCCCCACGTATAGCACACCCTAATGCCCAGTCACCCCTCTGTCCCCACGTATAGCACACCCTAATGCGCAGTCACCCCTCTGTCCCAATGTATAGCACACCCTAATGCCCAGTCACCCCTCTGTCCCCATGTATAGCACACCCTAATGCCCAGTCACCCCTCTGTACCCATGTATAGCACACCCTAATGCCCAGTCACCCCTCTGTCCCCATGTATAGCACACCCTAATGCCCAGTCACACCTCTGTCACCTTGTACAGCACATCCTAATGCCCAGTCACCACTCTATCCCCATGTATAGCACACCCTAATGCCCAGTCACTACTCTGTCCCCATGTACAGCACACCCTAATGCCCATTCACCCCTCTGTCCCCATGTATAGCACACCCTAATGCCAAGTCACCCCTCTGTCCCCATGTATAGCACACCCTAATGCCCAGTCACCCCTCTGTTCCCATGTATAGCACACCCTAATGCCCAGTCACCCCTCTGTCCCCATGTATAGCACACCCTAATGCCCAGTCACCGCTCTGCCCCATGTACAGCACACCCTAATGCCCAGTCATCCCTCTGTCCCCATGTATAGCACACCCTAATGCCCAGTCTCCCCTCTGTCCACATGTATAGCACACCCTAATGCCCAGTCACCGCTCTATCCCCATGTATAGCACACCCTAATGCCCAGTCACCCCTCTGTCCCCATGTATAGCACACCCTAATGCCCAGTCACCCCTCTGTCCCCATGTATAGCACACCCTAATGCCCAGTCACCCCTCTGTCCCCATGTATAGCACACCCTAATGCCCAGTCACCCCTCTGTCCCCATGTGTAGCACACCCTAATGCCCAGTCACCGCTCTGTCCCCATGTATAGCACACCCTAATGCCCATTCACCCCTCTGTCCCCATGTATAGCACACCCTAATGCCCAGTCACCCCTCTGTCCCCATGTATAGCACACCGTAATGCCCAGTCACCCCTCTGTCCCCATGTATAGCACACCCTAATGCCCAGTCACTCCCCTGTCCCCATGTATAGCACACCCTAATGCCCAGTCACCCCTCTGTTCCCATGTATAGCACACCCTAATGCCCAGTCACCCCTCAGTCCCCATGTATAGCACACCCTAATGCCCAGTCACCGCTCTGCCCCATGTACAGAACACCCTAATGACCAGTCATCCCTCTGTCCCCATGTATAGCACACCCTAATGCCCAGTCACCGCTCTGCCCCATGTACAGCACACCCTAATGCCCAGTCATCCCTCTGTCCCCATGTATAGCACACCCTAATGCCCAGTCACCCCTCTGTCCACATGTATAGCACACCCTAATGCCCAGTCACCGCTCTGTCCCCATGTATAGCACACCCTAATTCCCAGTCACCGCTCTGTCCCCATGTATAGCACACCCTAATGCCCAGTCACCCCTCTGTCCCCATGTATAGCACACCCTAATGCCCAGTCACCCCTCTGTCCCCATGTATAGCACACCCTAATGCCCAGTCACCCCTCTGTACCCATGTATAGCACACCCTAATGCCCAGTCACCCCTCTGTCCCCATGTATAGCACACCCTAATGCCCAGTCACACCTCTGTCACCTTGTACAGCACATCCTAATGCCCAGTCACCCCTCTGTCCCCATGTATAGCACACCCTAATGCCCAGTCACCCCTCTGTCCCCATGTATAGCACACCCTAATGCCCAGTCACCCCTCTGTCCCCATGTATAGCACACCCTAATGCCCATTCACCCCTCTGTCCCCATGTATTGCACACCCGAATGCCCAGTCACCCCTCTGTCCCCATGTATAGCACACCCTAATGCCCAGTCACCCCTCTGTCCCCATGTGTAGCACACCCTAATGCCCAGTCACCCCTCTGTCCCATGTATAGCACACCCTAATGCCCAGTCACCCCTCTGTCCCCATGTATAGCACACCCTAATGCCCATTCACCCCTATGTCCCTATGTACAGCACACCCTAATGCCCAGTCACCCCTCTGTCCCCATGTACAGCACACCATAATGCCCAGTCACCGCTCTGTCCCCATGTACAGAAGACCCTAATGCCCAGTCACCCCTCTGTCCCCATGTATAGCACACCCTAATGCCCAGTCACCCCTTTGTCCCCATGTATAGCAAACCCTAATGCCCAGTCACCCCTCTGTCCCCATGTATAGCACACCCTAATGCCCAGTCACCCCTGTGTCCCCATGTATAGCACACCCTAATGCCCAGTCACCCCTCTGTCCCCATGTATAGCACACCCTAATGCCCAGTCACCCCTCTGTCCCCATGTATAGCACACCCTAATGCCAAGTCACCCCTCTGTCCCCATGTATAGCACACCCTAATGCCCAGTCACCCACTGTCCCCATGTATAGCACAACCTAATGCCAAGTCACTCCTCTGTCCCCATGTATAGCACACCCTAATGCCCAGTCAACCCTCTTTCCCCATGTATAGCACACCCTAATGCCCAGTCACCCCTCTGTCACCTTGTACAGCACACCCTAATGCCCAGTCACCCTTCTGTCCCCATGTATAGCGCACCCTAATGCCCAGTCACCCCTCTGTCCCCATGTATAGCGCACCTTAATGCCCAGTCACCCCTCTGTCCCCATGTATAGCACACCCTAATGCCCAGTCACCCCTCTTTCCCCATGTATAGCAAACCCTAATGCCCAGTCACCCCTCTGTCCCCATGTATAGCACACCCTAATGCCCAGTCACCCCTCTGTCCCCACGTATAGCACACCCTAATGCCCAGTCACCCCTCTGTACCCACGTATAGCACACCCTAATGCCCAGTCACCCCTCTGTCCCCACGTATAGCACACCTTAATGCCCAGTCACCCCTCTGTCCCCACGTATAGCACACCCTAATGCCCAGTCACCCCTCTGTCCCCACGTATAGCACACCTTAATGCCCAGTCACCCTCTGTCCCCACGTATAGCACACCCTAATGCCCAGTCACCCCTCTGTCCCCACGTATAGCACACCCTAATGCGCAGTCACCCCTCTGTCCCAATGTATAGCACACCCTAATGCCCAGTCACCCCTCTGTCCCCATGTATAGCACACCCTAATGCCCAGTCACCCCTCTGTACCCATGTATAGCACACCCTAATGCCCAGTCACCCCTCTGTCCCCATGTATAGCACACCCTAATGCCCAGTCACACCTCTGTCACCTTGTACAGCACATCCTAATGCCCAGTCACCACTCTATCCCCATGTATAGCACACCCTAATGCCCAGTCACTACTCTGTCCCCATGTACAGCACACCCTAATGCCCATTCACCCCTCTGTCCCCATGTATAGCACACCCTAATGCCAAGTCACCCCTCTGTCCCCATGTATAGCACACCCTAATGCCCAGTCACCCCTCTGTTCCCATGTATAGCACACCCTAATGCCCAGTCACCCCTCTGTCCCCATGTATAGCACACCCTAATGCCCAGTCACCGCTCTGCCCCATGTACAGCACACCCTAATGCCCAGTCATCCCTCTGTCCCCATGTATAGCACACCCTAATGCCCAGTCTCCCCTCTGTCCACATGTATAGCACACCCTAATGCCCAGTCACCGCTCTATCCCCATGTATAGCACACCCTAATGCCCAGTCACCCCTCTGTCCCCATGTATAGCACACCCTAATGCCCAGTCACCCCTCTGTCCCCATGTATAGCACACCCTAATGCCCAGTCACCCCTCTGTCCCCATGTATAGCACACCCTAATGCCCAGTCACCCCTCTGTCCCCATGTGTAGCACACCCTAATGCCCAGTCACCGCTCTGTCCCCATGTATAGCACACCCTAATGCCCATTCACCCCTCTGTCCCCATGTATAGCACACCCTAATGCCCAGTCACCCCTCTGTCCCCATGTATAGCACACCGTAATGCCCAGTCACCCCTCTGTCCCCATGTATAGCACACCCTAATGCCCAGTCACTCCCCTGTCCCCATGTATAGCACACCCTAATGCCCAGTCACCCCTCTGTTCCCATGTATAGCACACCCTAATGCCCAGTCACCCCTCAGTCCCCATGTATAGCACACCCTAATGCCCAGTCACCGCTCTGCCCCATGTACAGAACACCCTAATGACCAGTCATCCCTCTGTCCCCATGTATAGCACACCCTAATGCCCAGTCACCGCTCTGCCCCATGTACAGCACACCCTAATGCCCAGTCATCCCTCTGTCCCCATGTATAGCACACCCTAATGCCCAGTCACCCCTCTGTCCACATGTATAGCACACCCTAATGCCCAGTCACCGCTCTGTCCCCATGTATAGCACACCCTAATTCCCAGTCACCGCTCTGTCCCCATGTATAGCACACCCTAATGCCCAGTCACCCCTCTGTCCCCATGTATAGCACACCCTAATGCCCAGTCACCCCTCTGTCCCATGTATAGCACACCCTAATGCCCAGTCACCCCTCTGTACCCATGA